>NC_056450.1:12278916-12608916 GCF_018296145.1 Oncorhynchus tshawytscha | reverse complement strand
TGGCGTCTGGTAAGACAAGGGGCGGCGGACTCTGTATTTTTGTAAATAACAGCTGGTGCAAGATATCTAAGGAAGTCTCGAGCTATTGCTCGCCTGAGGTCGAGTATCTCATGATAAGCTGTAGACCACCCTATCTACCTAGAGATGTCATCAGGCCTACCACTGTTCTGTACAGCTGGAATTTTTTTCCCTGTGCTTCCTACTAGCATTTTTTCTCCTCCTTTCTTCAGTCATGGCTAGAAGGGATCCAGGTTTCTCAAAAATTACTTTTTGTAGTAGGTTTAAAATAATTTACGCAGCAGGTTAGGAGAATACCAAGGATTATTTTTTCCAAGCTATACAGAGGGTGCTCAGGCAAACAAACAGCAGAGACCTGAGGACACCATCCAACCTGCATCTGAGTGAGTAATGTTTGGTCTGATCCTATTTTGAAAGCCAAGAAGAAAATAAAAAATAAAAGTACATTACAATGATATATTTGACTTTATGGGGACTGAATGCTAAGCTAAGGCTGCCATGCTTGCTAGGACAGACCAGATACAACATCAATTAGCACAGAGGTGTGAAGAGAGAGGTGTTGAAGCCTTTTGAGCCCAACAAATGGCAGAGTCTCTCACAGCCTACCCCACCCAAATCCAGAGGACTTTGAAGACCCATCCCCCTGTTCAGAGACTATCCACTTTGCATTTTCTACAAGAAATCTGCCTCCAGAAATAAAAGCTTCTCCCAAGTGGGTGTGACACCTACTCCCGTTGCCTGCTACACTGCTGCTTGGATTCCACCTGGCAATCTGTTCACCGTCTGCCCTGGCCTGTCTCCCCCTGTCTGGTACAGGTACCCCCACCACACTCCCCCCTCTCTCCCGAGCTTTCGCTCGCCTCCAACACACACGCACTGTTCGGGGCAAATGACTCTGAACTTACAATGGCTAGCCCCAAGTCATTATCAATATCAAATCAAATCAAATTTTATTTGTCACATACACATGGTTAGCAGATGTTAATGCGAGTGTAGCGAAATGCTTGTGCTTCTAGTTCCGACAATGCAGTAATAACGAGCAAGTAATCTAACAATTCCAAAAAAAACTACTGTCATACACAGTGTAAGGGGATAAAGAATATGTACATAAGGATATATGAATGAGTGATGGTACAGAGCAGCATAGGCAAGATACAGTAGATGATATCGAGTACAGTATATACATATGAGATAAGTATGTAAACCAAGTGGCATAGTTAAAGTGGCTAGTGATACATGTATTACATAAGGATGCAGTCGATGATATAGAGTACAGTATCAACGTATGCATGAGATGAACAATGTAGGGTAAGTAACATTATATAAGGTAGCATTGTTTAAAGTGGCTAGTGATATATTTACATCATTTCCCATCGATTCCCATGATTAAAGTGGCTGGAGTAGAGTCAGTGTCATTGACAGTGTGTTGGCAGTAGCCACTCAATGTTAGTGGTGGCTGTTTAACAGTCTGATGGCCTTGAGATAGAAGCTGTTTTTCAGTCTCTCGGTCCCAGCTTTGATGCACCTGTACTGACCTCGCCTTCTGGATGGCAGCGGGGTGAACAGGCAGTGGCTCGGGTGGTTGATGTCCTTGATGATCTTTATGGCCTTCCTGTAGCATCGGGTGGTGTAGGTGTCCTGGAGGGCAGGTAGTTTGCCCCCGGTGATGCGTTGTGCAGACCTCACTACCCTCTGGAGAGCCTTATGGTTGAGGGCGGTGCAGTTGCCATACCAGGCGGTGATACAGCCCGCCAGGATGCTCTCGATTGTGCATCGAGAGCATCTTCTGCATTTTGCCTCAACTCCTGCATCCTTTGTTGACTATGAACTTTCTTGTTTACCCAACCGTGGGACAGACTTTCTTCCCACACTCGGGACTCTAACTCTCTATTGGCTACACAGACTTTTGGCCTCCCATCCTATTCTATCCACCTCTAGCCGGCTTTGTATTCATGTTACCTGATGATATTGCTGTACAATATGATCTTGTTGCCATCTAATGCACATTCAAATGTCAAATCAGCACTGCAGAGCTCTCCCTGTACTCTGCCGTGCCTCGATTGTATTACTGTTGATGATATCTGGAAACGTGCAATACACCCTGGCCCATCTACTGTTGCTAGCCCCAATTCTGACTTGTGCTCTGATATCTGCTTCACTGATTTCTGCTCTCGTAAAAGCCTGGGTTTTCGGCACGTTAACACTAGAAGCTTATTACCTAAAATGGATCGACTGAAAGTGTGGGTTCACCGCTCCAATCCAGATTACTGAGACATGGTTAAGGAAGAGTGTTTTGAATACTGATGTTAACCTTTCTGGTTATAACCTTTTTCGGCAAGACAGATCTTCCAAAGGTGAGAGAGCGGCAATCTTTACCAAGGATCACCTTCAGTGCTCGGTAGTCTCCACCAACTCTGTCCCAAAACAATTTGATTTGCTGGTTAAGCATTACACTTTCAAATCGCTCTTTGTTGACTGTTGCTGGGTGCTATCGTCCTCCATCAGCACCGGCCTGTACCCTACCTGCCCTAAGCTCTCTCCTGGAGCTCCTTACACCAAGTCTGAAATTGTCCTGTTAGGTGACCTACACTGGTACATGCATAAAACCACCTGACCAAGTCCTAAAGCAATGGGACTCCCTAAATCTTTCTCAGATTATTACCAACCCCAAAAGGTATGACTCCAAACACCCAGAAAAGGCTACACTCCTTGATGTTATCCGCACAAATAATCCTGATAGGTAATGAGTCTGGTGTTTTCTATAATGACCTTAGTGATCACTGTTTTACAGCCTGTGTTCGTAATGGCTGCTAAGTGAAACGACCTGTTTGGATTTGTCATAGACGGTTGCTAAAAAAACACTCCCCCATGAAGAAAATGAGAATTAAAAACAGGTTCAGCCCCTGGTTCGACCAAGATCTTGCAGAGTTACACCACCTCAAGAATTGCATTTGGCGAAAGGCGCGTCACACGCACACTCAGACTGACTGGCTCTCGTAAACGTAGTTACTTTAAGGAGCAGTTCGCTCTCTGTGGGTCTAACCCCAAGAAGCTCTGGAAAACGGTTAAAGACCTGGATAATAAACCCTCTTCATAGCTGCCCATGTCCCTTAATGTGGATGATGTGGTTTTTACTGACAAGAAGCACATGGCTGAGCTCTTTAATCACCACTTCATTAAGTCAGGATTCCTATTTGACTCAGCCGTGCCTCCTTGCCAGTCCAACATTTCCTCATCTCCCACCCCTTCCAATGCGACTAGCCCCAATTTGTACACTCTCTCTCCTCTCCGAGGAGGTCCCCATTGCTTGGAAGACAGCCACGGTTCATCCTTTATTTAAGTGGGGTGATCAAGCTGATCCTAACTGTTATAGGCCTATGTCTGTTTTTGTCCTGTTCATCAAGTGTTGGAAAAACTTGGTAATAATCAACTGACTAGCTTTCTTGATCTCTCTGGTATGCAATCTGGTTTCCACTCGGGTTATGGATGTGTCACTTCAACCTTAAAAAGGTCCTCAACGATGTCACCATTGCCCTAGATTCTAAGCAATGTTGTGCTGCTATTTTTTTTACTTGGCCAAAGCTTTTGATACGGTAGACCATTCCATTCTTGTGGGCTGGCTAAGGAGTATTGGAGTCTCTGAGGGGTCTTTGGCCTGGTTTGCTAACTACCGCTTTCAAAGAGTGCAGCGTATAAAGTCAGAACATCTGCTGTCTCAGCCACTGCCTGTCACCAATGGAGTACCACAAGGATCGATCCTAGGCCTCACGCGCTTCTCAATTTACATCTACAACATAGCTCAGGCAATAGGAAGCTCTCTCATCCATGTATATGCAGATGATACAGTCATGCTCAGCTGGCACCTCCCCAGATTTTGGGTAAACCGCTCAACAAAGCTGTCTTAGTGTCCAGCAAGCTTTCTCTGCCCTTAACCTTGTTCTGAACAACTCCAGAACAAAGGACATGTGGTTTGGAAAGAAGAATGCCCCTCTTTTCACAGGTGTGATTACTACCTGAGGGTTTAGAGCTTGAGGTAGTCACCTCATACAAGTACTTGGGAGTATGGCTAGACGGTACACTGTACTTCTCTCAGCACATATCAAAGCTGCAGGCTTTGTGCTCTTGAGCGACTAGATGTTCTTTACCATTCGGCCATCGGATTTGCCACCAATGCTCCTTATAGGACACATCACTGCACTCTATACTCCTCTGTAAACTGGTCATCTCTGTATACCTGTCGCAAGACCCACAGGTTGATGCTTATTTATAAAACCCTCTTAGGCCTCACTCCCCCCTATCTGAGATATCTACTGCAGCCTTCATCCTCCACATACAACACCCGTTCTGCCAGTCACATTCTGTTAAAGGTTCCCAAAGCACACACATCCCTGGATCGCTCCTCTTTTCAGTTCGCTGCAGCTAGCGACTGGAACGAGCTGCAACAAACACTCAACCTGGACAGTTTTATCTCAACCTCTTCATTCAAAGACTCAATCATGGCCACTCTTTCTGACAGTTGTGGCTGCTTAGCGTGATGTATTGTTGTCTCTACCTTTGTGCTGTTGTCTGTGCCCAAAAATGTTTGTACCATGTTTTGTGCTGCTACCATGCTGTGCTGCTACCATGTTGTTGTCATGTGTTGCTACCATGCTACTGTACCATGCTGTGTTGTTGTCTTACGTCTCTCTTTATGTAGTGTAGTGTTGTCTCTTGTCGAGATGTGCGTTTTGTCCTACATTTTTATTTTTAATCCCAACCTGTCCCCGCAGGAGGTCTTTTGCCTTTTGGTAGGCCGTCATTGTAAATAACAATTTGTTCTTAATTGACTTGCCTAGTGAAATGAAGGTAAAACTTATTTTTTAAATATTTTAAATAATACACGTGGTAGGTTACAATAATTAGTTTGATATTAGGAAAAGGGTTAGGGTTAGCTAACACACAAAAACATACATTTGACAGAAGCTGGATCCCATCTAGACATGAACCCATTCCTCTCTGTGTAAACATGCTACTCTTCCTTCAGAACAGAATGCATCACAATTTTGTTCATTAGCACAATTTATCTCGTTCCCTTTAGTTTCTAAATGTCCACACTCACTGAAAATGACATTCGGTAGCTACGCTTGTATAACTTTATTAGCTGGATTTGCCATTAGTTTGTTACTTTTCCCTCATTAGCATTTAGCCAACATGTGTGACTTCACTATTTGTTTGTGTAAATTTTGTTAGCAGTCTGATTTTTAGGGCCCACTGCTATGCCGGTACTACCGTAAATCCCGGGATAAGAGAAGGACAGTATGACAATATGAAAATCTGGGTAGCGCTCAACCCTAGTGCTGATCGTCAGTCATGTACAGTATGGTTTTACTATTTTTGACAGCATGATTGATTCTGGTGCCTAAACCACCACCGGGAGGACTGTAGCCTACAGTACTTTAAGCCAGCCAGCCAGGACAGGGAGAAGAGAAGACAAGAGATGTTCTGCATCATGTCCTTGAAACCTGACAGCACCACAGTGCTCCACAGCGGTCCGATTTAGAGTGCAAAAGGTATGTGATGAGGCCTCTGTAGGGTAGCCCCAGATGCTGGCTGGCATGCTGCTGGCACAGACAACCCTCTGCTACCTCAACTCGTTCTCATCTCTGCCCTCCCTCTCCAGGCTAAAGGCTCCCGTCAGGTCTCTGGGATCTGCCAGCCTTATCAGGCAAGCAGCAGAGTGACAGCCAGGAGCAGGGCAGTGGTCTGACAGGGCCTGGACAGGTCACAACAGAACAGACCCACTCTCAGACAGAAGAGATCTCACATTCCCCCACCACTTACAGGAAGGAACTGCTGCTTCAGTGGGGTGTGTGCGTGTGTGTGTGTTTTGTTTAACTATCATTGCGGGTACCAGAAGTCCTCACAAGGCTAGTAAAACAATTAACATTTTTGCTGGTCCCCATGAGGAAAGAAGCTATTTTAGGCGTAGGGGTTAGGCTTAGGGTTACAATTAGGGTTAGGGGTTACGGTTAGGATTGGGTATAGTTTTAGGGGTAGCAGCAGCAACACAAGAGGAAAGGAAATCATGCTGGGTTTACTCCTAAATAGAGCTTTTGATGTTTTTTTTAAGGAACGGGCTGAGTAACGCAATGTAACCATCAGAACGGAGAGACTCAATGAGCGCCATTGACAAGGCTGGCAGGCAGCCATACAGAGAAGGAAGAGGAGGACTGGAAGTGCAGTGAGGGCTGTGTTACGGAGGCCCTCCATTAGACCCACCGAACTGGTAGAGAGCTGTTCAACTGTACCAAACGAGGTCACATTAGACGTCGACGTTAGTCATTCCCTGTTAACACTATGTCACAGAGCTGAAATCTCTTCCAAACACCTTCTTTGTCAAGATGACTGCCTTAGGGAGAGAAAAAAAAAGCAAACCACATGATAGCTGAATAAGACGAGGCGTTATTTTCTTACCTGGTGAAGGATCAGAGTTGAGGGTGATGATAGGAGAGGACAGCACATGAAAAAAAAAAAGAAACAAAACGCGATTAAATATCAGCTCTTTTTTTGAATATCAATTCAAATATCAGCTTTGAATAGACATCTTACTTTTTTTTATGTCTGTCAGCTGGATCAATACTTTCTCATTCAACAGCCACTTGATCTCCTAGATGGTATTCGTGCGGGGGGGCATTTTACATTTCTAGTCCATGTGCCACAGTCATACCATCTTATGAAGGTTATATTATGATAGACAGTCTCCAAAACATGGCTACAGAAGGAGATAATGAGGCTCTGAATAAACTCAGACAAGAGAAGGCAAGTTTATTATTCACACTGGAGGCCTATAGAATGATTTAAAGCGCTTATGTATTGATGCTTGAGACAGTCTCAAGTGGCAGAGTATTTTACTCGACACAAATGTCAATGTGTGTTAGAATCCAGAATGCTAACGCTAAATCAGTTAACACTCGGAACACCACACCCACCCGTTAGTTGCTTTAACGCACAGTATCTAATGACCAGCATTGCTATGGACAACACTGTCTCTTGTTGGTTCCATCGACTACTGAGTGAAAAGGCTCAAATACGCCATGAGCCCTTCCTTACGCATCATCAACATGAGCCACATGTCAAACAGAGGACGCCATTTGGTTTCCACTAGATAGCACAGCCACAAAGTCAAAATTGGCTTGTAAAATTGGTAAAAATGCATGAAAACAAAAATACGCTTTTTGGTATTAATTTAAGGTTAGGTTTAAAATCTCATTTGAAAAAGATGCATGTAAAAATGGTTTATGACTTTGTGACTGCGGTAACTAGTGACGACCGGCAATGACTGTAACACTGGGTTGTGTTGCATGTCTGTGTGAAAGCCACGGCACAGTCCAGTCCAGTCCAGCACTGTCCAGGGGGACATGTCAGTCTAGCCTACTGCACTGTAACACTGGAACTGTCGACGTGCCCTTGAGCCAAGCTGCCGGGAACCTAACTTTATCTTACCCTGCTTAGCCTGCATGGGGCTAGGTGTTCTATAAATGGACGACATGAGAAATACTCATTACTAAGGAAAGTTCCAATGGTGGTTGTCTACAATGCATCATGTGATGTTGCGTGTGGGCTTTTATTTGCATTCACAACAGTTTTCACTTCCAGGTATTCTATGGCATAGGTGACCTCATGTGAGAGAGTTAGGTGAACGTTTTTTTTCAAGTCTTTATGTTATTACATATAGCAGTCAATACAAACTGAAATATATGAGCATACAAAATATGGATGGATAAGACAAAATGACAAATACAATACAAATGATTCAATTCTAAGTCAAGAGAGGTTCACAGATCTTAAAGTGACTTGTTTATTAATGAGCAGAGGAATGGGATAGGTGACCTTTTGTACTTTTCAGTTCCCCATTTTGGGATTATCAATCGATTTTGGGATTATCAGTCGATTTTGGGATTATCAGTCGATTTTGGGATTATCAGTCGATTTTTTGCTGCGGCTGTTCCTGCCTGTTGCTGTGTTTCGGGTCAGGGGGTTGCCAGTTTCTGAATGGAGAATTGAGGAGGCTGACAGCAAAGTCTGTACAGAGCGGTGTCCTTCTTTTATGGAGCCGGGGTAGGGACAGGGTCAGTTGTGTCTCAGTAGAACTGGAGTGTCCTCCTAAAATGATGCAGCGCACTCTCTCCTGAACACACTCCAGATCATCAGACTGGGCCTGGGTCAGTGAGCTTTGTCAAGCAGGAGTGGCATACTCCAGGGTGGCGAGTATACAGCCGGTGTAGATACTCAGGTCTTCGCGTGGCACATGTCATCTTTTAAGGTGGCAGAGGGGATGGGGGGGAAATAAATAAATACAAATTTGTTGCTGCACTCAGTTGCCATAGAAGCAACCTGCTCGCTCCATTGTGGGTCCTTTTGTACAATTACCCCTAAAATCGTCACATTATCTAACACTTGGAGCTCCTGCCCCACAATCGGGAGAGGGCATGCGACAGGTGGATTTCTTGCCAGGGTCAGTGACGTTCTGCTTGGCTGTACCCACATGTTGTCCACTGCCAGCTGTGGTGCACTGATGTTTCCAGCTGTGGTGCACTGATGTTTCCAGCTGATGTTTCCAGCTGTGGTGCACTGATGTTTCCAGCTGTGGTGCACTGATGTTTCCAGCTGATGTTTCCAGATCGAGATGGTCCACATATTTCCACCTACTGTCGACATCCCAGGCTGTGCTGTCAATGACCGCAGGGAAGATGAGAGGGCCCAGAGAGTTCCCTGAGCCACACCTCCTGTCAGTCTGAGAGGCTGTCTTGGTAGCGTACCAGGTCTGACACCCAGTTGGATTAGACATTCAATGATGCGGTCGATTTTGTCAACTGTGATTAGGGTGGTTATGGTGTAGTGGGATGTCTGATTGCTTGATTGCTTTTATAAACAGTCTAGGACTCTAACAAGTGTCTGGTCTGCTTCCAAAGTGTCGGGGGTCGATGTTGGGTGGTATGTTTTCCGTCATCCAGGTGGCAGCGAAGCTCTCCGCAACATTTGACAGCTTGTGGAGTCTTGCTGAGGAAAATCCGTAAGGGGAATCCTTCATTCAGAGGCAGAACCTTTAAGAGTCAGAATAATGATCTCGTCTACAGTTTATACAGTTTATACCGCCATTCCAGTCGCTTCCTGATGGAGGGCAGTAGAATGCATTTAGAAGCCGACTGAAAATGAAACCACTAAATTCCACACCACACTACGATGAGCAAAGTGTAGAACAACTCACTGCCAACGGACTTTGACTGGAGAAGTTCTTCACAGATTCAGAGGAAGAATCGAAACAGGGAGACTCATACAGACGAGCATAAAACAGCTGGAATATCAATCGCATTTGCTCCGGAAAACATAAGCAATTTATATTCATTCACTGTAATTGGCAATCTGTCATAACCTGGACAAGTCATATGTATTGAAATGTACAAATAAATCAAAATGTGTCTTTATATTACGCTCTATAAAATCTATTGTCGTTCTCCTCAAGGATATGCTAGTGCTCAAGCAGTGGCCTGAAACCTTCTCAGTCGATAAATACAGACAGCCTAACTGCCTTCAACTATTGACAACCAACATGTAGAGAAGCTAATATACTGCACTGTCTGTGTGTGTGAGATATATATATCTATCTATCCATCCATCTCTCTGTGTGTGTGTGTGTGTGTGTGTGTGTGTGTGTGTGTGTGTGTGTGTGTGTGTGTGTGTGTGTGTGCGTGGCTGAGAGTAAATCCAGAGCTGTATGCGGCTGAGTTTGGACAAGGTGATAATTATTCCAGTGGGAGATGGACGGCCGTCTGTTCAGTGTGCTGTCGAGCACAGTAGTCACACGGGAAAGACTGATAACATGACCTCCATGTGTTTCTCCACAGACTTCAACAACTCATTACAGCTATTCAACACAAAGAAATGATACAGTGCTGCTTTAAATCTCAACGATTCCTATTCTCCACTTCTAATCTTCTCTGTGTCTGTCTGTGTATGCCTGTGTGTCTGTCTGTGTATGCCCGTCTGTGCCTGCCTGTGTATGCCCGTCTGTGCCTGCCTGTGTGTCTGTCTGTGTATGCCTGTCTGTGTGTCTGTGTATGCCTGTCTGTCCGTGTGTCTGTCTGTGCCTGCCTGTGTGTCTGTCTGTCTGTCTGCCTGTCTGTGTGTGCCTGCCTGTCTGTCTGTCTGTGTGTGCCTACCTGTGTGACTGTCTTTGTATGCCTGCCTGTGTGCCTGCCTGTGTGTCTGTCTGTCTGTGTGCCTGCCTGTGTGTGCCTGCCTGTGTGTGCCTGCCTGTGTGTGCCTGCCTGTGTGTCTGTCTGTGTGTGCCTGCCTGTGTGTCTGTCTGTGTATGCCTGCCTGTGTGTCTGTCTGTGTGTGTCCCTGTCTGTGTATGCCTGCCTGTGTGTGTGTCCCTCTGTCCGTTCACGCCCGTCCTGTGCCCTTACCAAGGGCATTACTATCTCTAGCTTGGCTGAAAGGTGCAACACATGTTTATCGACTCAAGACTATAGCTCCTGGCAGGTTAAGAGATGTTTCTTCCTACTCCCTGCAGTGGCAGCCAGCTCTGTGACTCTTTGGTTCAGTGTTCTAGTGTTGTTGACTCCTGTGAGGGGGCTTCTTTAGGCTGCAGACAGGCTCTGGCCTGAATGGGGGACCCAGGAACCAAGCCAGGAGGGTTAGAAAGAAGGACAGGGGCTCTTCTGCCCGGAGTAAGAGAGAGGTACTGGGGGCTCTGTTAGAGAGGGGGACCAGAGTACTGGGGCCGAGCCCAGAGGCTTTGAGAGGGCCTCTCTTTGGGTTGTGGACAGCCGAAAGCAATCGCTCAACCTAAGGACACACTCACCAACAGATTACTTCAGTGTGACTGAAGGGAGAGGGCTTTAAAAGCAAGCATTCTCGCTCTCTTTTCAGACACCACAGCACACAACCCCCTCCGAGGGTTTTACCTCTTAGGGTCTCATCCATCTGCTAGCCGTCCCTCCCAATCATTAATTCTGCTCCTCCCCAGGTAGCTCTCCTCTGTCTGTGGTGCGATGTGTGATTAAGCTAAAAACGAACCGTGAGGATGAAATAGAATCTAAAGTTCTCCAAGAGGAGATGGAGGAAGAGAGAGAAAACGAGAGAGAGAGGACTGATCGTTCCATTCAGATGGTGTTGAGGCTGTGTGTATTCCCACGTACACTGCCAGTTCTAATCTGTTATACCTAGACGGTTTGCTGTATGGGGGCAGATGGGATCTGCTTATGTTTAATCTGTACCTGCTGGCAGACAGCGACATTACAACAGTACACATCTTTTAACCTCCATTAGGATCTTTATTAGTGATGTTTGTTACCAACATTCGGAGCGTAACTAAAGAAGTGAAACGCTGCATACTAAGTTCTTATTTGGTTTCCTGCCACCATACTAACGAGTATAGCGATACTGGTATGGCTAGTAAATGTGATGGCTAGTAAAAATCACATCAACAAGATCACAATATACTGGCTGAGATACAGTGCATTGGTTTGACTATTCAAGCAACACAATCATTACTACCAAGAAAATATTGTCTTGACTAGAGCAGCAACAATACCTATATTGTACAGAGATATGCCTAATGAAGGAACTCCACTGACCCACTGTGGGCGTCGTCACGGGGCGTAAATGAAAGCGGGAGAAAGCAGACAAGGAATATCTGTGTCTTTAATAAGCTCGCTGGATCCTGCAGTGTGTCCCTGTTCCATTTCTAAGTGAGACTGGGACTAATCCTCATCAGTGTTCTGCATGTCCTCCAAATGCACCCCACCCCCCACCCTCCTCCTCAGGTCTCCTCCAAAGGAGGCTTTCATCTTTTCCTCAACCTCTGTTTACGTCGCTCCAGGTTCCCGACAGCTAATCACAACCATCGGGGGCTGGTACAACTCTTAAGTGTGGGGCGTGCAGTGCAGCCACGGCCTAGTCAGTGTGGGATGGGGGAAGGGGTTGGCAGTCAAAGCTGGAGTCACAGGACAAAAGGGTTATACAGTGCATTGAAAGTGTTTGGACTTTTTCCACATTTTGTTACATTATAGCTTTATTCTAAAATTGATAACAGTATTCAGACCCTTTACGAGGTACTTTGTTGAAGAACCTTTGGCAGCGATTACAGCCTCGAGTCTTCTTGGGTATGACGCTACAAGCTTGGCACACCTGTATTTGGGGAGTTTTTCCCATTCTTCTCTGCAGATCCTCTCAAGCTCTGTCAGGTTGGATGAGGAGCGTCGCTGCACAGCTATTTTCAGGTCTCTCCAGAGATGTTAGATCTGGTTCAAGTCCGGGCTCTGGCTGGGCCACTCAAGAACATTCAGAGACTTGTCCCGAAGCCACTCCTGCATTGCCTTGGCTGTGTGCTTAGGGTCGTTGTTCTGTTGGAAGGTGAACCTTCGCCACAGTCTGAGGTCCTGAGCTCTCTGGAGCAGGTTTTCATCAAGGATCTCTCTGTACATTGCTTCGTTCATCTTTCCTTCAGTCCTGACTAGTCTCCCAGTCCCTGCTGCTGAAAAACTTCCCCACCACATGATGCTGCCACCACCATGCGGAAGCTCAGTTTGGCCGGTCAGGCATCTCTAGCAAGAGTCTTGGTAGTTCCAAACGTGGAAGCCACTGTGTTCTTGGGGACCTTCAACACTACAGAAATGTTTTTGTACCCTTCCCCAGATCTGTGCCTCGACACAATCCTGTCTCGGAGCTCTACGGACAATTCCTTTGACCTCATAGATTGGTTTTTGCCCTGACATGCACTGTCAACTGTGGGACCTTTTATAGACAGGTGTGTGCGACCCTTTCAAAATCATGTCCCAACAATTGAATTTAACACAGGTGGACTCCAATCAAGTTGTAGAAAGCATCAAGGATGATCAATGGAAACAGGATGCACCTGAGCTCTATTTCGAGTCTCATAGCAAAGGGTCTGAATACTTGTGTAAATAAGGTATGTTTTTTTATTTTGTATAAAGTTGCAAACATGTCTAAAAACCTGTGTTAGCTTCGTCATGATGGGGTCATGTGTGTAGATTGATGATAAGAAAAACGTTTTTGAAATCCATTTTAGAATCAGGCTGTAACGTAACAAAATGTGGAAAAAGGCAAGGGGTCTGAATACTTTCCGAACGCACGGTATATGAAAAATAGTCACCTTAATTTAAGAAGCAGGAGCATCTAGGAGTCAAGGCCAACTGTCCCCCAGAGGCACATGTAGAGAGATACACCTAGGAGCAACGTCTCAGAAGTTTCCGTGTATTAAGGAGATTGAGAGAATCGTATTGTTCGTTTACACGTATACGGCACAGCTAGAGAAAGTGAAGTGACACAGTCTTTAATATACTGTGGGATGCATGAAGTGGTCATAAGCGATGTCCTCAGATCAGACCTAATCCTGACATGTGTTTGAGGTATGTGTTGACCGATGACAGTACAGCAGATTCCCCAGCTGCTTGGAATGCAGACCTCTTTCAGCTGGTGGGATTTCCTTATTAACCAGGGACTCGTGGGTTAATAGCTCCTGATCCCATCCATCCGCCGCGTCTCATAAACACAACCCTGAGTGTGTAAAGGTATGCAGTGGAACCCCGAGGGAGTGAGGTATGCGGTCCTCTCCTCTACTCACTCCGATTCTAACACAGCATGTGGTGGAACACGATGCCTTGTATTGCAGGGCATTGCAGGCAACAGCAGGAAGGAGCTGATTATCAGCATCCTGGAATGTGGAATTCCCATCAACATTTTAAATATTTGTGCTGGTCAAAACATTATCCACTATGAAGCGGAGGCTCAAATTGCTTTGAGTAGAAAAATGTTGTGTTGTTCCAAATCTTCACGCACCCTTCCGTTAGAAACGTGGTACAGGACGTTAAGATTGGCGTTGAGCGGATCTAGGGCTTTGATAGTAAGTTATTTAGGTCATTACCAGAGAAATTCTGATCCAAGAACGTCTCTGACTAGAGCTGTTCAAATTCCAGGAACATGACCTTTGATGAATAGGGTAGCATGCACACCTAGCAACCTAACATGTTGTACAGAGGTTGAGCAAGGAGCATACCTGGCAACAAATCAGCTTCCCGTGATATCACCACAGAGGTTGAGCCAGAAGCATACCTGGCAACAAATCAGCTTCCTGTGATATCACCACAGA
Source organism: Oncorhynchus tshawytscha (assembly GCF_018296145.1). Lineage (NCBI taxonomy): Eukaryota > Metazoa > Chordata > Actinopteri > Salmoniformes > Salmonidae > Oncorhynchus > Oncorhynchus tshawytscha. Next base: position 12,594,743 of record NC_056450.1, on the reverse strand, counting down.
GGTTGAGCAAGGAGCATACCTGGCAACAAATCAGCTTCCCGTGATATCACCACAGAGGTTGAGCCAGGAGCATACCTGGCAACAAATCAGCTTCCCGTGATATCACCACAGAGGTTGAGCCAGAAGCATACCTGGCAACAAATCAGCTTCCCGTGATATCACCACAGAGGTTGAGCCAGGAGCATACCTGGCAACAAATCAGCTTCCCGTGATATCACCACAGAGGTTGAGCAAGGAGCATACCTGGCAACAAATCAGCTTCCCGTGATATCACCACAGAGGTTGAGTCAGGAGCATACCTGGCAACAAATCAGCTTCCCGTGATATCACCACAGAGGTTGAGTCAGGAGCATACCTGGCAACATAACTTACCATGTTACTGCATACTATACAGAGGCAAAGCTAGGAGAGTGATTCCTCATGAAACCAGGACAAAAAAGACCATGATGCTGGAGATTTTCACTAAATGTAAAGCCATAGAATAGTCCTTTGGAGTTAGAATTGTTGATATATGACGTTTGTATCTAAAAGCATAATTGAGATATAATTGATCAAAGTTGGCATAGTTGACATGTTGGCCTCCTTTAAGACTCCATAATGTTTGATGCTACAAAGAAATAATGGGTGTCATGACGCTGTATTTGATCTGTAGAGTCATATTTTGCAAATTTTTTTTTTTTAACATTAATTTATGAAAGTAAGTAAATCACACACAATAGTGCTCACACTACGTTTATGCCCCCACATGAATACTTATATTTCTGCGTTAGTCAATGTTCTCTATATTCTGGGCTGTTTGTAAAAATGGCCATAATCCAGAACATGGCTAGAGGACAATAATTCCATCAGCTGATTGGGCCAGGTCTCCACTATCTGCAGTCCTGTGGCTATTGGCTAACTCTGACCCTGGATCAGTCCAGTTCTTTTACCTAACCAAGCGAACTCCATCATGATGGACAGCAGCCATTTACCTCACATCATTCATGACAACCTGCAGTGGAAATTGGACAGACCGTTACTCTGGGTCAATACCGCATGCAATGGACAGTACATCCCTGAGTCAATAGGCTATGGCATCAGCATACTATTGATACTGTAAGGCATTGGACAGCACACACAGTACCTCTGGCTGCGAGACAATTAGCATCAGCATACTGTAAGACTGAAGATGGGATTTACCTCCATGGATTTCGACCCCTTGACTTTTTCCACATTTTGTTACGTTACAGCCAGATTCTAAAATGGATTTAATAGATGTTTTTTTCTCATTCATTTACACACAATACCCCATAATAACAACGCAAAAACAGGTTTCGAAATGTTTGAATATTTATCACAATTATATCAAAAATCACATTTATAAGTATTCATACCCTTTACACGGTACTTTGTTGAAGCACCTTTGGTAGTAATTATAGCCTTGAGTCTTCTTGGGTATGACGCTACATGCTTGGCACATCTGTATTTGGGGAGTTTCTCCCATTATTTTCTGCAGACGCTCTCAAACTGAATTTACCACAGGTGGACTCCAATCAAGTTGTGGAAACATCAAGAATGATCAATGGAAACAGGATGCACCGGAGCACAATTGAGTCTCATAGCAAAGGGTCTGTTTCAAATGTTTTTATACATTTGCAAACATTTCTAAAAACCTGTTTTCACTTTGTCATTATGGGGTATTGTGTCTAGATTGACGAAAACAAATATTTCATCCATTTTAGAAGAAGGCTTTAACTTAAAATGAGGGAAAAGTCCAGGGGTCTGAATACTTTCCAAATGTACAAGTCACTTTACAGTGCAGATTCAGAGCTAGGCTATTGATTGGACCAGGTTCAGGTATGGATCGACTGCAACTGCCAAAAATGAGCTGTGCAGACAAAACATTGCCCTTGGTGAACAACATAGGCAAACAAAGCACATTCATTCATGGCGCTGCAGCGGGGGAGAAATAGTTGAACATTCCAAAGCGGTTTATATCTCCACCCGTCTCTCTCTCTCTCTCTCTCTCTCTCTCCCCCGCTGTCCGTCTCTGGGCCTTTTAATCAAAAAGGATGAATGAGCACCAACATGTGAAATTCAAAAAGAGCATATCAAATTGGGTGTCAAATGAAAGCCAAGAGTCTATATTTTTGGGGAAATGAAAGCAGATACATTTAAAAAATAAAATAATATTTGTCAAAATGTGGCATGAGTAAAGGCTTTGATTTATAGATAAAAACCATCTACCAGAAAAAGTCTTAACAGGTATCAGAAATACATCAAAATACTATAATGTTGCACGTTAAGACCCCCGCTAACTAACATCAACACTCATATTTCGTTTTGGAGAAATTATTTACCTTATGGAAGTTGACGAAATATTGCCTCGTGCTTTGTAATTTCATTATCAAAAACTCACATATCTTTCAGATATTTTCACATTTCTCTTCTGAGGATAATGAACGTTCACAGAAGTAAAGTAAATTACTTAGTGATTTTGCTGATATACATTTCATTTATGAATTATTAAGTGATTAAAACTCATTATTGTGTTCATACATTGGTTAGGGAATTACCAAATAAATCAGTAACAGAATTACTGCAACTGAATTGGCTACAATGGGAAATCATAATAGTCACAAACCACAGTTGGGTCACCTGCTACTGTCCTCCCTTCCACTGGCATTCTATTAAGTTCAGCTCAGAACAGTTTTCTTTGTCTTTCTGTTGTCTGGTGGTCAAACCAAGAGTGTTAAAACAGTCTGGACAACCCTCTCTCTCTCTGTTTCCTCTCTCTCACTCTCCAGTTAATGTCACTTCTCCCAGTTCTTACTGACACCTACCCATGAGCCTCCTCTCTTTCCATTGACCTTAACCAGCATCCTGACCCACTGAGCACTGACCGACACCGGATATGGAAAGTAGATGACATTTGGTCAGTCCACCCTGGACTTGATGTTAACGATTACGCCGATTATTGCCGATTACATTGCAATCCACGAGGGAACTGCGTGGCAGGCTGACCACCTGTTACTGGAGTGCAGCATCAAAAGAACCTTGTGGCTGCAAGGAGCCAAGGTGAGTTACTAGCTAGCGTTAAACTTATCTTATAAAAAACAAATCAATCATCACATAATCACTAGTTAACTACAAATGGTTGATGATATTACTAGTTTAACTAGCTTGTCCTGCGTTGCATATAATCAATGTGGTGCCCGTTAATTTATCATCGAATCACAACCTACTTCAACTTTGTCAAACAGGTGATGATTTAACAAAAGCGCATGTGTGAAAAAAGCACAATCTTTGCACAAATGTCCCTAACCATGAACATCAATGCCTTTCACAGAAGTGTATATTTTTAAACCTGCATATTTAGTTAAAAGAAATTCATGTTAGCAGGAAATATTAACTAGGGAAATTGGGTCACTTCTCGTGTTCATTGCTCGCAGAGTCAGGGTATATGCAACAGTTTGGGCCGCCTGGCTCGTTGCGAACTGTGTGACCGTAATTATTTTGCCAGAATTTTACATAATTATGACAGAACATTGAAGGTTGTGCAATGTAACAGCAATATTTAGACTTAGGGTTGCCACCCGTTCGATAAAACATGGAACGGTTCCGTATTTCACTGAAAGAATAAACATTTTGTTTTCAAAATGATAGTTTCCGGATTTGACCATATTAATGACCAAAGGCTCGCATTTGTGTTTATTATAATTAAGTCCATGATTTGATATAGCAGTCAGAGGTGGTGGGCAGCAGCAGGCTCATAAGCATTCATTCAAACAGCACTTCACTGCGTTTGCCAGCAGCTCTTAGAAATGCTGGAAGCCAAGCCTTGTTTATGACTTCAAGCCTATCAACTCTGGGATTAGTATTCCAAAGTGCCTATTAGAACATCCAATAGTCAAAGGTATATGAAATACAAATGGTACATAGAGAAATTGTCGACACGTCATAATTCTTATAATAACTACAACCGAAAACTTCTTTACTGGGAATATTGAAGAACTGGGAATATTGAAGAACTGGGAATATTGAAGAACTGGGAATATTGAAGAACTGGGAATATTGAAGAACTGGGAATATTGAACCACCAGCTTTCATATGTTCTGAGCAAGGAACTTAAACGTTAGCTTTCTTACATATTGCCCTTTTACTTTCTTCTCAAACACAGCGTTTTTGCATTATTTAAACCAAATGAAAAGTTATTAGTTCTGTATTATATTAAGTTAAAATAAGTGTTCAATGTTCATTCAGTACTGTTGTAATTGTCTATATATAAAATTGTCCGATTAATTGGTATTGACTTTTTTTGGTCCAACAATAATCGCTATCGGCGTTTTAAAAAAAAAATCATAATCGGTCGGCCTCTACTCCTGAGGGTTTAGAGCTTGAGGTAGTCACCTCATACAGGTACTTGGGAGTATGGCTCGATGGTACACTGTCCTTCTCTCAGCACATATCAAAGCTGCAGGCTAAAGTTAAATCTAGACATTGTTTCCTCTATCATCATTGCTCCTCTTTCACCCCAGCTGCCAAACTAACCCTGATTCAGATGACCATCCCAACCATGCTAGATTACAGAGACGTAATTTGTAGATCAACAGGTAAGGGTTCTCTCAAGCGGCTAGATGTTCTTTACCATTCGGCCATGAGATTTGTCACAAATTCTCCTTATAGGACACATCACTGCACTCTATACTCCTCTGTAAACTGGTCGTCTCTGTATACCCGTCGCAAGACCCACTGGTTGATGGTTATTTATCAAACCCTCTTAGGCCTCACTCCCCCCTATCTGAGATATCTACTGCAGCCCTCATCCTCCACATACAACACCCGTTCTGCCAGTCACATTCTGTTAAAGGTCCCCAAAGCTCACACATCCCTGGGTCGCTCCTCTTTTCAGTTCGCTGCAGCTAGCGACTGGAACAAGCTGCAACAAACAGTCAAACTGGACAGTTTTATCTCAATCTCTACATTCAAAGACTCAATCATGGACACTCTTACTGACAGTTGTGGCTGCTTAGCATGATGTATTGTTGTCTCTACCTCCTTGCCCTTTGTGCTGTTGTCTGTGCCCAAGAATGTTTGTACCATGTTTTGTGCTGCAACCATGTTGTGCTGCTGCCATGTTGGTGTCATGTGTTGCTGTCATGCTATGTTGTCGTCTTCAGTTTCTCTTTATGTAGTGTTGTCTCTCGTCATGATGTGTGTTTTGTCCTATTTTTTCATTCCCAGCCCCCGTAGGAGGCCTTTTGGTAGGCAGTCTTTGTAAATAACAATATGTTTGTAACTGACTTGCTGACATAATTATGCATTTCTGTATCGTACAGGTCAGGGACCCATGATGTCATTCTGTTACCATAATTCCGTTACCAGGTGTAAATCCACTTCACTTACTGTAGTTCAATAACCCAAATATATTTTTAACTCAACGTGTCCTGTCAAGACTTTTTCTGGTAGATGGTTTCTAAGATGTGTTTATCCAGAAATCAAAGCCTTTACTTATGCCACATTTTGAAAATGCCACATTATTTTATTTTTTTATCATCTATGCCTTCATTTCCCAAAAATAGACTCTAAGCTTTCATTTGACACCCAATGTGATATGGTCTTAAGAATTTCTGCAGACATCTTTGAATCATCATTTGGAGCAAATATTGAAATTTGTGGGGGGGGGGGTCATCAAACTGACTGAGATTTTCTCCTATTTCCTTTACTAAAGTTAGCATCTGCACAGTTATTCTACTAAATTAGTTTTTGTCCATTTTCAGTGGAAATTGTTCAAAGTAGTCCTTGTGCATAGTTGTATGGTTTGTTAAAAATAATTTTTTTGTACATTTTAAAGTGAAGTGAAAGCGTATTTCCGCTACCCTGGAATCTCCTCTCTCCTCCCTCCTGTGGGCTGCAGGCAGGCAGCAGCACAAGCAGAGCTGACATTCAGTATTATTCAGCGGGGTCGTGGCGGTGGTGCATGCTGGCTGGGTAAAGCAATAATATGGAGGGTGTGCATGTGTGTGTGTCTACTGGATAACGCAGATATATTTCACCGACCCTGTAGCGCAGGGGTGAGCAGCCTAGGGGCCCCTGTCATCTTGGGCGCAACACAGAAGAGCAGAGTAGGGAATTGGACAGAGGGAATTGAATTGACTTGGCCTAATTACACTAATAAAAATCTTAATTTAATGCAAAAAAAACACAAAAACACACCTCTGACTATATAAGGAGCACAATATGTACTGCAATTTCTTGACCATGCTGTGCGACGCTCCTCAAACCAGAACATTAACAACGATGGTGGGGCGGCCAGTGGCGCCGGTTTCCCCCGACTGCGGAGTCCATCTTTAAATAATCAGAATGTCGGCCTATTGGCAGTCAGATTGACAAATCACTCATTTTCAATTTAAGCTGGGACTGTGAGGTGAGTTTGGCAATAGCCACATATAACTCAGTCAGTGTAGCCTTTTAAATGGCGGTGTGGTTGATCTGTAAGGGGAACTCTGGTGCACATGGTGGTTTAAAGGTCAAACATGACTGGAGGCTGTAGATAGGTATTTACAGTGAAGTGGACTGAATCCATCAGATGGCTGGGAGGGTGTGTGTGTGTGTGTGTGTGAGAGAGAATTAATTGAATTTAGAGTGGGGGGAGGTTGTAAGATTGAGGATGAGCCCCTTTGAATTTATTTGAGAGAGAGCAAGACATGTTTGTGAGCAGCAGTGGGGCGATGCCCTTTGACCTCAGCCTCATCCACTCTGCTATAGGACACGTGATAGGACCTTGTCAATGTTCACTCACCTGTCATGGAGACTTTTATTTACAGCGCTATGGCATCAAAACCCTGGGGGTTAAACAAACCTTTGGGGTAACTATACTGGTTTTCTTTCTCAGAGTGAGCCATAGAAAGAGATGGAAGATAAGGGTCAATATGGGTTGAAGATGACAAAAGTAAAAACTACCAAGTTGCACAAAATCAACAAAAAAATGAAAAAGATGACAGACTGCCCTTTCTCTAAGTTGGTCCTGTGGTTGAGGACACTAGTTGGGCTGGGAGAGTTGAGGTCCAGTTAACTACAGCACCACAGGGGACTCAGCCATTGGCTTCTTACGTATTTATCCTAATTAAATAGCCGCCATTCCAGGGGATTTGGGGCGGCTGCATTATCAACAGTTGGAACTAATTAGTGTCAAGACGCTATTTAATTACAGAAACCAACGTTTGGAATTATACACACCATTACACTGTCTTTTTTTATTTTTTCCTTCTCTCTGTCACAGTCTGTCGCAGTGTTGGGGGTGTGAGTGGTGTGAGCAGCAGGCTGGCTCAGAGTGGAGTGAGACAATGTTGCCGGAAGGGTGTGTGTGTCTTCTGATGTGTGCACGTGTGTATGTGCGTGTGATATATATATATATATATTATTATTATTATTATTATTATTATTATTATCATATAATATACATATGCAGTTGAAAGTTTACATACACATAGGTTGGAGTCATTAAAACCGTTTTTCAACCCCTCCACAAATTTCTTGTTAACAAACTATCGTTTTGGCAAGTCGGTTTAGACATCTACTTTGTGCATGACACAACTCATTTTTCCAACAATTGTTTACAGACAGATTATTTCACTTATAATTCACTGTATCAGAATTCCAGTGGGTCAGAAGTTTACATACAGTAAGTTGACTGTGCCTTTAAACAGCTTGGAAAATTCCAGAAAATGATGTCATGGCTTTAGAAGCTTCTGATTGGCTAATTGACATCATTTGAGTCAATTGGAGGTGTACCTGTGCATGTATTTCAAGGTCTACCTTCAAACTCAGTGCTTCTTTGCTTGACATCAGGTGAAAATCAATAGAAATCAGCCAAGACCTCAGAAAACAAATTGTAGACCTCCACAAGTCTAATTCATCCTTGGGAGCAATTTCCAAATGCCTGAAGGTACCACGTTTCATCTGTACAAACAATAGTACGCAAGTATAAACACCATGGGACCATGCAGCCATCTTACCGCTCAGGAAGGAGACGTGTTCAGTCTCCTAGAGACTAACGTACTTTGGTGCAAAAAGTGCAAATCCATCCCAGAACAACAGCAAAGGACCTTGTGAAGATGCTGGAGGAAACAGGTACAAAGTATCTATATCCACAGTAAAACGAGTCCTATATCGACATAACCTGAAAGGCCGCTCAGCAAGGAAGAAGCCACTGCTCCAAAACCGCCATAGAAAGCCAGACTACGGTTTGCAACTGCACATGGGGAGAAAGATCGTACTTTTGGGAGAAATTTCCTCTGGTCTGATGAAACAAAAATAGAACTGTTTGGCCATAATGACCATCGTTATGTTTGGAGGAAAAAGGGGGAGGCTTGCAAGCCGAAGAACACCATCCCAACTATGAAGCACAGGGGTGGCAGCAACATGTTGTGGGGGTGCTTTGCTGCAGGAGGGACTGGTGCACTTCACAAAATAGATGGCATCATGAGGTAGGAAAATATATTGAAGCAACATCTCAAGACATCAGTCAGGAAGGTAAAGCTTGGTCGCAAATGGGTATTCCAAATGGACAATGACCCCAAGCATACTTCCAAAGTTGTGGCAAAATGGCTTAAGGACAACAAAGTCAAGGTATTGGAGTGGCCATCACAAAGCCATGACCTCAATCCTATAGGAAATTTGTGGGCAGAACTGAAAAAGCGTGTGCGAGCAAGGAGGCCTACAAACCTGACTCAGTTACACCAGCTCTGTCAGGAGGAATGGACCAAAATTCACCAAACTTATTGTGGAAGGCTACCGAAAACGTTTGACCCAAGTTAAACAATTTAAAGGCAATGCTACCAAATACTAATTGAGTGTATGTAAACTTCTGACCTACTGGGAATGTGATGAAAAAAATAAAAGCTGAAATAAATCACTCTCTACTATTATTCTGACATTTCACATTCTTAAAATATAGAGGTGATCCTAACTGACCTAAAACAGGGACTTTTTACTCGGATTAAATGTCAGGAATTGTGAAAAACTGATTTTAAATGTATTTGGCTAAGGTGTATGTAAACTTCTGGACATCAACACACACACACTTACACACACACACAAACTGGGAGGGTGTGGCACGCAGGGGCCCCTCCATCTGTCAAGCCTGTGCTGCTGCTGCGGAGTCTCTTGCGCGTTCTCATGCACATATGAACGTGTGTGAGAGCGTGCAAGAGACTCCTCCGCAGCAGCACGGGCTGGACAGATGGAGGGGCCCCTGAGTGCCACACCCTCCCAGTTGCAACCCTTCTCTAGCTCTTGTATTGGCTCTGAGCCAACCCAACATGGCGGGTTTTCATGTGGAGCCAGTGCAGTGGCAGAGCGGCACATTAGAGTGTCTCTCTTCATGCAGCCACCGAGCCAGTCACACTGCCCCATCTCCAGGAGACGTAGCAGAGTTTAGCAGTGCCACTTTGCCTCAGCTGCTATCTGATATGCTGTCACTCACCTGGCACTGCGGCAGGCGGCAGCACCCCGGGCCATCAACGACATCTTACTCCATCCCACTTTATCTCTGCCTTTTCTAACACATTCACCCTCTATTCTTCTCCCTCCTTTCCTCCTCCGTATTCTCTCACTAAGGGGAACATGTTATACCTTGGCTTCTGGAAACCCAATTTGCCGTGGTTGAAGATAGAGATTTTCACACATCTGCAGGATTTAAAAAAATGTTTATGTAGCTACTGCCCAATCTGGTTGCTCGGTTATGGACCTTAGAAAGGTCCTCAAAGTCACCATTGTCCTTGATTTTAAGCAATGTTGTGCTGCTATTTTAATTGACTTAGCCAAAGCTTTTGATACGGTAGACCATTCCATTATTGTGGGCAGGCTAAGGAGTATTGGTGTCTGAGGGGTCTTTGGCCTGGTTTGCCAACTACCGCTCTCAAAGTGTGCAGTGTATAGTCAGAACATCTGCTGTCTCAGCCACTGCCTGTCACCAAGGGAGTACCCCAAGGCTCGATCCTAGGCCCCACGCTCTTCTCAATTTACATCAACAACCTAGCTTAGGCAGTAGGAAGTGCGGTCATCCATGTATATGCAGATGAGTCTTATACTCAGCAGGCCCCTCCCCAGATTTTGTGTTAAACGCTCTACAATAAAGCTGTCTTAGTGTCCAACAAGCTTTCTCTGCCTTTAACCCTGTTCTGAACACCTCCAAAACAAAGGTCATGTGGTTTGGTAAGAAGAATGCCCCTCCCCACAGGTGTGATTACTACCTCTGAGGGTTTAGAGCTTGAGGTACTCACCTCATACAAGTACTTGGGAGTATGGCTAGATGGTACACTGTCCTTCTCTCAGCACATATCAAAACTACAGGCTAAAGTTAAATCTAGACTTGGTTTCCTCTTTTATCATCGCTCCTCTTTCACCCCAGCTGCCAAACTAACCCTGATTCAGTTGACCATCCTACCCATGCTAGATTACGGAGATGTCATTTACAGATCGACAGATAAGGTCGATAGATCGACAAGTGCTCTTTAGTGGCTAGATGTTCTTTACCATTCTGCCATCAGATTTGCCACCAATACCTCTTATAGAACACATCACTGCACTCTATACTCCTCTGTAAACTAGTCATCTCTGTATACCTGTCGCAAGACCCACTGGTTGATGCTTATTTATAAAACCCTCTTAGGCCTCACTCCCCCCTATCTGAGATATCTACTGCAGCCCTCATCCTCCACATACAACACCCGTTCTGCCAGTCACATTCTGTTAAAGGTCACCAAAGCACACACATCCCTGGGTCGCTCGTCTTTTCAGTTCGCAGCAGCTAGCGACTGGAATGAGCTGGGGAAAAAAAAACTCTAATTAGACAGTTCTCAATCTCGTCATTCAAAGACTCAATAATGGCCACTTTTACTGACAGTGGTGGCTGTTTTGCGTGATGTATTGTTGTCTCTACCTTCTTGCCATTTGTGCTGCCCAATAATGTTTGTACCCTGTGCTGCTGCCATGTTGTTGCTACCATGTTGTCATGTTGTGTTGCTGTCATGCTATGTTGCCCTAGTTCTCTCTTTGTGTTGCGGTGTCTCTAGTCGTGATGTGTGTTTTGTCCAATATTTTAATTTAATTCACTTTTAATCCCCGCCCCCGTAGGAGGCTTTCTGCCTTTTGGTCGTCATTGTAAATAAGATTTTTTTCTTAACTGACTTGCCTAGGTAAATAGAGGTTAAATAAAATTACAAATTTTTTAATTTATTTTTATCCGCTGCCTACGTACGTAGCTGCTGCTCAGTGCTCCGCTTCCCCCCCTCGATCGGCGATGAACACCTTTGTCTGGCGTAGCCTAAAAACCTCATGTTGTACACAAAGGAAATGGTGGACATGTTCTAACTACTGCATTCCATGCCTCAGTGGGTTATTAAAGCCTCAGCAATTCCATTTTTTTTTTTCAGGAGGAGAGTTAGATTACATACTTTGTTCACAAAAAAAAACATGATCAAATGTTCGTACAAACTCACAGATTGTTTGTTTTTTTGCCACAATGCAAAGCTCAAGTGGCGAGTTACATGCAGCTATCTAGACAGCATATGAAACACAAGCGAGACACAGACAGTCGAATTGTGACCGACCAGCTCAATCTTAGATAGCAACATTTGAAAGTTTGTTTTTTTACATTAGATAAAAGTAGACTCAGAGCTACAAAATGGTGTATCATACACTGCAGTTGAGGAACAATGGGAAAGTAATTCTGCTTTGAAAGTTGATCAACTTGTAACCTCACTTTTGAGAAAATAGCCCTGGAAGGTTGTGGATTTTAACAGCTACGTCTATCGACACTTGTTGCAGTGACATCATAAACCTTCTATTGAAATAGTTACTTGTGTAGGAGAGTTAAAAGGGTTATTCTGTCAAACTCCAAATGATTAGAACAGTACACAACGCAGAACAACCAGGTTAAGGGTCAGTGGCCCAAACCCGCGAACAGGAATATTCCAAGTTCAGACAGAAGGGGAGAGTCAGATCGCTATGATCGCCAGGAACTTTACTGTTGGTGTCTATTTTTTTTAATTGTTGCCCTACAAGTGCTGCCTGTTGATGTTTAAGTAGGCAGCTACAGTAGCTGAATGACGTTAACATCTTCGGGTTTTACTATGGCAGATCGACATAAAAGCCAAAAAGACAGCCGTGGTTTTGCTCTTCATTTCTTGGTTCTCCTGTGGTTCACATAAAGACTGCTACACTTGCATAGTGGAGTCTTTTATTTAAACATGTACTATAGCTAGCTAAACAATGAACCGTAATCCCAACTCATAATGTTATGATCCTGAAATTAAATCTACAGGCAACTAACCAACCAGGTTCAATGCTAATATTAATATAGCTAATATTACTACACAGACCATACATGTAACGTTAGCTAGCTAGCTCGCTAACAGTAGACTAACTTGAAATGAAAACAACTTTGACAAAATTAGAAAAACATGTAATAACTGAAAATGTAGCTTGCCTTGACTCCCGTATAAATGGATGGATGCTTCTCGCCATGGTTGCCCTTAATTTGAAGATGTAAACCAGAGCCATCTGTGTGTTCTCTTTTCGACTCGGTCTGCATATTTGCAATCAAACGCCAGAATGTTCTCTATATCTTTAGCTATCATACTCGAATTCCACTGATTTCAAAACACAGTTCTCCAGAAAGTGGAGAGCAACACTTATGCAGTTCAACTACGTGATATATTTCAAAAAAGCTGCATGAGAAAGAAATACCTACACATACATACTAGCTCATATTAAATCGACAGAAGCATGCTACATGGCAGACCAATCCGAACTAATCTCTCGGCATGTCCAGCACACTCATTATCTCAGCCAATCATTGCTAGTGGGAAGGTTGCGGGCTTTTTCCGTGGCTAAACCAACTAGGCTCGAAATTTAACATTTTTCTTGTATTTACAGATGGCATACACGTTTGTTATTGAGGCACATGAAAGTTCACATGTTCCAGAAGGCATTTGTCAGAAAACGCATTTTGAAAAAATACAAATGTTCAAAAGATGCTTATGTGAAGTTGTGACGCGCGACATATGCCTAGTTTCCCTGAAACTAGTCCCAATTACTGATTTTTGGCATCATAATTGCAAACATTGGCTAAGCAGAAGGCAGACAGGTAGACAAATTAGAAGTGTTCTTATTTAGCAACTCCGGCTAGTGCCTACGATAAGGCAGCAACTACAAATATTAGCCCACGTCACACAAATTGATTGTTTTTGCTCCTATCACACTCAACGTCAACAAAACTAAGGAGATGATTGTGGACTTCAGGAAACAGCAGAGGGAACACCCCCCTATCCACATCGATGGAACAGTAGTGGAGAGGGTAGCAAGTTTTAAGTTCCTCGGCATACACATCACAGACAAACTGAATTGGTCCACTCACACAGACAGCATCGTGAAGAAGGCGCAGCAGCGCCTCTTCAACCTCAGGAGGCTGAAGAAATTCGGCTTGTCACCAAAAGCACTCACAAACTTCTACAGATGCACAATCGAGAGCATCCTGGCGGGCTGTATCACCGCCTGGTACGGCAACTGCTCCGCCCACAACCGTAAGGCTCTCCAGAGGGTAGTGAGGTCTGCACAACGCATCACCGGGGGCAAACTACCTGCCCTCCAGGACACCTACACCACCCGATGTTACAGGAAGGCCATAAAGATCATCAAGGACATCAACCACCCGAGCCACTGCCTGTTCACCCCGCTATCATCCAGAAGGCGAGGTCAGTACAGGTGCATCAAAGCTGGGACCGAGAGACTGAAAAACAGCTTCTATCTCAAGGCCATCAGACTGTTAAACAGCCACCACTAACATTGAGTGGCTGCTGCCAACACACTGACACTGACTCAACTCCAGCCACTTTAATAATGGGAATTGATGGGAAATGTAAATATATCACTTGCCACTTTAAACAATGCTATCTTATATAATGTTTACATACCCTACATTATTCATCTCATATGCATACGTATATACTGTACTCTATCATCGACTGCATCCTTATGTAATACATGTATCACTAGCCACTTTAACTATGCCACTTTGTTTACATACTCATCTCATATGTATATACTGTACTCGATATCAGCTACTGTATCTTGCCTATGCTGCTCTGTACCATCACTCATTCATATATCCTTATGTACATATTCTTTATCCCCTTACACTGTGTATAAGACAGTAGTTTTTTGGAATTGTTAGTTAGATTACTTGTTCGTTATTACTGCATTGTCGGAACTAGAAGCACAAGCATTTCGCTACACTCGCATTAACATCTGCTAACCATGTGTATGTGACAAATAAAATTTGATTTGGATTTGATTTGATTTGATGTGTAGGAACTGTTTCCTGCTTGTGCAACTGCAATATCCGTTACAACAGACAGGGAAGGTTTTGTTCAAATAGCTTTTTATTTCTTTCAGAAATAAGGTAGAGACATAGGCTATACTACAGTGTTTGTTCAAATCTTAGCCCAGCGTCACAGGCTTTTCATTATTTCAGCTGTTCAGAAATATCACCCGAGATGTCTGAGAGACATATAATGGCTAAAAATGTACTATTGAGAGTGGTTCTTCCTTTAAAAGTTGCAAGCTTACACCGTGGGACTTAACATTGAGGTAATGTTTTAGAGACCCAGAAAACCAGCAAACCAGGCTGTCATCTTGGGACAGCTTCATTGCTCCAGATCACCACAAGGGGGGAGTTAGAGCACTCATTATGCATTTGGGTCCCAAATGTGACCAGTCATATCAAGTGGTTCCAATGACACGTCACCCGTTGTTTTCTTCAATGTCTGACAAAACATTACGGGGGAAGCGAAGCTAAAAATGTACTATTGAGAGGGAATTTATGTTAGTTAATGTAGAGAAATGATTGTGCATAGTTTTAATCAAACCATATAAAGGACTCTATTTGACACGAGTCACCCGTCCCTGGTGTATGAAACTCCATTCTTTGCATGATGCTGTGTCTGCAGGTCATGTACTTTTCCTTGGCAAATAAGTGTGTGGTTCAGGTATGAATCTGAGACATTATTTTTCAGTCATATCCAATAACAGGTGTATGAAACTCCATTCTTTGCATGATGCTGTGTCTGCAGGTATGTATAACAATTATACACTTCAAAAACCTATGCATATCTAACGCCCTTCATCTGCATTAATCTGAGGACACAGGATAGTATTTCAATGAGATACTTCATTTGAACCAGTGGAGAATGTGAAACGTTTTATTGAGAGAAGTTAATTATCCAGGTGTTATAAATACATAATACATGCATTACAATTATGATAATTGTAATATTATATTACGAATACAAGTTGAATCTGTACTTCAATGCACATATGGTATGGGAGAAAGACGAGGTGGGGAGAGAGGTGTAGAAGACAGAAAGGGAAAGAGGTAAGAACAGAGGCAGACAGCATATGATTAACTATGAAATAACACATATGGAACCAGTTAACTAATTTGTATTTACAAGGACAGCCTACTCCTTCCTCCCCGTAGGTGGATTGAACCCCCGTCTCCCGTCCGCACGACACGGGGATTCTTTAGCTAAATAGCCCAGTACTGTACTGCCGACCGTCATTTTGTACAGCGCCATATTTTCCGTTCCTGGTATATTGTAATTACTTCGCCACCGTGGCCTATTCATTGCCTTACCTCCCTTATCTTACCTCATTTGCACACACTGTATATAGACTTTTTCTACTGTATTATTGACTGTATGTTTGTTTATTCCATGTGTAACTCTGTGTTGTTGTATGTGTCGAACTGCTCTGCTTTATCTTGGCCAGGTTGCAGTTGCAAATGAGAACTTGTTCTCAACTAGCCTACCTGGTTAAATAAAGGTGAAATAAAAATAAATAAAAGTAGTTCAGAAGAGGGTGAGTAAAGAGAGAAAGGTGAATGGAGGTTGAGTGTGATCAGCAGCTACGTAGAATTCTTTCTTAAAATAACAGAACGTGTTCCAGATCCGTAGCTTTGAGGAATACATTTCCAGAGGGGCGAGGTGGGGGTGGGCCGAAAACTCTATTCGCAGTCAAGGCCATTGTATGAACTACTCTACTGTATCTAGGTGATAGGGATGAGTGATCAAGGACAGTTTATTTTCTCCCCATAGCAGTACTGTGCTGTCGCATTGAGGCTCGGTAGGCCAGAGTCCATAGCAATACTCTACTTTCGCCTCTCAGTCACAGCCTGACCCGCTATGTGAGCGTGACAAAGCCTTGTTCACAGAGTTTCTCTCTCTGAACCTGCTGAGACGCATCTAATTTAAAACAGCTCACACCTGTTGGGAAGAGTCATGAAATAAGGAAGACACCGGTTACCATAGAGATAAGAGATCCGTTTTCATGTGAATCAACGCCACTGTTGAAAGGTGCTAATGTAACGTGGACATCGCTGAGCAGTGGGACATATTGTCCTTACTCGGAACTTAAAGAACTTAACTTACTAACTTAAAGATGCCACGATGTCATCTAGACAGTCATTATACAGGGTATAAATTGATAGCTCGATTAGCAAATTTGAAATGGTTCGTGTCGAAGACTAAAAATAAATGCAGAGATACACTTCCATGATACCATCCATTGCCTACTGCCCTCCTCTCCCCTGTCCTGTGCTGCTGTGCATTCTGGGTAGTCCTGCGGTGTCCTCACCCAGTTTAAGGAGTCTTTGTCCTTGAGACGCAGAGTGGCATATTGGCGGCTGGGCTGGTAGCTCTCAGGCTGAGTGAAGTGGAGTGGACAGTTGATTTTTTTTTTTTTAAGCGAGGGGAGAGTAAAACAGAGACTGGGACATAAACACCTTTTCTACGCTAAATTATCCGTTTCAAACTCTGAGCCAGAGATGGCAAAGGCCGACCCTCAGCCTGTACCACAGTGATAGTGCATTTAACAAAAATAAACACACACGGCTATAATGCTTTTATCCATCACCCTAGTTGGTTTTCTGGATCTGAAAATGTTTTATGAAAGTCACTTACTCAAAGCTTAGTCGCTAGTTTCCTGGGAAGGAATTTGGGATATTTTAGACACCGAGCTTTTGAGACTTACACAAGCCATATCTATGCCAAGTTGAGAAGAACAGCCACGCCAAAATGGTTTACAAAAACATAATTCATAATCTCCTAGGGCGGACACACACACACTTCAGGCATTAAACCCAACATGGGGTTGACCTTTCTCAACGACCACATTTCCCACCAAAACCACTTCCGCCTGCTAAAACACACCACAGCTCTGATTCAGACAGTGATTAGTGTATGATGGTAATAACCAGAGCATTATGAATGAATGCCTCTTTCACCCACCACGCATTCCTGGAGGTACGGTACTGTCGGGAAGTGAGGGGACTGAGGTGACTAATGGCACCCACTATTCACACACAACTTCCTGAATGTGTCCAATAAGAACACAGATGTTTGTATTCAGCTGCACAGTGTTTTGCTATGGCGTGCCCTTCTGGACACGATCCCGGATCATTGCCCCTGTTGAGGTTTCTTATTAGGTGAAAGTAAAATATCCCTGTAGAGAGCTTATGTTCACTGTCTGAATGTAAAACTACTACTTCTTAAAAGTGAACTGCTAGTCATCTGGATGTCAGACAGGGGACTGCCATGATCACGACAGCCTGAATCAGATGTCCAGGCTTGCTCTTGAAGGTAAAACGGCGGAGTCAAAATTGTAATATAAAAACACACTTATGAAAACTCTGCCCCCGCTTTCTTCACGGAAAGGCCTCAAACGTTTGAATGAACATTCAGTTCCAAGGTACAACTTCAAAGAATACTCCTCCTCTCTCCAGAACGAATGTGACTAAGAAAGCAGCTGAGCAGAGCCTTTTCGGTTTAGTTATGAAAAGCATAATGTTCCCGTAACACCAACGCTTTCAACAATCACGCGGTGTTTTGGTTAAGCAGTGATATTCCATCCACGCGCATAAAACTATTGTTGACAAGCTTTATATTGTGATTGAGGTGAGCTGAAATAGACGGGTGTAAAGATCATGAGAATGTGATCCTATTTCCTGCCACCAATGCAGTGGTTTGTCTCGGCTTGGCTGTAATGTGGTGCCGCAATGCACGAGCAGCAGGCAGACTGTGGAGGAGGGGAGGGAGAGCGGAGGGGAGGGGAGGGGAGAGCGGAGGGGAGGGAGAGCGGAGGAGGGGAGGGAGAGCGCTGTACTGTCGCCCAACCAACGGGCTGCCAGAGAACCGCTACACTTAATTAACTTCTATCTGCGGAGACGGGCGCTCTCTGGAACCATCGTTAGATATCTCACAGTAAGGATAAAGAGACAGTGGAAGATAGAACGGCTCGAGAGACAGAGGAAGCAGAAAGCCGTTGTTTATGTGGTCAGAGGTGGACAAAACAACCCCTGTAATCCCACAGGTCAGCTAACTAAGGCCTGACTGGTGAAGGGGGGGCTAGAAACATCCAACAAGGCTAGAAACATCCAACAAAATGGGGCAGGAGAGCTGGTATGAGAGGTTGAACAATCTGGTCCTCTTCCAATGTCAGTCGCGTCTGCCAAAGGCCATTGTGGTCGGGACCTTGTCGTTCTTCCCTCAATGTTCCCCGTTTTTTCATTACTTTGATCACTTCCTGTTATCATGACTCTGGCTCTGAGTAATAGAAGGGTGTCATGGCCTCGCAGGCTGAACCCGACTCCCTGTCTGCTGACAAAGTCATTTGCAAATGTTCAACGTTTTCCATGGTGCGGGAGAAGTCACAGTAGATCCTCTTTGGCCATGTTCCTAACACATTACACACACTTTCAGTTCCAGTTATGTTTACCCAACAGCCTGTGTCAGCAGCAACGCAGCCATTTCAAGCGAAGAGACTCGCTACCTCGCTCTGAAATTACACATATTAGCATAATTATGTCAACATCCCAGCTGCTGTTCCTTTTACTACCGTACTTATTCTATGATAGCTAAGACGACTAGCTAAGATGCAATATTAGTACACAATAATTCCTAGTTTTGAAACCTTTCTGCGTGCACTTCAAGCCTGGTCCCAGATCAGTTTGTGATGTCTTGCCAAGTCCTATAATCATCGGGTGGTGACAAGACAGCACAAACAGATCTGGGACCAGGCTACTGCATTCCACCCACCGCTTCTGAGGATATTACTATCTAACGTTCAGTCCTTGGACAATAAAATAGATGAGCTCAGGGCGAGGTGCTCCTTCCAAAGAGACATAAGGGACTGTAATAGGGCTGCACAATTTGGACAAAATAACAAATTGCAATTTTTGGGGGGTCAGATATTGCAATTGGGATTATGAATATGGATTTTCAAACATTTGGTAATTCCATCAGACATGGTTAAACAACTGTCAGGCTACAGAAAGTCACTTCTAAAAATGAGATCATATGAGAGAATACATACTGTGCTAACTGAACACAAAACCAAATTAAACCAATGATCACAGACGGTATAATAATCATGATTATCAAAATATAGTGTGCTATAAGCGCAGCACTACTTATTAATGAATAACATTGTTCCTATTTCCTACTTTACCATTAAATAAAATAAGTTGATTATTTATCCAGGTAGCCATTGGCTGCAGATGGGAAAGGAAGCTTATGATAATATAATTATGTTCAAGTAGGCTCAATCATTATTAGAATTTAAATAATAAGTCAAAGTGCCTTAAAAACATGTAACACGTAGCCTACCAATTGCAAGGTGCAGCCTGTGTCCAAAACTTGAGGCAGGTCCAGTCATTTAACGCGACATTCCATTTTTCAACTTCTCCCTTGATTTTGTAATACAGTGTTGGGATGGCGACTTGGGAGAAATACGTATGAGATCGAATCTTGTATCTCCTGTCCAGCTTGTTAATTATCTTCTTGAAGCAGTCGTTGTTGACTGTGTAAATAAGAACCGTGACTTAGGCTACGTGATAAGTTTAAGATGATGCGGGATGATTAACAATGAATCAATGCCTGTTTAACATAGGTGGCTGGTTGTAGCTGACAGGCCACAATCATCATAAAGTTTGGGATGGATATTCTTCAAATGATTGAATAAATGTGTTGTGTTGCTGCTTGTTGTCTCCACAACCCTGAGGCACTTTTTGCCAAACCATCTAGAAGGAGGACACAGTTCAGGTGCTTCAAAGCTGGGACCGAGAGACTGATGGCAATAGAATCTGGTTAAAACAGTCACCACATGCCGGCCTCCACCCAGCACCCTGCCATGAACCTCAGACACTCTCACAGTCACTAGCCGTCTACCACCCGGTACTCTACCCTGCACCTTAGAGACCGCTGCTCTATGTTCATGCCTCTAAATTGTTTAACTTGGGTCAAACATTTTGGGTAGCCTTCCACAAGCTTCCCACAATAAGTTGGGTGAATTTTGGCCCATTCCTCCTGACAGAGCTGGTGTAACTGAGTCAGGTTTATAGGCCTCCTTGCTCGCACAAGCTTTTTCAGTTCTGCCCACACATTTTCTATGGGATTGAGGTCAGGGCTTTGTGATGGCCACTACAATACCTTGACATTGTTGTCCTTAAGCCATTTTGCAAAGCAAAGCACCCCCACAACATGATGATGCCACCCCCATGCATCACGGTTGGGATGGTGTTCTTCGGCTTGCAAGCCTCCCCCTTTTTCCTCCAAACATAATGATGGTCATTATGACCAAACAGTTCTATTTCTGTTTCAACAGACTATAGGACATTTCTCCAAAAAGTACCATTTTTGTCCCCATGTACAGTTGCAAACCGTAGTCTGGCTTTTCTATGGCGGTTTTGGAGCAATGGATTCTTCCTTGCTGAGCGACCTTTCAGGTTATGTCAATATAGGACTCGGTTACTGTGGATATAGGTACTTTTGTACCGGTTTCCTCCAGCATCTTCACAAGGTCATTTGCTGTTGTTTTGGGAATGATTTGCCCATTTCACACCAAAGTACATTCATCTCTAGGAGACAGAACGTGTCTCCTTCCTGAGCGGAATGACAGCTGCGTGGTCCCATGGTGTTTATACTTGCATACTATTGTTTGTACAGATGAATGTGGAACTTGCAGGCTTTTGGAAATTGCTCCCAAGGATGAACCAGACTTGTGGAAGTCTACAATGTTTTTTCTTAGGTTTTGGCTGATTTCTTGCAGATGTCTAGTAGATGTCCTAACCATCTTGCCAAAACTATAGTTTGTTAACAAGAAATTTGTGGAGTGGTTGAAAAGAGTTTTAATGACTCCAACCTAATTGTATGTAAACCTCCGACTTTAACTGTAAATAACGAATGGTGGACGCTTTTCCTGTGGTTCATTTTCATAGGCTACTCGTTTTCATAGGCTACTTTCGTAGGCTACTAATGACCATCAGCGGCATCAGAGCTTAAAGAAGCCTAATTAGTGTAACTAAACGGTGTGGCGGTAATACGGTCACTGCAACAGCCCTAGGCCCTGGTTCCCGACACTGCGAGTGATAGGAAAGTGCAGGGTAGGCTAATTGTCGAGGTGGAACAATGGCTCTAGTCACCCAGTATGAGTATCCAACTGGTGCCTGTAGGATATTTGTTTTACCCATTCACTCAAAGAGCTGAGATTCACTCCAGATGGTTTATATTCAGATCAAACAAGCCTCAACAAAAAAAGGACCATACAAACCCCATCCCAGTGAGGACTGCAATTTTTCCCTGCTGTTGCCACCGATGGCTTGAGCCACCCTGTCTCTCTCTCGCCGCCTCTGCGGCCTCATTTCTCCTGATCGGAGTACTTATGAATGTTGTTCAGCAACACACATTCTATTATCTGCCAGATTGCTTCGTGTGAGACTCTCACTACTTTTACACAGATCACGCCAGCCAGGGAAACAGCTAGACCAACACCAGTCTGTATTCATCACATCTCTTCACGCCAGCCAGGGAAACAGCTAGGCCAACACCAGTCTGTATTCATCACATCTCTTCACACTAGCCAGGGAAACAGCTAGCCAGGGTAAACAGCTAGACCAACACCAGTCTGTATTCATCACATCTCTTCACGCCAGCCAGGGAAACAGCTAGGCCAACACCAGTCTGTATTCATCACATCTCTTCACGCCAGCCAGGGAAACAGCTAGACCAACACCCGTCTGTATTCACATCTCTTCACGCCAGCCAGGGAAACAGCTAGACCAACACCAGTCTGTATTCACATCTCTTCACGCCATCTGCTACTGCTCTCTCCAAAATGCCATGGAGACGTGGGGGTGGAAAACAGTCCAGACAAAAACATTAATCTTGGAGAAAGATTAATGATGTGTTCAAGGTAAAAAAAAAAAGTGTCAATTAAATGGACAAATTCCTTTTGCAACATAGCACATTCATTGCCCAACCTCATCCTGCTCCAGAGATACAAAGTCTGAGGATATTCTTTATCTCAATGTATAAATACTGTGCATTATTGCTGATTATACAATGGGTGGGTCTATTCTTGGATGCTGATTAGTTAAAACTGCATTCCAGCCTGTGCCTATTCCACAAGTTAGGTCCGGCTAAATCTATGAATGTTGAGATGCCCATTTACTCTGTTCCATCTGACGGTGGAATCCACGGTCTCATCAGCCCAGCCAGGTAATTTCTATACTAGATCTCCACTATAAAAAGCATCTAGACATTATCTCCCATTTCTTTTCGACTAGCATTTGGTTTTCAACAGCAGAGATTTGTATAAACCTTGATGCCTGTCTGAAATTTGCAACATTGTTTCAATATTGAAATTGGATCTCCAGCTGTCCTATGGTAATTCATGTGTCGGGAGTTGTGACAACAGAGGCTGGCAGCTTTTGTCAGCCAGTCGGAATCACGAATCAGCATCATTTTTATGGATATATAAAGACATGTCGATAGAAAAACCACAAAATGCAGCTAGTTTACAGTCATTCCAGCTTCTATTTAAAGTGATAGCAAATTGCACCGCTAATACTATCTCTTCTGAACAGTGGCCTGGCGAAAGAGCAAATGTTCTATGCCAGGCGGCGCACCATTGGCCCAGTGTCGTCCGGGTCAGGGTTTGGACGGGGTAAGCTGTCATCGTAAATAAGAATTTGTTCTTAACTGACTTTCCTAGTTAAATCAAAATTGTTCTAGATGTATACCCCCCCACCAAAAATATATAATAACTAGAAAACATCTTAAACAAACGCAAATGCAGCTACTTTGCTATTATTCTGGCTGCACTGATGGACTTGACTGTCTTAGTCAAAGTTGCCAGCCATCATGGTACTAGAACATTTAGAACAAATGACTGGGGTCGCGTCCATAGATACAAAACAAAAAAGACTGAACGACTGGGCCGCATCTCTGGCAACTGAACCGATAGAATGGACGGCCAGCCGGCTTGGGTAGCAACCCGAGATGTGTGTCGGGACAATAGCTCGTGGAAGGATTAAATGGTATGAATAAATTCATCAAAATAACATTTTTAACGAAAATATGTCAATCATTATTGGAATAGGTTGGTATCCTGTTGTGTAAAAGTGATAATGCCCTTGAAGCCGGTGTTCGGAAGATATATCTGCACGGTTTACCAATATATCATGCATTGTCACTTAAATAGGCTACACCTCGCTCTGTGTCACAGTTTTTCTGAATGAATAAGCCCAGAGTACCTGTCTCTTCTCTGCTCCGGCTGAAAAGGTGATGGACGGCAACAACATCACCACCTACAGTCACTGGGGGTTACAACAAATCTACAGAGCAACAGAACTACAGAGCAACAAAAGAGGTGGCCTTGCAGCCCTGCTACACAATGTTCTCATTGTTCCAGCACTGCCTCAGAACTAGGTGGATTTGACTCACCTCTATTGGCTTTGCTGCTGAAAACAAACACCCGGTTCCAGGGAAGAAAAGAGGTGACCTGAAGCTGCCTGATAAAAATCAACTCAGCCATTGGGGGCATTACCTTTTCACATGAAAGGATTGAGCATTTTTGGGTTAGACAAGGGAGGTTTAGAGACGTCTAAAGCCTGACAATGTACTGCTGCATTACTGGTGTGAAGAGATAGATTGTGTCCCGTTCAGTAGGAACCATGACAAGCTGCATGCCCCTGAGATCTGGTAAGAATGATCAGAATGATTTCCATGGATGCAGTGTTTCAAACAGCAGATACTGGGACAGGAAGCCAAGGGGGAGCTCTGAGCATCCGATGTGGACTGCAGAGGGGGAAAGAGGGAGAGAGGCGCCAGAAGATTGCAGCACCTGCTCTTAGGGCCATTACTCAGTGTTACACGCCCAAGGTCTCCGCATCGCGCTCTCGCACAACTGCCTCCACTTTATAACTGACGCCATTCCACCGGGAAGGGAGGCATCTCACTCTTTCTGGTGCTTGCTCTCATTCTCTCTATATGGACACACGCACAATGCAAATGTACACAGTACACACACACCCTCATCGGACCATACCTACGGTCGACTAATAACCAAACCTTTTTCACAAATAACTATTGGTATGCATAGGGAGAGGTGGTGAAGTGTGTTAAGGGAAACAGAGAGATGAGGGGTGGGGAGGCATGATCCACTGCATGCGGACACCCTGCTCCACGCGAACACGCTTGAAAGATGCGGATGGGCACTGGCAGCAGCGGTGGCGTCAAGGTCACCGGTATGGAGCAGAAGCAGCACAGGGTGGATAAAGACATTGTGAATACTGCATACTCTCAAGTGTGATCACACAGTAACACACAGCATGGACGGGCCAGGCAGGCACCGGGTAATTGGGACAGGACAACTTTCATCTAGACTGAGGGTTGGAGGGACTACAGGAGAATGGCTGGCCTTTCATGGAATCTATAGCTTGGTTTCTAAAGCAGTGGTGAGCAAATGACCTCCCCCGAAAGACCCCTAGAACCACATACCGCCCGGTGCTGGAGAGAGATAAGTGACAACAATGGCCCTTTGCCTGTTAATTAAAGAGGAGGGGTGTGTGTGTGTGTGTGTGTGTGTGTGTGTTCTAATGGGAACCATTATGTTAATGTATTCAGTGATGTAAAGTCCAGGAGAATGGAGACATGGTTACGGAGGTAATTTTCTGGAAATATTCTTCCATAATAGAGCTGCTGATAAGATTGTTGTAACTCCCGGTCGGTAATGGTCCAACTGGGGGAGTGTTTCAGACACATATCTTAATAGTGCAGCGTAGATTGTGCTCTGTGTGAAATATGCAAGCTGGCTGAGAATAAAACATGATCACTGGGCTTTTGTTGAGGCGAACAATAGCTCGAGGCTGCCTCACTTTGGGGACGGCACCTTCTGATGAGTAAAAAGACACTACGTTACCAACTGTGTGAGATCTAAATGGTATTAGGGATGACGGGAAAAACAAAATCGAGCTAGTATAAACAGAGGAAATGAGGGCCTATTGTGTGAGAGTCAGAGGTGGAGGGAAGGCGGCTCCTTTTGGCCTCTCTTCCTCTCTTCTATTAGTCTACTTCCTTTTTTTTTTTTACCCTGAAGAAATGTCCAGGAGGACCTTCATCATCTTGACACAATTAGATCTCTATACAAAAGATCTCTTAGAAAACGCAGAAGGGAAAAAAAGAAAAGAAAAAAGACAATTTAGCCAATCTCCAGTGAGTAATGCCAAAGATTGTTTATTATATTGACAGGATAGTCTAGGGACCGCTCTAACAATGGAAATACAGGTCCACAAAGATGGAAGGCAGGCCGGAGGCGGCGAAGATCAGGTGGGACCATTCTAGCCAATGACACGCGTGTGAACAACAAAGTCATTCTTCTCAAAGTTGCTGGAATGCCACACGAATCCACTTATATCAGTACATTTGTAACGGCCTAAAACATTACAAAACTTTCTATTTGATCAAATAAGCCTCACGTAATTCGACACGCTCTCATAGACCCTACCAAAAAAAATCCCCACTTGGTCTGCTTATCTCACGCGAACAGATTTGGGCGGAGTAGATCCTTTTGCTTCGCCTCTTCCTCTCTGGTAATGCTCACTATGGAGAGAGCTGTGGGTGGTACATAACATAGCTCTGTGCATAGAAATACCTTGGGTTGCCTTCCTCTAAAACATCTCTGAGCCATCCAACTTCCTTACGGTCCACAGATTCTAAGGCCATTTCAATGTTCCATGATTACGCTAATGTATGTGCAGACACGTATCTCCAACACCTCACAATGGCATAGAATGTCAAGGTGCCCATGAAGTCATCCCAAACCACCAATCACAAGGTGAGGAATCCTGGCCCTTCCTCTCTGGGCTTCCTCAGAGAAAGAGCCTACAATTCAGCCCAACAGGTCCTTACAAAAAGCAGGAAGATAAAGGACCAGTAATGTAGCAGTACCTCACTGTAGCTTGCTCCAGTCTATAGAATGCCAAAATAATACTCACATAACAATGCTTCCATAGCAGTAACAAGGTTACGTCAAGTTACTTGGAAAATCTGCTTTGAGGCAAGGAGACAAATTACTTTGCTGTCAAGCAATCAGTGGCCTAGTGTGAGAACACAGAATTACCCTGTCCAATAGAGGTGGCTATCATCTGGGCAATGATTGATCCTCCTAACTAGCTTTGAGACAAACAGGGAACAAAATATCCTGTTTGACTGGCAAACAATACACTGGATGGTGTTCAGAGATAGATGGGAGGGGTTGAGTGGCGCTGAAGGAGGGGACTAAAAACAAAACTATTGTATAACAATTGTAAAATATACAGTGTCCGTAAATGTATATAGTATGTACAGTACAAGCTGGAAGCAGAAGCCTAAGTGTTGTTGTCCATTAGTTTACTCCGGCGGTAACTCACCAGCATTACGACCAGGAACACAACTTTCCCGAACAGGATCCTTTGTTCGCACCCCCCAGGGCAATTTAACTTCTCCCAGAGGCTGCTCCGAGATGCCGCCAGCGGAGAAGAGGTATTCGGAGTGGACTTCTAGTCCGATTCAGGAGGCGGGCACACCATCCACCGCTTCTGGCTATATTACTCGCTAATGTTCAGTCTCTGGACAATAAAGTGGACAAGCTCAGATCTCCTTCCAGTACTCCCTGTTCACCCATGCCAGGAAAACAACCTCTCCCTCAACGTCAACAAAACAGAGGAAGCATGCCCCTATCCACATTGATGGGACCACAGTGGAGAAGGTAGAAAGCTTCACGCTCCTCGGCGTACACGTCAGTGATGATCTGAAATGGTCCACCCACACAGACAGTACGGTAAAGAAGTTGCAACAGCGCTTCTTCAACCTCAGGAGGCCGAAGAAATTTGGCTTGGCCCCTAAGACCCTCAAACTTTTATAGATGCACGATTTGGGAATTTGGGATCTATCGTCCCACAACTGTCCCAGAGTCTGTTTGGAACAGGCCATTTTCTTCACGACAAACTGACCAATAGAATAGGTACACTTTTGAACTATGGTGGATAGTAGATTGACATGAGCTAGTGATGTTACTCATCTTGTTGGTTGAGGAAAAGTAAATGTGGACAGTAATTAACATCTGCCATGCTGATCCTGATCACTGGTTCCCCTCAAGGGTGTGTGTTTAGTCCCCTCCTGTACTCCCTGTTCATCCTCGACTGCGTGGCCAAGCGCAACTCCAACACCATCATTAATTAAGTTTGCTGATGACAACAGTGGAAGCCCTGATCACCGACAACGATGAGACAGGTTAGAGGTTAAATACCGGTCAGTGTGGTGCCAGGCCAACAACCTATACCTCAATGTGAGCAAGACAAAGGAGATGATTGTGGCTACTGGAAAAGGAGGGACGAATAGGCCCCCATTTCCATCGACAGGGCTGAAGTGGAGAGTTAAGATTCTTGGTCCACATCACCAACAAAGTATCACGGTCCAAATACACCAAGACACTCACGAAGAGGGCACGACAACACCTTTTCCCCCTTAGGAGACAAACGATATGGCATGGGTCCCCAGATCCTCAAAACGTTTTACAGCTGCACCATCAAGAGCATCTTGACCGGTTGCATCACCGCCTGGTATTGCAACTGCTCGGTATCTGACCGTAAGGCGCTACAGAGGGTAGTGTGCAGAACCCAATAAATCACCGGGGCCAAGCTTCTTGCTATCCAGGACATAAAGTGGGGCAAAAAAGTATTTAAATCAGCCACCAATTGTGCAAGTTCTCCCACTTAAAAAGATGAGAGAGGCCTGTAATTTTCATCATAGAAAATCCAGAAAATCACATTGTAGGATTTTTAATGAATTTATTTGCAAATTATAGTGGAAAATAAGTATTTGGTCAATAACAAAAGTTTCTCAATACTTTGTTATATACCCTTTGTTGGCAATGACAGAGGTCAAACGTTTTCTGTAAGTCTTCACAAGGTTTTCACACACTGTTGCTGGTATTTTGGCCCATTCCTCCATGCAGATCTCCTCTAGAGCAGTGATGTTTTGGGGCTGTTGCTGGGCAACACGGACTTTCAACTCCCTCAAAAGATTTTCTATGGGGTTGAGATCTGGAGACTGGTTAGGCCACTCCAGGACCTGAAATGCTTCTTACAAAGCCACTCCTTCGTTGCCCGGGCGGTGTGTTTGGGATCATTGTCATGCTGAAAGACCCAGCCATGTTTCATCTTCAATGCCCTTGCTGATGGAAGGAGGTTTTCACTCAAAATCTCACAATACATGGCCCCATTCATTCTTTCCTTTACACGGATCAGTCGTCCTGGTCCCTTTGCAGAAAAACAGCCCCAAAGCATGATGTTTCCACCCCCATGCTTCACAGTAGGTATGGTGTTCTTTGGATGCAACTCAGCATTCTTTGTCCTCCAAACACGACGAGTTGAGTTTTTACCGAAAAGTTATATTTTGGTTTCATCTGACCATATGACATTCTCCCAATCTTCTTCTGGATCATCCAAATGCTCTCTAGCAAACTTCAGACGGGCCTGTACTGGCTTAAGCAGGGGGACACGTCTGGCACCGCAGGATTTGAGTCCCTGGCGGCGTAGTGTGTTACTGATGGTAGGCTTTGTTACTTTGGTCCCAGCTCTCTGCAGGTCATTCACTAGGTCCCCCCGTCTGGTCCTGGGATTTTTGCTCACCGTTCTTGTGATCATTTTGACCCCACCGGGTGAGATCTTGCGTGGAGCCCCAGATCGAGGGAGATTATCAGTGGTCTTGTATGCCTTCCATTTCCTAATAATTGCCCCCACAGTTGATTTCTTCAAACCAAGCTGCTTACCTATTGCAGATTCAGTCTTCCCAGCCTCGTGCAGGTCTACAATTTTGTTTCTGGTGTCCTTTGACAGCTCTTTGGTCTTAGCCATAGTGGAGTTTGGAGTGTGACTGTTTGAGGTTGTGGACAGGTGTCTTTTATACTGATGACAAGTTCAAACAGGTGCCATTAATACAGGTAACGAGTGGAGGACAGAGGAGCCTCTTAAAGAAGAACTTACATGTCTGTGAGAGCCAGAAATCTTGCTTGTTTGTAGGTGACCAAATACTTATTTTCCACCATATTTTGCAAATAAATTCATTAAAAATCCTACAATGTGATTTTCTGGATTTTTTTCCTTCCCATTTTGTCTGTCATAGTTGAAGTGTACCTATGATGAAAATTACAGGCCTCTCTCATCTTTTTAAGTGGGAGAACTTGCACAATTGGTGGCTGACTAAATACTTTTTTGCCTCACTGTAGATATACCAGGCGGTGTCAGAAGAAGGCCCCAAAATTTGTTAGAGACTCCAGTCACCCTAATCATAGACTGTTCTCTCTGTTACCTTACGGCAAGCAGTACCGGAGCACTAAGTCTAGGTCCAAAAGGCTCCTTAACAGCTTCTACCCGCAAGCTATAAGACTGCTGAACAATTCATCAAATGGCCACCCAGACTATTTACATTGACCCCCACCCCTTTGTTTTTACACTGCTGTTTATAATTTATGCATAGTCACTCTACCCCTACCCACAAATTACCTAAACTAACCTGTACCCCCGCACATTTACTCAATACCGGTGCCCCCTGTATTATAGCCGTGTTATTGTTATGTAAATATACTGTTACTTTTTATTTTTATATTGTAAATATTTTCTTAACTATATTTCTTGAACTGCACTGTTGGTTAAGGGCTTGTAAAGTAAACATTTCACTGTGAGGTGTGCACCAGTTGTATTCGGCGCATGTGACAAATTAAATTAGATTTCATTCCGTCTTCAAAGTGCACATCGGAATTGGTCACGAAGGACCGTACATCATTGCATCCTCAACTCGCATGCTCCGGTAAATGTCCGCTAAATTAAAATGCTGCCGCTCAAATGTCCGGTGCCACATTTTCCTGATGGAAACTCTGACGTCTGTTGTCAGCACACATACATGGACGTTCACACGCTCTCCGTCAACACACACACACCAAATCAGTCAATACCAACCCATCAGCTCTTAAATTAGAGGCAGCCAGAGACAATGTCGGTAATGAGACAATTAACTCCAGCTTTGACATTTCGCTTTCTCCAAGACAGAAAACCCAACAACCTTTTAGTGGGGAGGGGGGGCACTCCTTCACCTTTGAACAAGGAGGGGGGAGGGAGGGGAAGCACTGAAACAGGTAAACAACAATGTAATTTGGAGAATGTCAGGGGGCGACAGCTGAATGAGAAGGGGAGAGAAGGAGGGAGACAGCGACGAGCCAAAGGCTGTGGTAGAGAAAAGGGAGAGGAGAGAGGGAGCGAGGAGAGAGGGAGCGAGGAGAGAGAGTGAGCACAGAAGAGAAGAGAGGATAAGAGAGAGAAATGGTGGAGAGAGAGGAGCTGAGAGGATACAAAGCAACAACACCGAGCAAATACTTGCAATGAGTTTCCCCTCTCCAGCCACAGGGGAGAGAGAGGGGAGAGAGGACAGAGGCGAGAGGGGCTGAATGTGTCAGAGTGAGTGGGGTTGTCAGCCGATGAGAGCCACCCTCTCTGACCTCATCATTTCAACAGGCGGGTCTCTGTGTGAGGTCCAGGCCAATAACAGCACACAGAGGCTAGACACAGAGGGAGTGTTCACTTGCCCATTACAGCAGCTACTGACAGCCACCGACAGCAGAGCAACAAGAGGCTAAGTGGTGCCTAGGAGATACATTCACGCTTCCTGTTTTAAAGGGACATTACACTCCAAAATCCATGTGTCAGAGGTCCCTTCAAGGACTCAAAAGAGTATAGATTGCCTATTATTGGGGTGAGGATCCTTTGTTGTTTGTGGTTGTCGTTCTGTTTTGTATGGCAATGTGATCGTCTTTGAGTCTAAGCTAACAGCCTTCATGGAAAAGCACCCAGTGGTCAAACACAAAGCTTAAAGAAAAGTGTAATTTCAGCTGTCTTTCAGCATCCTACATAAGAGATCAATTCCATACCAGAGGAACCAGGAAAGCACATTCAAATGGAGCGTAATAGACATACCTATTCAGTATGTAATCATGTTTGCATAAGTAACACTTTCCAGCAATCACAATTCTCTCATGTTTCCTAAGTGGTGCAGTACAAATCGATGCTCACATTTTCAGACAGACTGGGACAGTCTCTCTGTGTCCAGAGTGGAGATGGATGAAGATGGGATGTATACAGAGTGGACATGCAGGTTGATGGAGCACAGTGAGCCTGTTTGAGCCCGTTTTGAACGTAAGAGCAGGGGGACAGAAGGGAGTTGTGTCTTGTTATTGATTAGGGAGCTAACTGAGATCCTGGAGGTTCATAGCGAGGGAAGGACCAATCCATTAAGGCCTGGCTCACTGACAGAAAGACGGACAGACCGGACAGAGACAGACAGACGTACTGAGTAGAACCCATGGCTCTATGATGGAGGGGTTCGAGATGTGAAAACTGACAGATTACAGGTTGTATCTTTGAGACAAGGCAGTGCAGTGAACCAGAAAACTGGCTTGAATACGACAGCTGCTGTCAGTAATTAGAAAACAGTAGTGGTTGGACCAGTGCCCTCAGTAATTCATCCCTTAGGCCAGTCTATGGACCAGCGGCCGCTGGTCTCTAAATCCTGCTGATGCGGGCTCCTAGGACCCGACTGAGAAGGTTTGGATAAGAGAGGGGCTAAATCAAGTGGTAAAAATGCCAAAGACAGTAAGACACGGTTCAGTGGTTCTCATGGTGTATTAACAAAGAGTCTATGAGCAGGAGTGCTGATCTGGGATCTGGTCTCCCTCTTATTTCATTGTCATTTCAAAAGGCCAAACTTATCCTAGATCCGCACTCCTAGATGCTTTGTGAATACGGACCCTGATCTAGTTATAAACCTGATAGTTTGACACAGACAACCAGGGCCTTCTAAATGATGCTTATGCAACTCAAAACGAGGCTTGAGACAGTCAACAACTACCACCGTGAGTTTCTTTTCATTTCAGAAGCAAAACACAAAAAGACGCAGACCTGGTGTGATGGTGATGTTTGCCAGATTGGGGCTCTTTCGCTCTGCAGCTTTTCCAGCTAGGGCTTAAAAAGGTTTCCTTTAAGATGACTGAAATCCTGTAGGAAATTGGCTCAGATCCCAAACAAATCCAATGGGATAATTTCATGTAATTCATTGGATGATGATATGCCTTTGAACCGGAGAATGGCAGACTTTTGTTCTCACGCGTCATTGGGTTCCAACCCTGTAAAGACGACGTGTGGCCAACAGTCTTAGTGACCAACCACGGCTCATCCCCCGATTAGACACAGGGCTACATAATCAACGTTCGGGAGGCATCACGGCAACAGGCTTGTGTCACAGCGGCAGCACCCTGGTTTATTATGTGTACATCTGTGCTCGCTCATTCCTCCCGCCCTCCTGCTCCCCCCCCCAGCGCTCTCCTGCAGCACACTGCTGTTGCTCCCTCCACCACACTCATGTTCAGCCCTCCTGAGCTGGCCTGCTGGTTAAGGCTGTGCGTGCTGCTCAACATGCCCAAATCCTCTACAGATAGGGCTACATCATGGGCTCCTCCTAGCCTTGCCTTCTAAACTAGGCTGGGCGTGTTGCTGGTCATCAGACCCAAATCCTTCACAGAAAGACACACCATCATGGGCTACTCCAGCAGGCCTGCCCCCTCCAACCCATGTAGGCTGGCTTATGATCCAACCAAGCCCTCAGCCCTGCACTCAGTCCCAAAACCCTTACATAAACGGATCAGGGGCTGGGCATATGCCCCCATGTCTTGTGATGCTAACACCACCCCCACACACAGCCCCATCCCACAACATAGAAAGAGGGAGGGAAGGCAGGAAAGAGAGCAAGAGAGATAGAGGGGAGAGAGAGGGCTACGGCGCGAGAGAGGAGAGATCGCGAGAGAGGGAAAGAAAGTGAGAGAGTGAGCAAGAGAGAGAGAAAAGAGGCAGATTTTGTCCAGACTTTGGGCTGAACTGTGAGCTGGAGAGGCAGCCAGAGGCCATTGATCACAGTCAGCCAGTCACAGAGACCATTAATACCACCATCTCTAGGCCCCCCTCCTCTCTGAGCCCTACCCTTGTTCTTATGACTCAACCATTTTTATCAGCCAACTGGCAATTCTCTAAAATTAATTCCATCAGAAGAGAAAATGCCAACAGAGGATTTCCATTCTGAAATGAATATAAGCTGCAGTATGTTCAGTTTTACTCAGATATCTATTGTGAAAGCCTTGCTGGAAAGGTAAAAGGGAACAGTCAGTCTGCTATATTGTACTGTACCATGGATACGTACAGTACAAAAGTGCTATAGGCTCATTGTACCTGTAGTAGCATGCGTCGTGGGAGGTCACAGATCCAATGAGAAGGAACGCCAGGTTGAGTATTTACAGTATCGGCGGGGCCTATCAATTGGCCAGCCATCCTGGGACATGCAACAGTATGGCTCATCTCCCACAGTACAGTACTCTCTGAGCTGAACAGAGTAGAGGAGAGCTATTCAGGGAATGGCACTGTGAACACTGAACAGTCCCTTAGGGATAGAGTCACGGGGAGAGCTTTCTGGGGAGAGCGCTGTGAACACTGAACAGTCCCTTAGGGATAGAGTCACGGGGAGAGCTTTCTGGGGAGAGCGCTGTGAACACTGAACAGTCCCTTAGGGATAGAGTCACGGGGAGAGCTTTCTGGGGAGAGCGCTGCCTCAAAGGACACCCTTAAAAACAATTTATGCTTGGTTCGGGGACTCTGTACACAATTGCGGTGGCTCCGGAAGCTTCTGAAGGCCAAATCGAGCTCCCTACCGCATCGTCGTGCAACAATGCGGAGGGCTCCATATAGCCCCGCACTGACATGATTGGTTGACGGTAGATGGGGGCGGTACCTCCTGTATAAAACACAAACTCACTCCCTTGACAACAAACATGGAGAACTTTGACGAAAGCCTATCAGAACAAGTTCACAAATACATTTAAAAAAACTCTGAGACACCTCGTGCAGGGATTTCCAAGACAAGAAAATCATCTTCAACTCCTGGAAAGAGATCAGGGAGGTCATGGGGATGGATAGGGTCAAGAGGTCTTCTACTGCAGATAGCCAAAATATCCTAATGATTATGATCACACTCAAAATACTAATGGCGACACTATACCAAAGATGTTTTGGTAATGATTTAGAAACTTGGTAACCAACTCAAGTTATCAGTGTAGCCTGTTATCGCCTGGACTTTTTGAAATATCTTCAGGCCTAGAATGTTTTATTTTTTAAATAAATATAAAGTAATACAGGGAGCAGTTTTGAAAAAACGATCTCTGGTAATACTAGTCCCGTGCGAGTAGGGCTATAGTGTGAAATACACAAACAGCCTAAATGTAGGCTAATTTGGCTGGAGCGATTCAGGATGGAGATGCAGGTGGGGAAACGGTGCAGTCTTTTGACGTCATGCCATCTTGGCTCAACTCTTACGTGTCAAGCGCCGGTATGTCAAGCGCCGGTAGGTCAAGCGCCGGTAGGTCAAGCGCCGGTAGGTCAAGCGCCGGTAGGTCAAGCGCCGGTAGGTCAAGCGCCGGTAGGTCAAGCGCCGGTAGGTCAAGCGCCGGTAGGTCAAGCGCCGGTAGGTCAAGCGCCGGTAGGTCAAGCGCCGGTAGGTCAAGCGCCGGTAGGTCAAGCGCCGGGATCAGGTCTTGTCTTTTTGTTTAGCCAGTTGTTTGTAATTAGCTGGATGTAATTAGCTGGATAGCCCTGAATCCCTACGAGTGGTGCGGTGCAGACCAATTTATTGGATGTGTGCGAAACCTCTCTGATGCGCAAGAAGGATGAACGCTCCGACTTCGGCAGAGGCCGCATGGCAGTAAACGCTGTACGGCCACTGCAGATGTCGGATTGACCATGCAGAGACCATCCCGACAGTCGCCTCATACTGCCGGACATGCAAACACAGTCATGAGAGACAACGTCATGCACATTGAGTTCCTCCTTACTTGATTTTATCTGATTCCCCTGTGTACAGAACATATCTGGCCTGGTCCCAATTATGTTTGTGCTTGATAGAAAACTCGTAAAAGGTTTTGGCATGTCAATCATGTCAACGGCCATAGGAGTAGGCACTAAGCAGTTTGGGGGATTAGCTAGGGTTGGGCGATTTGGCCTAAAAATAATCTGTTCATTTTATTTTACTTGTGGGCAATTCACGATATCTAGTTAGTGGCTTCAGAAAATAAATCACACCGCTTGACATTCCACATTTTGATGCAGCCCGAATTAAAAATGTATTAAATTAAGATATTTTGTCAGTCACTGATCTAAAACACAATACCCCATAAGGTCAAAGTAGAATTTTGTTTGTCGATATGTTTTGAAATTAATAAAAAATGAAAAGCTGAAATGTGTTGAGTCAATACTTATTCAACTCCTTTATTATGGTAAGCCTAAATAAGTTCAAGAGTAAAGATTTGCAAAATCGCATAATAAATGAACTCATTGCGATCTACAAGGTCCCTGAATCGAGTAGTGAATTTCAAGCACAGATACAACCACAAAGACCAGGGAGGTTTTTCAATGCCTCGCAAAGGAAGGGCACCGATTGGTAGACATGTAAAACAAATGCTGAATATCCCTTTGAGCATGGTGATGTTATTAGTTAGGCTTTGGATGGTTTACTGTATCAATACACCCAGTCACCACAAAGATACAAGCGTCATTCCTAACTCTGTAGCCGGAGAGGAAGTAAACTGCTCAGTGATTTCACCATGAGGCCAATGGTGATTTTAAAACTGTTACAGAGTTTAATGGTTGTGCTATGAGAAAACTGAGGCTGGATCAACAACAATATAGTATTTACTCCACAATGCTAACCTAAATGAGTGAAAAGGAAGCCTGTACAGGATAAAAACTATTCCAAAACATGCATCCTGTTTGCAACCAGGCCCTTGTGGCAAAGAAAATGTACTTTTTGTCCTGAATACAAAGTGTTATATTTGGGGCAAATCCAACACAATACATCGAGTACGACTTCATATTTTCAAGCATGGTGGTCGCTACGTCATGTTATGGGTATGCTTGTCATTGGCAAGTACTATGGAGTCCTTTAGGATAAAAATAAACAGAATACAGCTATGAGTACAGGCAAAATCCTAGAGGAAAACCTGGTTCAGTCTGCCTTCCAACAGACACTGGCAGACAAATTCAGGACTATAAACTAAAACACAAGGCCAAATCTATACTGGAGTTGCTTACCAAGATGACATTGAATGTTGCCGAGTAGCCTAATTACAGTTTTGACTGAAATAGACATGAAAATCTATGGCAAAAATTAAAAATGTCTGTCTAGCATTGATCAACAAATCAACTTGAGAGAGCTTGAAGAATTTAAAATGAATAGTGTGTAAATATTGTACAATCCAGGTGTGAAAAGCTCTCAAAGACTTACCCAAAAAGACGCACAGCTGTAATCGCTGCCAAAGGTCCTTCTACTATGTATTGACTCAGGGGTGTGAATACTTATGTAAATGAGATCTTTCTGTTTTTCATTTTCAATACATTTGCAAACATTTCTAAAAGACATGTTTTGTCATTCTGGGGTAGTGTGTAGATGGGTGAGAATGAATTGAATCAATTTTGAATTCAGGCTGAAACAACAAATTGTGGAACAAGTCAGGGGGTATGAATACTTTCTGAAGTACATCGAGGCTTTTAATGTTCTCTAACTAAGCTTTGTTGTACTATTAGGTCAAATACACTGCATTCAATAATATAATTGTGAAATTATACCTAGGCTAAATATAACCATACAACCTACAAATAATTTCAATCAAAATAGTTTACCCTGCTTTTTTTTGCAATAATCGCTAATCTGGCTTTCATGTTTGTCTATGAACCAGAACCACACATAATGCACATTCACTAATAACGACGGACTTCTTGTAGCAGGCATTACAGAAAATGAACACAGGTCTCATAAACAATCTCTCAAGGCCATGTGATAGTGAGTAGCCAGCTAATCTTTATATGACAAGTCAACTTGGATCTATTTGCTAGCCAACAGGGAAGAACAGTTGAATAGTTATGAGCACAACCTTCTGTCCGTCTCCAACTGTTTCAACAGCATGCTAGTCTGTCCACTTTGTTCAGATGTTGAAATCAAGCGGCCAACCTTATTTCTTAGAATGAGAACGAGTTGCCAGTTGTGTCTTGTGCTTATTGCACATTTATAAAAACAGACTAGACAGCTAGTATAACGGTCTTTGGCTAAAATGATGCTCGTGTTACATGGTACCGCAATGCCACGTGACAAACTGAGCATTTGTTTCCCACAATCAATGTTCATTGATTCTCCCGTCTTAGTGGCGTCTGCTCTGCGCGCAAATTTGAGCATTTGAGACGTAAAAAGGGTTAGAAAGGGTCACTTCTCTCTTACAGTAAAATAATGTCTCAAAGTGTTTTGGTTTACATGTGACAGATACTGTTGGACCAAACCTCAAAATGTAAGTGGCGAGTTGAAACCATTCGTCAGAAGAGCTCTCATCTTTGTTGTGAGTGGCAGGGGGAGGGGCTTGATATGTGTGTGTGTGTGTGTGTGTGTGTGTAAAGAGCAGAAGAAGCAAAAGATTTCACTCTCACCAAAAATCTGTCCAAAATAAGCTCAATGCATTTCTATGGCCTTATTTTGGACATAAATGTATCGCCTGCCTTCGGGAAACACGAATGACTGATGAGACCAGACCCAATCTCTCCCTCTCCACAGAAGAACTGGTCCCTTATCCCAATCTACCCAAACAGAGCCCTTACTCTCTACCTCCCTCCCATGCACCATGCACTCTGGTTCCCCAGCGCCCCCCACTTCAAAAACCTCCACACACAGCCTTGCCTATACTCTCCAGCCAACCCCTTATCTGAGCAGCAAACAGCTACGATAATGAAGGATGCCTCAGAGCCAAATTGCCTGGTGGGAGAGTGCAGAGCAGAGCTGGAAATGTTGATTGCACCAGAGATTGCAGAGTGTTACCTGCCAACCCAAGGTTGGGACTCTGGAGAGGGAGGGGGGGGTGGACACCGCTTCTGTTCCACTGGAACATGGAGGGTTGTTTTATTTCCCAGAACTCAAGATACCTGCCTGGCCCCAAGTCTTCTGAGACCTATGTGACACTACCGTTGATGGATGTGTTACGGATGTGTTCCCCATGGAGCCGGTTGTTCTGACCCCAATCACCCCCATCAGACACTACTCCAGCTATTTATTCATTCCTCCATGCCGGTGTCTGTCCCTCGTGGTCAGCCAGGTCCAACATACATGCGGTGTGAGAATAATGGGATGGTTCAAGAAGGGATTTCACGTTGCACTACACCTATTATCTACACGGAACCATCTACACGTTACACTGGAGCGGCAGGGTAGCCTAGTGGTTAGAGCGTTGGGACTAGTAACCGGAAGGTAGCAAGTTCAAATCCCCGAGCTGACACGGTACAAATCTGTCGTTCTGCCCCTGAACAGGCAGTTAACCCACTGTTCCTAGACCGTCATTGAAAATAAGAATTTGTTCTTAACTGACTTGCCTAGTTAAATAAAGGTGTCAAAAATATTTTTTTAAATAAAAAATAAAAACACTACACCTATTATCTACACGCTACACATTTTTTACAGCAGCGTTCTAAAGAAACTCAACCTGGAAGGGTGAACTCTAAATCACCGCCGTCGACACCAAAATAGAACTGCACAAACCTAAAATAAGATCTAGAGGGACTAACAGTGGGATGATTCATTGAGTGGTAAAAGGTAGAGACCAGGTCTACGAGCCCAAAAGGGAAGTGATGTATACAGTTAGTCCAGTCGTGGATGTATTTTGGTCTACGCTGCGGGCGGACGGACGGTCAGTCATCCAGATATGAGGTCACTGCTGTGTGAGGTCATTAGTGTTTCTACGACTGTCTCACGTGGGTCCTCCTCTCCCTGTCACCGTCAGACCCCTGGGAACTATGGCAAATCGGGCTCAGAGAGGAGGACAGGGGATGGGGAGGGAGAAGGGGGCAGCTGTGGCAGTGGGGCGAGTGAGTGGGGGGCGCGAGAGACGAGCGCCATTGTCGTCCTCATCATCAACAACAGAACAGGATGGGGATGGTAGGAGAGTGGGGTCACTAAGGGATAATGAGCTCCTGAGTCACTGCCTTAGCTAAGGATGCGTAGTGTAGCAGTGCATGTCAGCAGCCCTGACTAAGACACGTGGGCAAAAAGCAGGCGAACGTGCCTCAACTCAGAGAGATCTCCTCTGGTGTTTAACTTAGAGAGAGAGAGTCAAACGCAGAGAGCAACCTACACTACAGTAGGCTACCCTGAAGAGGAAGGAGGAGGGCGTTAAAATTGGTCTTTCCTTTTGTTGTTCACACAAGCCTTTTCTAGCGAATCAATACAGAGCCTGCTGTTTGTAAGCATTTCTTCCTTCGTCGCAGTACAAAATGATGACCATTAAATGAGCCTAGATCAGCGGTTAATAAGCGCCCTGGGACCATCTCATTGATCTCGGGCTGATCTCTAGATCTGGGGAACAATTCATTACTGACATGCCTACAGTAGATTTAGCTGACCAAAATAGTCTGGGTCTTTGATTTCATCCATCAAGAAAATTGCTGTTTGTAATTTTTTCTGAAGTTCAATCAAACTAGAGTGGTACAGGGAATACATTTTGATGAATTCAATGACGTACGAAGGGCT
Organism: Oncorhynchus tshawytscha; assembly: GCF_018296145.1. Classification (NCBI taxonomy): domain Eukaryota; kingdom Metazoa; phylum Chordata; class Actinopteri; order Salmoniformes; family Salmonidae; genus Oncorhynchus; species Oncorhynchus tshawytscha. The sequence goes on along the minus strand of NC_056450.1, from coordinate 12,554,679 downwards.
TATGGACATCTTTTTAAAATCAGATGTGCTCTACTCTCTCAAAAAAAAAATAATGGGATTTCAGGTTTGCGGCCCCAAAATAGAACAATGGACAACAGGTCAAATAGGGATGAGACATTCATCCAAGACCCAACTAAACCTGTATATGGGTAAGGACGAGCCAAAATGACATGGCTTACTGGCCCTCCCTAACCCCGTCTAGCCCCGAGCCTGTGCAGGCACAAAACAGATATGACAGGTGCTGCGGAGGGCTGTACTGTAGCTCCGTGGTTTACCAGGTCTGGACCGGCCAACGTGCTGAAGCGCCCCCCGTTCCGGGTTGTGACATTTACCTATCAATACAACACGGGGCTGCAGAACAGGAGCGATGGACAGTAGCAGTGGGGAAGATCTTACACGTAATAGACACCATCCAGTTAATATCGGTTGATTACAGGCACCGCCACATCAAGCTAGGTTGTGACAAGATAAAAAAATTGAACAATATAAGCAAGGGAAAAAAAAAAATGGGACGTGCGACACAGCTCTATTAAGGACACAAGTCCCCTTGTTAATTTCAGCCAGCATTTTTGGGGGGCAGGCCACGTTCCTGTTTACTTAGCAGCGAGCCCAGCTTATACATACACCAGCTTATACATACACCAGCTTATACATACACCAGCTTATACATACACCAGCTTATACATACACCAGCTTATACATACACCAGCTTATACATACACCAGCTTATACATACACTAAGGTATATTGTTCAGGGGCCCTGCTGGGAACACTCTGCTCTCTACAGCCTCTCCTCCTCTCACAAATGGTTTCTGCCGTGGCGTTGCAGCTGCACAAAAGGAACACCCCACCCCCCCCATATGAGCATTATCTACACTGTGAAACCACAAATAAGTTTGGAGTGGAGAGGGAGCTTCACAAGGCAAATTCATCACGCTGGCTGGCTGGCTGGCTGGCTGGCGCTTCCAAGCAGAGGAGGGTGGAGTGGACAGATTTAGAATTCCTGTAGCTCTGAGGTTTGCTCTTCTCAACTGCAAAGACAAATGAACACGTCAAAGTGGGAGAGGAGGACTGATGTCGAAGAAGCCTGGAACGGACGACGGGAACTCTTTACGGTCTTAATTACACAAAGATTTTACCGAGTGCCTCAAGCTGCCTCTGGACCAGCTCTTAGCGGAAGGATGGAGGATGAAGATGAAGTGAGGCAGGTCCAAGAATGGAGGACACATCCTTGGCCCCGCTGGTTGATGTGATGGGCTGATGCCAGGTTGTGCAGAGGGAGGCTGAGCTCAGCAGAGGGCTGGAGGCTTCTCGCATCTCTCTGCGACTGTCTGGCCGTTCTCTGTGAGCGACGGGGTCCTGACAGTCAGTAATTAGCATCGCGGCCTGTCCTTCAGTCCATAGCTGTGCCCAAATGGCACCCTATTCCATATATACTGCACTACTTTTGACCAGAGTCCTATGGGCTCATACATAGGGAATAGGGTGCCATTTAATATACATCCCTTCAGTCTTTCAGCAGAAGTGCACCGCTAGGGATTCTGTCGGGCCCCAGCTTTAATGCAGTATTGACCAAGGGGTCAACCACCGCAATGCTGGTCAATGCATATATAGGAATGGAGCCTGAGATCAATACTGTTCTCGAGGTGGAGAACAGTGGGTGGTGGTGCATACCCTTTCTTGCCACGTGCATATTACAAAAACACACGCCACAACACAGTACACACACGCCAGCTGCTGCAAAACCCAATGGATCAGGGTGGATCCTTCCATTTGAGCCGTCCTCCTTTTGTGTGTGCGGAGCGACGGACACTGCTCAAGGCGTGTCATTCAGGGAGAAGGATTTGAGCGTGTCCTTTTTTTTTTTTTACACAATCACACAGATATCCCCAATCCCACTGAGACTGCCCCTGGCTTGGCTCCAGAGGAGCGAGGGAGTGAAACAGCGAGGAGAGGAGCGAGGGAGGGAGGGAGAGAGGGAGGGAAGGAGCAGACACAGCAGAGCAGCAGCTGCAAGGCAGGTGAGGCATGCGTGGAGAAAGGCCTTGAAATTAGCAGGCAGTGGAATGGACTATGAGAAATGTCAGGAAACACAGGCTGCATGGGGGAGTATCGACAAGGAATTTAAAGAGGTCTTTGTTTGCCGCTGGCTGGGCTGAACACACACACAGTGCCTCGGAATGTATTGCTGTGACTACTTTACCACAGTTGCATCGGTCACAGGGAGAAAAGGAGCTCTTTCAATTTACAACAATGTTCTACACTGGTACAGCTTTCACACACAGCCTGGGCTTCACTAAACTAGTTAGAAAGAGAGGGAGAAGGGGAGGAGACAGCCTGGGCTTCACTAAACTAGTTAGAAAGAGAGGAGAAGGGGAGGAGACAGCCTGGGCTTCACTAAACTAGTTACAAAGAGAGGGAGAAGGGGAGGAGACAGCCTGGGCTTCACTAAACTAGTTACAAAGAGAGGGAGAAGGGGAGGAGACAGCCTGGGCTTCACTAAACTAGTTACAAAGAGAGGGAGAAGGGGAGGAGACAGCCTGGGCTTCACTAAACTAGTTACAAAGAGAGGGAGAAGGGGAGGAGACAGCCTGGGCTTCACTAAACTAGTTACAAAGAGAGGGAGAAGGGGAGGAGACAGCCTGGGCTTCACTAAACTAGTTACAAAGAGAGGGAGAAGGGGAGGAGACAGCCTGGGCTTCACTAAACTAGTTACAAAGAGAGGGAGAAGGGGAGGAGACAGCCTGGGCTTCACTAAACTAGTTACAAAGAGAGGGAGAAGGGGAGGAGACAGCCTGGGCTTCACTAAACTAGTTACAAAGAGAGGGAGAAGGGGAGGAGACAGCCTGGGCTTCACTAAACTAGTTACAAAGAGAGGGAGAAGGGGAGGAGACAGCCTGGGCTTCACTAAACTAGTTACAAAGAGAGGGAGAAGGGGAGGAGACAGCCTGGGCTTCACTAAACTAGTTACAAAGAGAGGGAGAAGGGGAGGAGACAGCCTGGGCTTCACTAAACTAGTTACAAAGAGAGGGAGAAGGGGAGGAGACAGCCTGGGCTTCACTAAACTAGTTAGAAAGAGAGGGAGAAGGGGAGGAGACAGCCTGGGCTTCACTAAACTAGTTACAAAGAGAGGGAGAAGGGGAGGAGACAGCCTGGGCTTCACTAAACTAGTTACAAAGAGAGGGAGAAGGGGAGGAGACAGCCTGGGCTTCACTAAACTAGTTACAAAGAGAGGGAGAAGGGGAGGAGACAGCCTGGGCTTCACTAAACTAGTTACAAAGAGAGGGAGAAGGGGAGGAGACAGCCTGGGCTTCACTAAACTAGTTAGAAAGAGAGGGAGAAGGGGAGGAGACAGCCTGGGCTTCACTAAACTAGTTACAAAGAGAGGGAGAAGGGAGGAGACAGCCTGGGCTTCACTAAACTAGTTACAAAGAGAGGGAGAAGGGGAGGAGACAGCCTGGGCTTCACTAAACTAGTTAGAAAGAGAGGGAGAAGGGGAGGAGACAGCCTGGGCTTCACTAAACTAGTTACAAAGAGAGGGAGAAGGGGAGGAGACAGCCTGGGCTTCACTAAACTAGTTACAAAGAGAGGGAGAAGGGGAGGAGACAGCCTGGGCTTCACTAAACTAGTTAGAAAGAGAGGGAGATGGGGAGGAGACAGCCTGGGCTTCACTAAACTAGTTAGAAAGAGAGGGAGAAGGGGAGGAGACAGCCTGGGCTTCACTAAACTAGTTACAAAGAGAGGGAGAAGGGGAGGAGACAGCCTGGGCTTCACTAAACTAGTTACAAAGAGAGGGAGAAGGGGAGGAGACAGCCTGGGCTTCACTAAACTAGTTACAAAGAGAGGGAGAAGGGGAGGAGACAGCCTGGGCTTCACTAAACTAGTTACAAAGAGAGGGAGAAGGGGAGGAGACAGCCTGGGCTTCACTAAACTAGTTACAAAGAGAGGGAGAAGGGGAGGAGACAGCCTGGGCTTCACTAAACTAGTTACAAAGAGAGGGAGAAGGGGAGGAGACAGCCTGGGCTTCACTAAACTAGTTACAAAGAGAGGGAGAAGGGGAGGAGACAGCCTGGGCTTCACTAAACTAGTTACAAAGAGAGGGAGAAGGGGAGGAGACAGCCTGGGCTTCACTAAACTAGTTACAAAGAGAGGGAGAAGGGGAGGAGACAAAAACAGGGACAACTAGGCCTCTTAAGTTCACATTGCTGCACTAAAAGCATAGACTTGAAGCCCATGGATGAATGCTCAAACTTCTCCAGGCAGACGGATAGACAAACTGCAGACTCATGTCTCCGCCCTTTCCCACACACACGCACTTCTTGACAGTTCAGCGAGCACAGTGCCAAGTCATTGTGTAGTGATGTATGAGTGAATGGTGTGTGTTGGAGTGGGGGAGGAGGGGTCCTTTAACTAACGGCACAGCTGGGGTTCCAGGGAGCTGCATCTGCTGCTAACACACTGCTGTTGTTCTTCCCCTGACACAAGAGCCAGCCAGGCACGCAATGCACGCCACCTCTCTCACACACACACACACACACACACTAGAATACAGTCTGCTTCCCCCTCCTTAATGCCTTTACCAGGACATGGGAGACACCAGGATTGAGAACAATAACTTTCAACAAACCACTCCTGGTTGCTTACCAATCTCACAAGAAACATTTCCTGAAGTTTTGGGAGTGAATGTACCCAGTCTGATGTAAGACATATTGCCTGGAGGCACTGATAGAGTGTTTGGCTGGCACAAGGCGTGACCCACTTTACTTGGCCGCTGGCACACTGAACTAACTTGAAGCGCTGAATGAAACTCTGAATGTGTGTGAGAAAGAGGCGGTGCCCTTTAAACTCCTGTATACACACGCCTTCCTGTACACACATTCCAAGCCTGACAGCTGAACAAGCTAGAGGCTGACCTGGGGCCAGGTCTAATAAAAACCCTTGCATTCTTCACCGGGTTATATGGCTATAATAGCACCTCCACTACAGCCTCTGAAGCGCACACCCCATTTCTCCAGTCTCCCTATACTAGCAGGTCCATTTCAGAATGGTGAGTCGGAGACAAACACACTTAGTGGAGATTGTTATTCAATAGAGACAATTGTCACTCTCGCATCGCTGCCTACTGGTGCCAAGCTGAGCCTGGAGACGAGAGGGGATGCCGCTCACCATACTGAATGAACACAGCAACGTATAGTGAGGCTGGTCCACAATAGGAGTCAAAGCAGAAGAGAGAGTGAGGAGAAAGAGAGAAGAGAGGGAATACTACAGGTTCCAACTTTCAAAGAACGCACTTCAATTTACATCACCTGCGCAACATCATCTGCTCTTCGAAATCATTTCAAAGGGACAACGACTTCCAAAAAAAGGCTCATTTCACCAATGAGAGTTTTGGCCTCTGAGCACATTATGAAAAGTTAACCTTCCCTTGAAATGAGGTGTGCAGTGATGCAGTCCAACCAAATGTGGTCTTTTTTGGTGGCGGAGCTCATTAGAACAACAGCCATTGTGTAGAATAATACCCAAGCGTTCAAAAAGGAGGACATGTTTCTACCGTCGTGTACCTATAGAGGATATCACCATGAAGAGAATGACATTCATAATTCTGCATTTCTGTATTGTACAGATCAGGGACCCATGATGTCATCATCCTGTTACTGGGGGTTAATCCGTGTCACTTCCTGTAGTTCAATAACCCAAATAGATATTTTCAAACTCAAGCCCGTCATAGCCCACACCCCATTCTTTCTGCAGACATCTCGGAATCTTCGTTCGGACTCGATCGTTATTGGAAAACGTGGTCACAAACGGAGGGAGTTTTAAACTTAATCGTTACCAAACATTAGATCTGCAATGTTCATGTAAATCTGTTTTTAAAGTGAAAAATCAAGTCTCAGCATCGTTCTGCTACTGTGGAATTTGCGTTACCACAGTAGGGGGAGTTGCCTTACCAGCACAATCCTTTATTTTTAAAGGGTTAGATCAGTTTTAATATAGATTGTAGCTTCTATTTATCATTGTAATTTCTCTGCATCATTTCCAATCCCCCATATTTTTTATTTTAAACATACACTACCGTTCAAAAGTTTGGAGTCACTTAGAAATGTCCTTGATTTCCATGTAAAATGAATAGGAAAGAGTGTCAAGACATTGACAAGGTTATAAATAATGATTTTTAAATTGAAATAATTGTGTCCTTCAAACTTTGCTTTCGTCAAAGAATTCCTCCATTTGCAAATGTTCTTCTTTGTGATCCGAACACCTCAAACTTAGATTTGTCTGTCCATAACACTTTTTTCCAATCATCGTCTGTCCAGTGTCTGTGTTCATTTACCCATCTTAATCTTTTCTTTTTATTGGCCAGTCTGAGATATGGCTTTTTCTTTGCAACTCTGCCTAGAAGGCCAGCATCCCTGATTCCCCTTTTCACTGTTGACGTTGAGACTGGTGATTTGCGGGAACTATTTAATGAAGCTGCCAGTTAAGGACTTGTGAGGCATCTGTTTCTCAAACTAGAGACACTAATGTACTTGTCGTCTTGCTCAGTTGTGCCACTGAGGCCTCCCACTCCTCTTTCTATTCTGGTTAGAGCCAGTTTGCGCAGTTCTGTGAAGGGAGTAGTACACAACGTTGTCTGAGATCTTCAGGTTCTTGGCAATTTCTTGCATGGAATAGCCTTCATTTCTCAGAAGAAGAATAGACTCTCGAGTTTCTGAAGATCATTGTTTCTGGCCATTTTGAGGCTGTAATCGAATCCAATGTTGATGCTCCAGATTAGAGGTCGACCGATTAATTAGGCCGATTTCAAGTTTTCATAACAATCGGAAATCTGTATTTTTGGACAAGGATTTGGCCTAATTTTCATTTTTTACACCTTTATTTAACTAGGCAAGTCAGTTAAGAACACATTCTTAATTTCAATGACGGCCTAGGAACAGTGGGTTAACTGCCTTGTTCAGGGGCAGAATAACAGATTTTTACCTTGTCAGCTCGGGGATTCAATCTTGCAACCTTACGTTTAACTACTCCAACGCTCTAACCACGTGCTTTACATTGCACTCCACGAGAAGCCTGCCTGTTACGCGAATGCAGTAAGAAGCCAAGGTAAATTGCTAGCTAGCATTAAAAACTTATCTTATAAAAAACAAATCAATCAATCACTAGTTAACTACACATGGTTGATGATATTACTAGTTTATCTAGCGTGTCCTGCGTTGCATATAATCAATGTGGTGCACATTCGAAAAAGGACTGTCGTTGCACCAATGTGTACCAAACCATAAACATCAATGCCTTTCTTAAAATCAAAACACAAGTATATATTTTTTAACCTGCATATTTAGTTAATATTGCCTGCTAACATTAATTTCTTTTAACAAGGGAAAATGTCACTTCTCTTGCAACAGAGTCAGGGTATATGCAGCAGTTTGGGCCGCCTGCTCGTTGCAAACTGTGAAGACTATTTCTTCCTAACAAAGACAGCCAACTTCGCCAAACGGGGGATGATTTAACAAAAGCGCATTTGCGAAAAAAGCACAATCGTTGCATGACTGTACCTAACCATAAACATCAATGGCTTTCTTAAAATCAATACACAGAAGTATGTATTTTTAAACCTGCATATTTAGCTAAAAGAAATCCAGGTTAGCGGGCAATATTGACCAGGTGAAATTGTGTCACTTCTCTTGTGTTCATTGCACGCAGAGTCAGGGTATATGCAACAGTTTGGGCCGCCTGGCTCGTTGCAAACTAATTTGGCAGAAGTTTTCGTAATTATGACATAGCATAGAAGGTTGTGCAATGAAACAGGAATATTTAGACTGATAGATGCCACCCATTAGATAAAATACGTAATGGTTCCGTATTTCACTGAAATAATAAACATTTTGTTTTCGAGATGATACTTTCCGGATTCGACCATATTAATGACATAAGGCTCGTATTTCTGTGTGTTATTATGTTATAATTAAGTCTGTGATTTGATAGAGCAGTCTGACTGAGCGATGGTAGGCACCAGCAGGCTCATAAGCATTCATTCAAACAGCACTTTCATGCGTTTTGCCAGCAGCTCTTCAAGCATTGCACTGTTTATGACTTCAAGCCTATCAACTCCCGAGATTAGGCTGGTGTAACCGATGTGAAATGGCTAGCTAGTTAGCGGGGTGTGCTCTAATAGCGTTTCAAACGTCACTCGCTCTGAGACTTGGAGTAGTTGTTCCCCTTGCTCTGCATGGGTAACGCTGCTGGGATTTTTTCGAGGGTGGCTGTTGTCAATGTGTTCCTGGTTCGATCCCAGGTAGGAGCGAGGAGAGGGACGGAAGCTATGCTGTGACACTGGCAATAATACGAAAGTGCCTAAAAGAACATCCAATAGTCAAAGGTATATGAAATACAAATCGTATAGTGAGAAATAGTCCTATAATAACTACAACCTAAAACTTCTTACCTGGGAATATTGAAGACTCGTGTTAAAAGGAACCACCAGCTTTCATATGTTCTCATGTTCTGAGCAAGGAACTGAAACATTAGATTTCTTACATGGCACAAATATTGCACTTTTACTTTCTTCTCCAACACTTTGTTTTTGCATTATTTAAACCAAATTGAACATGTTTAATTTTTTATTTGAGGCTAAATTGATTTTTTGATGTATTATATTAAGTTAAAATAAGTGTTCATTAAGTATTGTTGTAATTGTCATTATTACAAATAAATAAATAAAAATCAGCCGATTAATCGGTATCGGCTTTTTTTGGTCCTCCAATAATCGGTATCGGTGTTGAAAAATCATAATCAGTCGACCTCTACTCCAACTAGCCTAAAGGACAGTTGTATTGCTTATTTAATCAGGACAACAGTTTAACTGTGCTTACATAATTGCAAAGGGTTTTGCAATGATCAATTAGCCTTTTAAAATGATAAACTTGAAAAATGATAAACTTGGGTTCGCAAACACAATGTGCCATTGGAACACATGGTTGCTGGGCCTCTGTACGCCTATGTAGATATTCCATTAAAAATCAGCCGTTTCCAGCTACAATAGTCATTTACAACATCAACAATGTCTACACTGTATTTCGGATCAATTTGATGTTATTTTAATGGAACGGTAGTATATATACACTACCGTTCCATTAAAATATATATATATACATACACAGTGCCTTAAAATATAAAGTATTCATACCCCCTTGAACTTTGCGACCTTTTGCCACATTTCAGGCTTCAAACATAAAGATATAAAACTGTATTTTTTGTGAAGAATCAACAACAAGTGGGACACAATCATGAAGTGGAACGACATTTATTGGATATTTCAAACTTTTTAACAAATCAAAAACTGAAAAATTGGGCGTGCAAAATTATTCAGCCCCTTAAGTTAATACTTTGTAGCGCCACCTTTTGCTGCGATTACAGCTGTAAGTCGCTTGGGGTATGTCTCTATCAGTTTTGCACATCGAGAGACTGAAATTTTTTCCCATTCCTCCTTGCAAAACAGCTCGAGCTCAGTGAGGTTGGATGGAGAGCATTTGTGAACAGCAGTTTTCAGTTCTTTCCACAGATTCTCGATTGGATTCAGGTCTGGACTTTGAATTGGCCATTCTAACACCTGGATATGTTTATTTTTGAACCATTCCATTGTAGATTTTGCTTTATGTTTTGGATCATTGTCTTGTTGGAAGACAAATCTCCGTCCCAGTCTCAGGTCTTTTGCAGACCCCATCAGGTTTTCTTCCAGAATGGTCCTGTATTTGGCTCCATCCATCTTCCCATCAATTTGAACCATCTTCCCTGTCCCTGCTGAAGAAAAGCAGGCCCAAACCATGATGCTGCCACCACCATGTTTGACAGTGGGGACGGCGTGTTCAGAGTGATGAGCTGTGTTGCTTTTACGCCAAACATAACGTTTTGCATTGTTGCCAAAAAGTTCAATTTTTGATTTCATCTGACCAGAGCACCTTCTTCCACATGTTTGGTGTGTCTCCCAGGTGGCTTGTGGCAAACTTTAAACAACACTTTTTATGGATATCTTTAAGAAATGGCTTTCTTCTTGCCACTCTTCCATAAAGGCCAGATTTGTGCAACATACGACTGATTGTTGTCCTATGGACAGAGTCTCCCACCTCAGCTGTAGATCTCTGCAGTTCATCCAGAGTGATCATGGGCCTCTTGGCTGCATCTCTGATCAGTCTTCTCCTTGTATGAGCTGAAAGTTTAGAGGGACGGCCAGGTCTTGGTTGATTTGCAGTGGTCTGATACTCCTTCCATGTCAATATTATCGCTTGCACAGTGCTCCTTGGGATGTTTAAAGCTTGGGAAATCTTTTTGTATCCAAATCCGGCTTTAAACTTCTTCACAACAGTATCTCGGACCTGCCTGGTGTGTTCCTTGTTCTTCATGATGCTCTCTGCGCTTTTAACGGACCTCTGAGACTATCACAGTGCAGGTGCATTTATACGGAGACTTGATTACACACAGGTGGATTGTATTTATCATCATTAGTCATTTAGGTCAACATTGGATCATTCAGAGATCCTCACTGAACTTCTGGAGAGAGTTTGCTGCACTGAAAGTAAAGGGGCTGAATATATATATATATATAGCTTCTATTATTTTCCCCTAACCCTATCACCCCTCCAATAATTGGATTAAACTAAATGGACAACAATACTTAGGCGTCCTCTTCCAGGTTTTTGCGAGGACTTTGGCATCACAACACTGAAGTGTAAGGGGTCTCCAGTTTTTTTTAGGTGGACTGGATATTTAGATTTACCATATGGGTCCCGTTTCAGTAGTATTGAAATGAGACCTTCTTACCGAGTATCTGATAGTCTATCAATTGTGTGGTTAAAACATGTTAATAACGAACCTTTGAGTACATGGAAAAATATTTGGACTTCCTCCCCATGTGTTACTGCAGCCGGTGGTGCCAGCACTGCTACTACCTTGGTGGAGTACTCCACCGGAATTCCTACCAGCTAGGTATGAGGTCGTCAAGGTTCTCATTAGCAGCTTTGAGAAAATCCTTGTATATTATGCTCGCCCATCCTGACCATGTTCACCTCTCTGTCATGGCGCCGTAGACTACTTGCAGTAGGCCTATAAAAACAGATAAGGACTTCTTAATTAAAACGATATATTTCAAATGTATATCCCATATCTGCGCAAGAGTAAAACTCTCGGTCGGTCACAACTCCTGCTCGCAGACACACGGGCTCTGGCATTTGCACCCATTTTCCTTACTCACTTAACTCATCACACTTTTCCAATGACACAGGCCAAATCTTCCTACAAACCCGCACTCCCCTCACATATAAACCTGTACATAACCACCTACTGTGACTTTTATGTCTTCTGGCATTTTTTTATATATATTTTTTTTTACCTTGATTTAACTAGGCAAGTCAGTTAAGAACAAGTTCTTATTTACAAAGACGGCCTACCCCGGCCAAACCCTAACAGCGCTGGGACAATTCTGCGCCGCCCTATGGGACTCCCAATCACAGCAGGTTGTGATACAGCCTGAAATCGAACCAGGGTCTGTAGTGACACCTCCAGCACTGAGATGCAGTGCCTTAGACCGCTGCGCCACTTGGGAGCCCATGTACCTTGCTGATTCCAGCCAAAATTCGGGCTTTGTGTTATTTTGTACTTACTGTGCTTCCTTTGAGCTCAACTTTGCAGAAAGATTGCCGGGACGGACTTGGATTACTCAGGAATATCAACTTCTCTATTTGATGTTCAAAATACTAATGTTGGCTAAAGGTACAGTGGTGTGTGGACCCTGGCCACTGTAATGTAGGTAAACACAAGGGCTTGGTTTCGGTTCACAGGAATGTTGACACAGTCCATGTTTACTGGCTGTAAAGGGACCAAAAAGGACAAATGTGAGTATGAGGGTGTGTGGGGTCAGAGGTAGCTTATTCTCACACTTCCAAAGAGAAGTCAACAAGAACAACAAAACTGATTGCATTCGCTAGAATTTGACATGTGTTAGAACCAGTCTGACAATCTGCAAATTGGCTCAAGCGTGAACTGAATTATTCAGAACCAACCGAGACTAAACTCATCACAGTTTTTTGGATTTCGAGCAGCACTGGACTTTGGTCAGTTGAAAGAATCGAGAGAAAGGCTTTGGCGCTCACACACCGTCACTACACCCAATACTACCATGTCTCTGTTAGGCCCATTGACTGAACAGCAATACACTTATAAACCTCATGAGTCTAAGCCGGAGAAAAATATCAGAGCACAAATCTGAGTCATTAAAACAGCAGCTGTTCAAAGTGCACTCCCGACGCAGTACGCACACTCCTCAGTCGGTCACACCAGCCAACTTTACAACAATATGGTACTTTGAGGCATAGATACACGGCTGAGTGACTAGATCTACCCAAATCACAGCAGTAGACACAGAATGTCATGACATTTCCTTGTGGTTGTATACAATTGAAGACATTTGGGCGTATGTTACCCCTGTTGCTGTTTCCTGATGACTCTAGCTCTCCCCTAGCCGGTATGGAGCCTGGCTAATTTTTCTCCAGCAGGAGGGAGGGGAGGGTTGTCTGTCTGAGCCATCCCCATCTTTTGCTCCTACTTTGGTGACTGGCTGGCTGGGAGTAGCCACACTGCTGTGAACATCCTTGATTCATTCAACCCAGCATCACACACACACACACCCCAAGCCTCTCCAACGATACACAATCTGGCATGTGCCACCACAGCTAGTGGCATTCAATCAAGCACATTCCTATAAATGGGTGCCTGAGAGGTAAGTGCACTGACTGCGTGACGTGGAGTGTGTGTTGAAGCATAGGGTTAGAACAGACGGCACCTGCAGTGCTGTGTTAATCAGACAGCCCTTTCTTCTCTTCTCCAGGGTGACAGACGGCAGGGTTCATGGTAGCTGGATAATTGGCCTCGGTCTGCGTCTTTGTTCACATGTCCCTGAACACTGGACAGTGTCCACACACACACACACAATGACCCTACTATACGCCATACTTAGGGCCATATAAAAAAAATCTGTCCGATTACGTTTTTCCCCAAATTCTGTTCTCGGTTTTGTTTTTCCAGGTTTCCAGACTTTTCAGATTTCCGCTCTCAAAATCACACGTTTTTAAAAGAAACACAACTAATTGGAGGTTAAGTCCACAGCAATGCTTAAACAACATTAGGAGACCACTTTTGAGGTCTGGGATTTATTTTTATTTCAATTTTTGGGTGTAGTTACTTTCAGAATTTCAGTGAGCACCTAGCAAGAGGCTGTTGTTTACCTGTGTTTTGTAGCGCACATGTGATGGTAGAGTTTGCAAAACAAATACCCACTGGATTTATGTCAATAATCATGATATTATAGTGCAAGGTAAGCATAGCCTACGTTGTAGTTAACATTTAATTTAGAAGGTTTTGGGAAAGCCTTTCCATCTACCAGAAGAGTGTATTAGCATCATCGCTAACGGCTACAGAAAGTGAAAGATGCGCACACCGCAAATATACAGACGGGAAAATTCTCATTGGTTCTTCAGAAAGTGGCAGGAACTACGAATCACAGATGCACTCCGTTAATGTCTTATGATAAACTTGGGCAAATTAATTAATTTAATAAATACAAACATTTTAGAATTCCGTTTTAATGTCTGGATTCCATCCGAGTTCTCCGCATTGCAGATTTTAAGGGGCCATACATACTGTATCATGGGCTACATTGCATACAGAGTGCCGAGGTCCAGACAAATGCCCTGCTGTTGCCCTCCAGACCTGGGCCAGTACTTACAAAGAGTGCTGATGTAGGATCAGTTTTGCCTTTCAAATTATAATAAAGTGGGGAAGGGTGGGGGGCTAATCGTAGATTAGCACATTTACTGAAATGTATTGTGAATACAGACCCAGATCCCCCCCAGTACAGCAGGACACACTGCTAACACTACAGGACACATTAGTTACACCATGATTGAGACGTTAGGCTGCCGTTATAAGACACAACTTGCAACTGAGTTGTTTGATTTTTTTCGTGAATCCCCCCCCCCCCAATTAAAATGGATGTTGCAAACCATTTTAATTGTGTTTGAGTTGCTTCATGTACCAGCAAAGTTGCTTGAGATTTCACTTATAACGTGCAGCTAAAATTGCGTGGAAGTTGCTTTGTTTAACCCCAGCCTAAGAGGCCAGCAGGTGTTGTACCGGTCTACTCGAGGTAGAGTTGGGAGCCAAACCAGATATGTTATCTTAAACACCACACTGTTTCTGTCAAGACTAGACCAAGCAGGAACCATTCCCATAGTATGTGAACTACTCCTGTATTTTGGGGTGGCAGGTAGCCTAGTGGTTAGGATGTTGAGCCAGTAACCGAAAGGTTGTTAGATCAAATCCCCAAATAAAAATCTGCAGTTAACCCACTGTTCCTAGGCCGTCGTTGTAAATAAGAATTTGTTCTTAACTGACTTGCCTAGTTAAATAAAAAAAAGGTCAAAATTATATATAAACTCAGCAAAAAAAGAAATGGCCCTTTCAGGACATGGTCTTTCAACGATAATTCGTAAAAATACAAATAACTTCACAAATCTTCATTGTAAAGGGTTTAAACACTGCTTCCCATGCTTGTTCAATGAACCATAAACAAACAATTAATGAACCTGACGAACGGTTGTTTAGACACTAACAGCTTACAGACGGTAGGCAATTAAGGTCACCATTGTGAAAACTTAAGACACTAAAGAGGCCTTTCTACTGACTCTGAAAAACACCAAAAGAAAGATGCCCAGGGTCCCTGCTCATCTGCGTGAATGTGCCTTAAGCATGCTGCATGGAGGCATGAGGACTACAGATGTGGCCAGGGAAATAAATGGCAATGTCCGTACTGTGACATCCTAACATGACCCTCCAGCATGACAATGCCACCAGCCATACTGCTCGTTCTGTGCGTGATTTCCTGCAAGACAGGAATGTCAGTGTTCTGCCATGGCCAGCAAAGGAGCCCGGATCTCAATCCCATTGAGCACGTCTGGGACCTGTTGGATCGGAGGGTGAGGGCTAGGGCATTCCCAGCAGAAATGTCTGGGAACTGCCTTGGTGGAAGAGTGGGGTAACATCTCACAGCAAGAACTGGCACATCTGGTGCAGTCCATGAGGAGGAGATGCACTGCAGTACTTAATGCAGCTGGTGGCCACACCAGATACTGACTGATACTTTTGATTTTAACCCCCCCCTTTGTTGAGGGACACATTATACCATTTCCGTTAGTCCGTTCGTGGAACTTGTTCAATTTATGTCTCAGTTGTTGAATCTTGTTATGTTCATACAAATATTTACACATGTTAAGTTTGCTGAAAATAAACGCAGTTGACAGTGAGAGGACTTCCTATTTTTGTTGAGTACACGCACACACACACACACACACACACACACATTTTAAAAAAAAACTGGCACAAATTGTTTTCTTGGTGGTGGGTTAGAGTAGACGGCTCAATACTTTTCCCCCTAGGCTTTGTGTGGTGTCAGTGGAGAAAAAAAGAAAACAATGCATGGCCGCTGAGTGTCACAACAGTCTTTCAGAGCCGCGGGTCCTGGCAATTCTCACAGCCTTCTGCAAGAATGGCATTACTAGTACTGTGTGTGTCTACGGCGACATCAGATCTGGAAAAACAGGATAGAGAGGAAACACAATGCTCAAAGAAACTCCCCGAAACCCACAAACAAGTGCGGCTAGTTTTGTGTCGTGGCTAATAGCACAGTTACACACCTGCCTCAAGAGAGAGCGACAGAGAAGTGTAACCACGGCGTTTTACATGAGACTGTATAGGTCAAATGACGCCAGAGTCCATTCCGTTCAGTGTTTCCATGCCCCTCCCGCTCTAGTTCTCCCTCCTCCTTATCCGCTGAGGCAGTCTAGTTTTTCAAGTAAGGAGAAACGAGTGGATTGATCTTCGATTCCATGTCCTACAAAATTGCCATCATTTAGCAGACGCTCTTACCCAAGAGCGACTTACAGTTAGTGCATTCATCTTAAGATAGCTAGGTGAGACGACCACGCATCACAGTACATTTTTCCTCAATAAAGAAGTTATCAGCAAAGTCAGTGCTAGTTGGAAACTCATTGAATTATGGGCGAAATAAGACAGAGGTCGTATTTAATAAACTCTCTGAAGGAGGTAGGGTTTCATATCAATAAGATAAATATATTTCATCATCGTGATGTTGGGCTGACAGATGGTTCTTGGTCAGTTTGTTAAGATGAACCCTGAGGGGCTAGCCTGGATAAACCACCAACGCAGCATTCAGTCTGGGTTCACCAGGCTACTGAGGGGCACTCCTGCCATGCCCCAACCTGTCAACAACCCCCCATCATCTCTCATTCTACAGTACTGTACCAATCTCTCCAGTCAATGGAGTGGAACGGACCCCCAAATTCATCTCTGCATCCAGTCGGCGGCTCCCTCGTAACTGAGATACACACAAATAAGGACAGAGGGATGAAGAGAGAGCATTGTACAGAGCATTGTAGAGGACAGAGAGTGGGCCCTTACCACCCCGCATCACCAAGCAGAGGGATGATGGATGAATAGGAGGCACATCCCAATAATAGATACAACCTGGACAGGGAGTGGGGGCAGATCGTTAGCTGAGGAGGACCAGGGTTAGGAGGGCAGGGGGAGAGGGTTGTGTGTGTGTGTCAGTCAGAGGCTGGATTCACTCTGACCTCATTTGTGAACTCTCCCAAGCCAGGAGAACAGAAGGGGGCAAGAGCCAAGTGTGCAGCTGTCTCAGTGTATGACAACACCAAGGGCCTGAGGAACCATGATCAAACAGAAGAAGAGCACATTTCTGCTCTGTCAACTGAACAACAGTGAAACATAAGCCCCGAACTCCCTGGGTTGAGCTGTGACACACAGTGGAATGACAGCTACAGAAGACACACACACACACACAAACACAGGAATGTCAGCTACAGAAGACACACACACACACGCAAACACAGGAATGTCAGCTAGCCTATAGCAGTGGAAGGAGCTGAGGAAGCAGTGACTGAGGGCCGTGATCATCATCATGCATACAAACTTTCAGGCTAATGCTGTTATTTGCTTGGAGACAATAAAGCTGGTCACATATTTACATATCATGGCACATGCTGGAGTGCTGCGATAAATCAGAGTAAACAAACAGGCTGATGGAACAAACGAGGGAGAACGAGAGAGAGCGAGGGAGAACGAGAGAGCGCGAGAGAGAGAAACACAGGTACTGCAGAGTGCAGACCTGAAACTCACTCAGCCAGTAGTCTGCCCGAATCTTATCTCCATACACCATTCAATTATGTGTGTACCTACTAGCAATGGAGGATACCTAATTCTGTGGGGGCGGAGATGGCCATAAATTGGGCTTTGACAGGCAGCCGGGCCCTCCTGGATCTTGGCAGAGTGGGGGGGACAGCCAGGTGTAGAGACCTTCCCTCCCTGGGAGAGCCATGCTGTGACCAGTCTGTCACAAAATGCCTAGTCAGCTGGAGGCCTCAGTGTGAGTAGTGAGGACAACACAGGTCTCACTTTACATAGACCAGAGTAGAATATGGACAACTGGCGGAGGGAGGTCGGTCAGGCTGAATATCAGTGATAGGATCATGGAATGTACATTATGCTAGTAGTCTATTTATGTTTATAGTAAACTTTATCATTGTTTAGAGCAAATTCTCACAAAGGCCAAATCAAATCGTATTAGTCAGATGTGCCGAATACAACAGGTATTTCACCTTACAGTGAAATGCTTACTTACGAGCCCCTAACCAACAACGCCGTTTTAAAGAATATGGATATGAAGAAAAAATAAAAGTAACAAGTAATTAAAAAGGTTTTCCAAT
This sequence comes from Oncorhynchus tshawytscha, assembly GCF_018296145.1. Taxonomy (NCBI): domain Eukaryota; kingdom Metazoa; phylum Chordata; class Actinopteri; order Salmoniformes; family Salmonidae; genus Oncorhynchus; species Oncorhynchus tshawytscha. The sequence continues at coordinate 12,536,830 of NC_056450.1, read as the reverse complement.
GCCTCACAAAGAAGAGCACCTAGACAGGTGACATTGAATATCCATTGAATAACCATTTGAGCTTGGTGAAATGATTCATTACAATTTGGATGGTGTATCAATACGCCCAGTCACTACAAAGGAGAAGTACACCGTTTAGTGGCTGTAATAGGATAAAACTGAGTATTGATCAACAACACCGTAGTTACTCCACAATACTAATCTAAATAACAGTGAAAATAAGGAAAGCCTGCACATAATACAAATATCGCAAAATATGTATTGTGTTTGCAATAAGGCACTTAAGTAAAACTGCAAAAAAAAGTGGCAAAGAAATTTACTTTTTGTCCTGAAAACAAACTGTTGTTTGGGGCAAATCCAACAACACATCACTGTGTACCACTTTTCATATTTCCAAGCATGGTGGTGGCTGCATCATGTTATGGGTATGCTTGTCATAGCCAAGGTCTATGGAGTTGATGATCAAAAGAAACAAAATATAGAGATATGCACTGGCAAAATCCTAGCGCAAAATCTGGTTCAGTCTGCTTTCCAACAGACACTGGGAGAGAAATTCACCTTTCAGCAGGACATTAACCTAAAACACAAGGCAAATGATACACTGGTTGCTTATTTAGGAATCCAAAAGTCCACTATTATGGCTAATCCTTATTGTGGCTAGCTTCACATAGATGGGTCCGACCTCCATTAATCAAGTAAGAACTGTCTTATAAATTAGGGTTATTTTAGATTTTGACACCTAGCTATATACTTAGCTAGCTAACCATATGGCTACTGAAACAGATGTCGTTTTGCCATGTTCTTGGGGAAGAACATTGTTTGTATCCATGAGCTAGCTAGGTTTTTTTTAATGACCAGCACTGTAGGTGCGCGAGACAACTTTACCAGCATCATAGCATACGTATCAATGAATCATTATGACATATGAAATATGAGTGATCGTGTAATCAATATGTAATAACTACGAAAAAAATGTATGAACGTGTTAAATTATCTGATGCACAGTCTTATTCAGGTCCCGATTGGTCAACAAGCTTATTTGACACGTCAAATAGGTGTTAAACACTTCTGTTATTTAACGTGTATCTTTTTTGACAGACTAAGACCCAAAAGGTCTTTCATAGAAATCCTGGTTGAGAATGAAACAACTGAACAAATTAACAACGAGACAGCACAGCAAGTACGTGAAAGAAATAAGTTTTGATTATGTTTTACTGGTAATGGGGACTTACAGTTGAAGTCGGAAGTTTACATACACCTTAGCCAAACACATTTAAACCCAGTTTTTCACAATTCTTGACATTTAATCCAGGTAAAAATTCCCTGTCATTAGGTAAGTTAGCATCACCACTTGATTTTAAGAATGTGAAATGTCAGAATAATAGTAGAGAGAATGATTTATTTCAGCTTTTATTTATTTTATCACATTCCCAGTGGGTCAGAAGTTTACATACACTCAATTAGTATTTGGTAGCAATGGCTTTAAATAGTTTAACTTGGGTCAAACATTTTGGGTAGCCTTCCACAAGCTTCCCAAAATAAGTTGGGTGAATTGTCCCATTCCTCCTGACAGAGCTGGTGTAACTGAGTCAGGTTTGTAGGTCTCCTTGCTCGCACACACCTTTTCAGTTCTGCCCACACATTTTATATAGGATTGAGTTCGGGGCTTTGTGACGGCCACTCCAATACCTTGACTTTGTTGTCCTTAAGCCATTTTGCCACAACTTTGGAAGTATGCTTGAGGTCATTGTCCATTTGGAAGACCCATTTGCGACCAAGCTTTAACTTCCTGACTGATGTCTTGAGATGTTGCTTCAATTTATCCACATAATTTTCCAGCCTCATGATGCCATCTATTTTGTGAAGTGCACCAGTCCCTCCTGCAGCAAAGCACCCCCACAACATGATGCTTCCACCTCTGTGCTTCACAGTTGGGATGGTGTTCTTCAGCTTGCAAGCATCCCCCTTTTTCCTCCAAACATAACGATGGTCATTATGGCCAAACAGTTCTATTTTTGTTTCATCAGACCAGAGGAAAGTACGATCGTTGTCCCCATGTGCTGTTGCAAACCGTAGTCTGGCTTTTTTATGTAGGTTTTGGAGCAGAGGCTTCTTCCTTGCTGAGCGGCCTTTCAGGTTGTCGATATAGGACTCTTTAGTGTGGATATAGATACTTTGGTACCTGTTTCCTCCAGAATTTTCACAAGGTCCTTTGCTGCTGTTCTGTGGTTGATTTGCACTTTTCACACCAAAGTACATTAATCTCTAGGAGACAGAACGTCTCCTTCCTGAGCGGTATGACAGCTACGTGGTCCCATGGTGTTTATACTTGCGTACTAGTGATTGTACAGATGAACGTGGTACCTTCAGGTGTTTGGAAACTGATCCCTAAGATGAACCAAACTTGTGGAGGTCTACACTTTGTTTTGTGGTCTTGGCGGATTTCTTTTGATTTTCCCATCATGTCAAGCAAAGAGGCACTGAGTTTGAAGGTAGGCCTTGAAATACATCCACAGGTGCACCTCCAATTGACTCAAATGATGTTAATTAGCCTTTCAGAAAATTCTAAAGTCATGACATAATTTTCTGGAATTTTCCAAGCTGTTTAAATGGGACAGTCAACTTAGTGTATGTAAACTACTGACCCACTGGAATTGTGATACAGTGAATTATAAGTGAAATAATCTGTCCGTGTCTGTGAAAAAAATGACTTGTGTCATCCACAAAGTAGATGTCCTAACAGACTTGCCAAAACCATAGTTTGTTAACAAGAAATTTGTGGAGTGGTTGAAAAACAAGTTTTAATGACTCCAACCTAAGTGTATGTAAACTTCTGATTTCAACTGTACGTAAATGCCAACAAAACAACTTTTTGGTCAGTGTGGTGTAGTGTGTAACCTTTATTTAACTAGGCAAGTCAGTGAAGAACAAATGTTTATTTACAGTGATGCCTCTTGCAATGAGATGCTGTGCCTTAGACCGCTGTGTCCATGTGTGTGTGTTAAATAGTTAACTGTACTAGAATGCTTAAAAGGCTGCAATTTTTTTTTTTATATCGGTATCGTTTTTTGGGGGCAAGAAAAATATTGGATATCGGTATCGGCCAAAAATGTCAAATCACTAGTGAATACTAAATGTGGAATAAGTCAAGGGGTGTGAATACTTTCTGAAGGCACTGTATGTCCAGAGCAACTTCTCCAGGACAGAGCTCGGGAGAAGTTGGCTGTCTTGAAGGATCTCAACTTTATCCATCACTGCCCCCATGTCCCCTCTGCTCTGCCAAGCCGTAGAGGCTGCCAGCCTCGGTCTGTCAGCAGAAGTGTTGAATCAGTGAAAGAGCTGGGCTCATCTCCCAGACCCTCAGGAGCCCCACAGAACAGAAACACACAGAGCTCATTTGCAGTCTTGGCAGAGAACGTCACCCTAATAGTCCTCTCCTCAAATCAGCCTTGGACCAGACGGGCTGCTTCCCTGTTGCTTTACAGCTACAGTCATTGCTGTTTCCCGGCCACACTGTTGCCGCTCTCATTTCCTCCTGAGTGCTTCAATCAGGTCAGAGAGAAAGAGAGAAAGAGAGGGAGAAACAGAAAGCGAGAGACAGACAGAGACCGACAGAGAGGGGGACAGAGGGCAGGTAAGAGACATACCCAGCCTTGACCAGGTTTGTTTATGGGGGATTGGAATGCAGTTCAGGCCCAGTTCTATAGCTTCTGTGGCCCAGTTCTATAGCTTCTGTGGCCCAGTTCTATAGCTTCTGTGGCCCAATTCTACAGCTTCTGTGGTCGAGTTCTACAGCTTCTGTGGCCCAGTTCTATAGTTTATGTGGCCCAGTTCTATAGCTTCTGTGGCCCAGTTCTACAGCTTATGTGGCTCTAGAGGCGTCAGACCTCTTCATACCAATCTGTTTACATACCTAAGTGGTATGTATACTGAGACCGATACCCAGCCTTGACCAGGTTTGTTTATGAGGGATTGAATGCAGTTCAGGCCCAGTTCTACAGCTTCTGTGGCCCAGTTCTACAGCTTATGTGGCTCTAGAGGCGTCAGACCTCTTCATACCAATCTGTTTACATACCTAAGTGGTATGTAAACAGAGACCGATACCCAGCCTTGACCAGGTTTGTTTCTGAGGGATTGGAATGCAGTTTAGGCCCAGTTCTACAGCTTCTGTGGCTCTAGAGGCATCAGACCTCTTCATACCAATCTGTTTACATACCTAAGTGGTATGTAAACAGAGACCGATACCCAGCCTTGACCAGGTTTGTTTCTGAGGGATTGGAATGCAGTTCAGGCCCAGTTCTACAGCTTCTGTGGCCCAGTTCTACAGCTTCTGTGGCCCAGTTCTACAGCTTCTGTGGCCCAGTTCTACAGCTTCTGTGGCCCAGTTCTACAGCTTCTGTGGCCCAGTTCTGTGGCCCACAGCTTCTGTGGCCCAGTTCTACAGCTTCTGTGGCCCAGTTCTACACGCTTCTGTGCTTCTGTGGCCCAGTTCTACAGCTTCTGTGGCCCAGTTCTACAGCTTCTGTGGCCCAGTTCTACAGCTTCTGTGGCCCAGTTCTACAGCTTCTGTGGCCCAGTTCTACAGCTTCTGTGGCTCTAGAGGCGTCAGACCTCTTCAGACCATTCTGTTTACACACCTAAGTGGATCCTTGTTTAACTAGTTTCCAATGAGGAAAATTCACATTTGAAAAACACCAGATGACCGCATTTGCATTGGCTGGCTATTTTAGTTGTTTGACCACATTCCCTTAATGTGTTGTGGCCACATCAGTGAAATGACATTAATTAATAACAACACTTCTACATTAATGTGGATGCTACCATGATTACGGATATTCCTGAATGACGCACAAATATTATAGCCCCCCCCACCCCAAATAAAATCATGCTAACCTCCCCTGCTATAATACTATTTGTGAGACTCCAAAATGACACAATACATTCTTTTGGGCACAAAATAATCTGAAACACAACCAAAACAAATGTCACAAGCTCCATATCAATCATATGCTAGGAATATGGGACCAAATACTAAACGTTTGACTACTTCAATACACATAAGTGAATTTTGTGAGTTAAAAATGGGGGGACTGTGTACAAAAAGTGCACGTCAATACTTAGAATTATATAATAGCTAGATTATTAGGCTGTTTTTTTATGCATCCTTGCTTCACTTGTTTATAACATGGCAAACTTTTTAGGCTATTTATATTTAACTATTACGTTGCCGGCGGTCACAGAGAAACAGATAAACGTCTTCATTCTACAGGGTTCATACACACAGAGATGGAATTTCATGACCTTTCCATGACTTCATGAGTTATAACCACATTTCCATGACCAACAATGGGCGGCGTCTCTATATACGCATAAAAAGTTAGCGTAATATTGTATCGACTCTGGGAGGCCCTTCACCCCCCCCCTCCCCTAAGTAGAATACCCATTCGGAAATGTATAAAACACGTGGTCAACCCTCAGTCTGGAGAGCTACTGGGTGTACAGGCTTCTGATCAAGCTCTGCTCAAACACATCAGAGCCAGTTGATCAAGGTCCAGTTTAGCAGCTCACTTCCAAAATGTGGTTTGTCAGAGGGGGACAGGAATAAAAGCCTGCACACCCATTAGCTCTCCTGGGAGGATGGTTGACCACCCTTTATGTCAAACACCGCAACATTACCACCACATACTTTATATGCCGTTTTAAATAATTAGGTCATTCAAATGTATCGAACGGCCATGGTAGGCTACGTTTTATTGAGCTTAAGCAAGCCCACAAAATTTCATGAAAATTTACCTTTTCTAGTTTGGTCACACTTATCTTAGCTACCTTACAAGCGTCTACTTTGAAGGCTGACTGACCAGCATCGATTCAGTTGCAATGTCCCATACATTTGATGCCCAAATACACTGGAAGTATCTACAAAACAAGCCACATAATCCAAAAGAAAATGCTACATCGAAAATCTTATTTCTTAAAAAATGAATGTTCACGATTCCCTCATTTTTTTTTCCACTTGATTCCATTCAACCGAATACCAACTAATACAATGGCGATGTGAATCATTTGTTTTTCCCCCGAAAACAATAAATTGATTTACTATTTGATTGAAATCATATGAATAGCTTAATAATGTACACTGAACAAAAATAACATGGAACAATTTCAAAAGATTTAACTGAGTTACAGTTCATATGAGGAAATCAGTCTATTGAAATAAATTCATTAGGCCCTAATTTCACATGACATGGCATGGATTTCACATGACTGGGAATACAGATATGCAGATCTGTTGGTCACAGATGCCTTAAAAAGAAAAAAAGTTAGGGCCGTGGATCAGAAAACCAGTGAGCATCTGGTGTGACCACCATTTGCCCCATGCAGCGCGACACATCTTCGCATAAAGTTGATCAAGCTGTTGATTGTGGCCTGTGGAATGTTGTCCCACTCATCTTCAATGTCTCTGCGAATTTGCTGGATATTGACTGCAACATGCAGTTGTACACGTCGATCCAGAGCACACCAAAAATGCTCAATGGGTGACATGTCTAGTGAGTACAGATCCTTGTGACATGGGGCCGTGCATGATGATGCCGAAACATGAGGTGATGGCACGACAAAGGCAACGACAAAGGGCCTCAGGATCTCGTGCGTTCAAATTGCCATAGAAAAAAAAGCAATTGTGTTCATTGTCCGTAGCTTATGCCTGCCCAATATCATAACCCCACCACCACCATGGGGCACTCTGTTCACAACGTTGACATCAGCAAACTGCTCGCCCACACAACGCCATACACACGGTCTGCTCGGTACAGTTAAAACCGGGATTCATCAGTTAAGAGCACACTTCTCCAGCGTGCCAGTGGCCATCAAAGTTGAGCATTTGCCCACTGAAGTTGGTTACCACCAAGTCCAGCCCCTGGTGAGGATGACAAGCACGCAGATCAGCTTCCCTGAGATGGTTTGACAGTTTGTACACAATTTATTTGGGTTGTGCAAACCCACTGCTTCCTCAGCTGCCTGGTCTCAGACGATCCCTGCAGGTGACTGATATAATTTTTAATTTTGCACAAATTTATTAAAAAGGAAACTGTGCCTAAATAAATTAGATTAATTTCCACGTTTTTCCCCCAAACTTTGGGGATTTTATAATTTTCCCAAAAACTGGGAAAGACTATTTCAAAATGTCAATACTTTTCTAGGATTTTCATGACCGTACGAACCCTGATCCTATATTTGGCTGAGACTTTGTGTAAAGTGACGTGGGACGGGGAACTGTGACCCAACGACGCACCCACCTGTTCTACGATTGGTCTAAGCCAGGCGTTAGATTACGATCGATTTTAAAAATGCAACATGAATCAAAAAAAGACTGATGGAAATTTAAAGACGCCCTGATGAAGGTTCTAACAAACTTATGCTTAAGATGCTTTTGGGAAACCGGGCCCAGGTCTGTATGATGTGGGTAAAGTATGAACACCTAACACCACCTTACCGAGAGTCAAAGCATTCTTCAATGTTGTGAATCACAACTAGAGGTCGACCGATTCATCGGAATGGCCGATTAATTAGGGCCGATTTCAAGTTTTCATAATAATTTTTTACACCTTTATTTAATCTTTATTTAACTAGGCAAGTCAGTTAAGAACACATTCTTATTTTCAATGACGGCCTAGGAACGGTGGGTTAACTGCCTTGGTCAGGGGCAGAAAGACAGATTTTCACCTTGTCGGTTCGGGGGATTCAATCTTGCAACCTTACAGTTAACTTGTCCAACGCAATAATGACCTGCCTCTCTCTCGTTGCACTCCACAAGGAGACTGCCTGTTATGCAAACGCAGTAAGCCAAGGTAAGTTGCTAGCTAGCATTAAACTTATCTTATAAAAATCAATCATAATCACTAGTTATCTACACATGGTTGATGATATTACTAGATATTATCTAGAGTGTCCTGTGTTGCATATAATCTGACTGAGCATACAAGCATACAAGTATCTACCACTGAGCGGTGGTAGGCAGAAGCAGGCGCGTATACATTCATTCAAACAGCACTTTCGTGCGTTTTGCCAGCAGCTCTTCATTGTGCGTCAAGCATTGCGCTGTTTATGACTTCAAACCTATCAACTCCCGAGATGAGGCTGGTGTGACCGAAGTGAAAATGGCTGGCTAGTTAGCGTGCGCTAATAGCATTTCAAACTTCACTCGCTCTGAGCCTTGGGGTGGTTGTTTCCCTTGCTCTGCATGGGTAACGCTGCTTCGATGTCGTGGCTGTTGTCACCGTGTTGCTGGTTCGAGCCCAGGGAGGAGCGAGGAGAGGGACGGAGGCTATACTGTTACACTGGCAATACTAAAGTGCCTATAAGAACATCCAATAGTCAAAGGTTAATGAAATACAAAATGGTATAGAGGGAAATAGTCCTATAATAACTACAACCTAAAACTTCTTACCTGGGAATATTGAAGACTCATGTTAAAAGGAACCACCAGCTTTCACATGTTTTCATGTTCTGAGCAAGGAACTGAAATGTTAGCTTTCTTACATAGCACATATTGCACTTTTACGTCCTTCTCCAACACTTTGTTTTTGCATTATTTAAACCAAATTGAACATGTTTCATTATCTACTTGAGGCTAAATTGATTTTATTGATGTATTATATTAATTTAAAATAAGTGTTAAATCAGTATTGTTGTAATTGTCATGATTACAAATACATTTTTTTTTAAATAAATCTGCCGATTAATCGGTATCAGCTTTTTTGGTCCTCCAATTATCGGTATCGGCGTTGAAAAATCATAATCGGTCGACGTCTAATCACAACACTTCAGATCTGTATACCTGGGTCAAATACTGTGCGGCAGCTTGTCGCTATGATATTCAACAAAGAAAAGACGCTGCTCCTACACACTCTATGGAGCTTATTATGAGAAAATACAGTTAAAAGTACAGAGGAAAACACTTTTCCTTTTCCTGAGAATTAAAAAGACTAAGTAAGACAGTGTTTCAGTGAAATAGAGGACATCTTGTGCTCCTCACAGGTCCAACAGCCAAATGGAAACAATGTGAACTGGCTGCCAGAACACCTGTTGGTAACAATACACTTCTCGTGTCGAGTACAGCTTCCCAGAAGCACATTCTGTTCTCACCGCCATCAAACTCTAAATATCTGCATTCCTTACATGACTCAATTCCCCACAAATATTAGTCTCGTCTTTGTACTCATGATATGCAAGGGAGCTATATTTTTACAAACACGGGGACTTATGTTACAGTATTCTGAAACATGTTTAGACAAGGCATGTCATTGTTGTCTATGCAATGTTTAAAATCACTTTACAGATCATAATAAACTAGCAGATACTACAGTAATGCTTCTTGTTCTTCAAATAATGTGACATTTTCCAGCTTGTCCTTAAAAAACACAAAGTGTTAAAACTGCTTGGCACGTACACAATTATATCTGAAGGGCTTTTTTGAAAAGCACCTTGGGAGAACTCACTTGCTGCCATCAGTGCTGACAGATCTATTTCTCGTGACACATTGTTGCTGATAAAAAGTCAATTGAAGGCAAAATGTACATATGCTGCTTACAATACTAGAATCCTCTCTCGGGGGAAACGAGGAGAGCAGAGAGACTCAATGATCAAGAGGAGGGAACGTGGGGGAGGGGGGACATGGCTCTCCTGGAACAACCATTGGGTCATCCAACCGTGACAGGTTGTGACAGTGCATGTAAGTTCCCGACTAGTCAACACATCTGAAGGATCCACACCGTCATAGAAGGAGAGAGAAAGAGTGTGCCGTCTGTGAAGAAGGGTGCATGAAAGACAAAATGGTTTTCATGCTGTGCCATCATATGCAGAGGCAATCAGTGATCCGGATCCCCAGTCTCTCCAGCATTAGAAGTGCTGAATGAGAACGGTTAATGGGCACTCCAACAGTCACATAATCACAGGGACAATACATAGAGCCACCTCTCATCTTCTCCCTTTGACCAATACAGTTGTAAAGGGCCAATCTCAAAAGGACTATCGAGTTTAAAAAGGCCCTTAGAGGCCCCGGTACCGAGGGGTGCTGCTAGTGAAGAGGGGCCCTGTGAAGTTGAACTGAGCTCGAGCTACAGAGAGGCCATCCAGCCTTGTGCTTTCATCTGATTATATAAAGGCCTCCTCTTTTCAGAAGCAAAAACAATCTGCAATTCATCAGGAGGGCCGTGTAGAACAGGAAATGACAATTGTGGACTGAATAAAGGAGGTTGTGTGTCTTCCAGTCTTGCCGGCTCACAATGGTAGACAACAACATACCAATGAAATGTGAAAGATACACTTTAAAACTACAAAACATTAAGAATAGCTGGTCTGTCTGGTGATCCCTTATTGATGTCACTTGTTAAATCCACTTTTAGTTAGTGTAGATAAAAAAGGGAGGAAGCAGGTTAAAGAAGGATTTTGAAGCCTTAAGACAATAGAGACATGGATCGTGTATGTGCCAAGATAAAATACTTAAGTGTCTTTGAATGGAGTATGGTTCCCAGCCGCACCCATTTCACGCGCCACAGTTTCCCGCGTGTATTAAATGAGGTCCACCACCCAAATTGATGGTGGACCTAACTGTGGGAAGCATTAGAGCCATGCCCGACAAATCGAGGCTGTTCTGAGTGAAGGGGGGTGCAACTCAATATTAGGAAGGTGTTCCTAATGTTTGGTATAGTCAGTGTATACTTGCTGAGAAAACACACAATTAACCCTGTTGCTATCAGGAATTCTTTGCAGCTCCACGATTGTTTTTGGTGTGTGTGTGTGTGTGTGTGTGTGTGTGTGTCCTTCCACATGGAGACCAGGGGTCCTACCGCTATGCTATGGATGCAGGCTTAACAGACTGAGATTGGACCGATCAATAAGCTGTTAGAAAACCTCAAATGCAAGGCCAACCAAATGGCCTGAGCAGGATTTCTGGCATCCATGAATTCTGATGAGGACACTTATCTAACTGGAGCATTGGGACTCTGCAGTATTTTTGTCTCCCCCGGCAATACACCAATCCAATGACATGACAGGTTTTAGAAATGAAGCTCACGTCCTCCACCGACTCCAGGTAACCCCATAGAGATTGGTAATAATAAATCTGAGTGGAGCTTTCCTTTCCCAGAGCCTTCGATTTTCTGCGGTCCGGCAGCATTAACCATTTTCCCACCGTACGTACTTGTGTCCTGTGGTGCAAATTGTGGCCTAATTCCTTCATCTGTCCAGTGGGAGACTTTATGAGGATGCAATGGGCAGGATAGCCAGCATGCTACAATACAACCAGACATCACCCTTAAAAAGTTCTCATGGTTGGCACTGGGCCCAAATCAGAGTTGACAACAGCTGTAGCCACAAAACAATCTGCAATTCATCAGGAGGGTCGTGCCTATTAGTAAAGAATAGGAAATGACAAATCGTGGACTGAATAAAGAGGTTGTGTGTGCTGTCGCAACATGTTGTCTTCCAGTCTGCCGGCTCACAATGGTAGACAACAACATACCAATGAAATATGAAAGAGACCCTTTAAAACTACCAGGACAGGGCTCCCGAGTGGCGCAGTGGTCTAAGGCGCTGCATCGCAGTGCTAGCTGTGCCACTAGAGATTCTGGGTTCAAGTCCAGGTTCTGTTGCAGCCGGCCGCGACCAGGAGACCCATGAGGCGGCGCACAATTGGCCCAGCGTCGTCCGGGTTAGGGGAGGGTTTGGCCGGCAGGGATGTCCTTGTTCCATCGCGCACTAGCGACTCCTTGTGGCGCCCGGGCGCACGCTCGCTGACTTTAGTTACCAGCTGTACTGTGTTTCCTCCAAAACATTGGTGCGGCTGGATTCCAGGTTAAGTGGGCATTGTGTTGTAAAAATACCAGAAAATATTAAGAACACAATCTTTCCATAACATATCTTTCACCTGGATTCACTTGATCAGTCTATGCTCCCTTATTGATGTCACTTGTTAAAAGCACTTCAAAAATCAGTGGGGAGGAGGTGTTAAAGAAGGATTTTGAAGCGTTGAGACACAGATTGTGTGTCTGTCTCATTCAGAAGGTATTCAGACCCCTTGACTTTTTCCACATTTTGTTACAGCTTTATTCTAAAATGGATTCAATTGTATTTTCCCCCCCTCAAATCTACACACAATAGCCCAAAGCAAAAACCGTTATCACATTTTCATAAGTATTCAGACCCTTTAGTAAATACTTTGTTGAAGCACCTTTGACAGCGATTACAGCCTCGAGTCGTCTTGGGTATGACGCTACAAGCTTGGCACACTTGTATTTGGGGAGTTTCTCCCCTGCAGATCTTCTCAAGCTCTGTCAGGTTGGATGGGGAGCGTCGCTGCACAGCTATTTTCAGGTCTCTCCAGAGATGTTCGATTGGTTTCAAGTCGCGGCACTGGCTGGGCCACAAGGACACGCAGACTTGTCCCAAAGCCACTCCTGCGCTGTCTTGGCTGTGTGCTTAGGGTCATTGTCCTGCTGGAAGCTGAACCTTCGCTCCAGTCCGAGGTCCTGAGCGGGTGGTGGTTAATTTGAAGGTAGGCTGATGTGGCTTTCTTATGTTTGATTCTGGTCCTGGAGGAAACCATGGGTACCGCCACCAGAGTGACTCAAATCAATTCTTCAAGGTAGAGTGGCAGTGACAAACAGCTGAGTGGGTTGAGCTGGCAGCCTGGCACAGACCACAGAGACAATCGAGAGGCCTAGACGGGCAGGGCCGTGGTCCAACACGGCCCTGCCAGGCCTGAGATCGAGAACCATCTCTCTGTAGTTCAGTGGTTTTATTACCCCAGTCAGGAGGAGCACAAAGCAAGCAGGAAGCCGCGGGGCCAAAGACAGCTTCGGGCCCATCTCTCCCTAACACCACCAACCAATCCCGGAGAAAGAGAACAGAGCGGGAGAATGAATCAAAGAAAACAAAAAGAGCTCTAAAAATACAACCGGCAGGGCGGAACACCTGCAACATCACAGAGCAGGACAGGGTGGGTGGTAACTAAGGAACACCTGCAACATCACAGAGCAGGACAGGGTGGGTGGTAACTAAGGAACACCTGCAACATCACAGAGCAGGACAGGGTGGGTGGTAACTAAGGAACACCTGCAACATCACAGAGCAGGACAGGGTGGGTGGTAACTAAGGAACACCTGCAACATCAGAGCAGGACAGGGTGGGTGGTAACTAAGGAACATCTGTGGACATCAGAATGATGACTGAGGAAAGGAGAATCGATGACAACATCAAGCCCCAGCCTGCAGGAATAAAAAGCGCCACAAATCCCATCGTTCTAATTGCATCTCCCCTCAAAAGGCCACTAGAACTGAAGAAATAATCCTCATCTCAGCCTTAATTTCTCATTCTTATGCACGTGCGCTCACTGGCGGCTCACAAGGAGGGCTGAGAGAGTTATTTGCAGATATTACGAATCCAAAGAGCCAACTGTGCCTGTTCTCTAGTGGTGGGGTGTCGAGGGGAGTGTTAGTCAGGCTGGGGAGGAGTCAAAACTAATTTTATTATAGACGTGTATGTGTGTGTGTGTGTGTGTGTGTGTACAGAGAAGCAACCCCACCCTCTCAGTCACATCCTCTCCCTCGCTCTGTATATTTGCATTTCTGATCCCTCTATAATCTCTGCATCTACTTCCATGGGAAACGTTCTGGTCAGGAGATTATGTGGGCAGAGATGCCAGCTGCCTCTGCTCCCAATGACCCTCGGTGCCTCTGCAGTGTAGAAGGGCATCTCGTACTCGGGAGTCAGTCCGAGTTACTAGAATATCCGAAAGGACATTAGTATTTGAATACTTTTTCTTAATGCAATTAAAATATCCAATGACATTGTTACGCACAAAAATATTTTAGAAAACGCAACAATTGCAAAGATTTTACCGAGTTACAATTCATAAGGAAATCAGTCAATTGTAATTAATTCATGAGGCCCTAATCTATGGATTTCACATGACTAGGAATACAGCTAAGCATCTGTTGATCACAGATTCCTTCAAAAGAGATAGGGGCGTGGATCAGAAAACCAGTCAGTATCTGGTGTGACCACCATTTGCCTCATGCAGCGCATCACATCTCCTTCGCATAGAGTTGATGAGGCTGTTGATTGTGGTCTGTGGAATATTGTCCCACTCCTCTTCAATGGCTGTTTGAAGTTTCTGGATATTGGCAGGAAGTGGAACACGCTGTCGTACACGTCGATCCAGAGCATCCCACGCATGCTCAATGGGTGACATGTCTGGTGAGTATTCAGGCCATGGAAGAGCAGGGACATTTTCAACTTCCAGGAATCGTGTATAGTTCCATGCGACATGGGGCGGTGGCATTATGATGCTGAAACATGAGGTGATGGCAGCGAATGAATGGCACGGCAATGGGCCTCAGGATCTCGTGCATTCAAATTGCCATAGAAAAAAAAGCAAGTGTTCATTGTTCATTATTTTTGTTTGCATAAGGACCTTTGACGTTTCAAATCATGAATTGAATAAAACAAACTTGAATGTAGTTATGATGTGCACCCCATAAAAAGACTGGTAGCATTCACATGTAGCTTGTTGTTCATGTTGGCCAATCAAACTGGCAAAGAAGCTCAATGCGTACAAGGGGAGTGACAGTTCACTAATGCAATGCAAGATGGAATAAAATGACAGAATAAAAAAAAGTGTGTGAAATGAGAAGGAGTAGCTAGACTACAAGGAACAACCAACAGGTAGGCAGTTGTTTCATCTGAATGGGGTTGGGGAGAAAGCGCAGCATGTGGCATAAATTAGTCGAGCTAGCTGAAGCTGACTAGCTTCTCTACACTACTCCAGTCAAGATGCTGGCTTTAGGACCACGTTGACGCCTCGGAGCGGGCGGGAAGGCTGTTGTCCTGGCTGCAGTGAACAACGCAAGTTTCCTCTCAAAACAGTGCAGAATTGGAAGATGGCTCGGTAACTGCTGTTTGACTTGACATGAAACTAAATTGGAGTTTTTAATCCCAGTGCTGAGCTAGTGCGTAGAATGTTTATGTCCCTTATCAACTGCAGCCAAGGTGATAATGGCTGGAGTAAATTTAGCTTGTTTTTGGTGTTCTCCAAATACCATTTTAGAGGTTTCAAATTGTTTATAAAAGCAGTAAAGCTTTCGATTGGACCTTGTGTGCAATTGACCAATAAAGTGATCATCTTACTTGAGATCCGCCCCTCTGTGCAGTGCACACGCCATCCAATCTTCCCTGCTCTCCCTCCTTCGTTTCCCTTCCACTCTCCACTTCCTTATCTCCCTTTAAAAGCAGCTGGCTGTGAATAAGCACCGTCTGTCACCACCTTCATGAGATGAACAGAAATTCATCATTGTGTGCTTCTGTCCGAGTTCGACGTCACTGCTCAAAAGGCACAGCTTCACACAGCTGCTAGTGCTGTGATAGCACCCCCAGCCTCCCACCGTGTACCTGTCTCTCCAAGCATCAAGCCATTAGCCTGAAAGCTGCTTATCAGGGTGTCCATGACAGAGCTCACTCTGCTGCACAGGGGAATGACAGACCCCGTTTGTTTGTCCACGGATGAAGGGAGGTATAGGAAAAGGGAAACATTTCCCTACGTGACTAGATATCTGTCCCAGGATGCATTGTCTTAACAGAACAGCTGCATTATATTCCCAGGCCATTGACTTTTACGCTTTACCATTAAGCTTGGGGATAATGTGCTCTGTGACAGAATGTGTTATTTATACTGACCATTTACAAGGCTGACCTCACCTCATCTCCAGGGGAATAAACTGCAGCCATGATGCTTCACTGCATGGGGGTTGGGTCAATTAACAGACAAGAGACAGCGTGCGCGTGTTGTCCTGCACTTCCACAGGCATCTACGTACCGAGAGACACGGCTGCTACTCCTGACACCACACCGTGGCACGGCCACTCCACTCCCTCGGTCAGAGAAATTAAGGGGGCATTAGTGAAAGCAGCAGACATCTCCTCTGTCTGTAAACACCCGGCCTGCCAAGTCATGCCACCCCCTTCGGACAATGTGGCTGTTAGAAGAGACCACAGATCATGTTAAAACCTCATCATTGCTGCAGGCCCTATTCATTACCATGCTGACGGTCTCAAAGTGACAGACAGGACAATAAAACAGGGATAACAAGTGCCCGGGACACCCGTGTCACTCTGCATCTTTGTTAGGTTTCCAACATGGGCTCCCACACACGCTGTCCGGTTCGCCACTAGTTATTAAAAGTCTGTTCCCTGCCAGGCAAACAAACAACAGTGGAATATATTTTAAACGCCACGCAGCTTTGATGGGAATGACAAGTGTTGGGCCAATAGACTGGTACCACAGAGCCTCTTATGTCTTCCCTGGTTCCCTTTCCTCCTCCTCCTCTCATCCTGTGAGAGGGTTCAGTGGGTCTCTCATGCTCTGTAATGTGGGAACGGAGGAGTTGAAGTACGGGCCACATTCCAGACCGTCTCTATTGCACACTGTGCAGATGATCCGATGTCTGGAGAATGCCTAAAAGTGTTTCTAGAACTTCTCAGGAAGCAAATGAAAAACACAGTAATCTTCTGAGATGTGCTCGAAGTTAAAACACTTTCTCCCAACCAGATCTGATAGTCTGCGTAGCTCGACTGCAATGCAAATGACCTGGAATGCGTCCGGAGAATGCGACTACAATAAAAGATGACCTGGAACACAGCCTATATACAAATCACCTTAGTACTGAGTGAGAGCTGCTGCAGGAGTCGGCCGTGTCAGGGGCGGAGAGGGAGGGATGGAAAGAAGGAGGGGGGATGCTTTAGTATTCACAGCAGCTGCTGCTGTCTGGGGCCTCCGCGCACCCATCCGCTCACTCTCACTCCCTCCCTCCCTCCCTCCTTCCCCACTGACAGCCTAGCTGTCGGACAGACGGGCGGATTGGATGGTGGGATGGCGGGCGAAGGAGAGTGACAGGGTTGGGGAATGAGCCCAGAGACAGCAGCCGGTAGGAGGGAATGAAACACGTCAGGCCTGTAATACCACACACACACACACTGTTACGTTCCCCAGTTTCTGTATTGATTTGGGTTTGTATGTTGCAGCTGATTGGTCGGCCCCATTTCAGATTGGAGATCTGACCCCGCCCTCTCGTTAGGAGATACAGCTGTCTGCAATTACCGACTCTTTCTGCAGCTTGAAAAACCAGTGTTCCTTTGTTAGGGGAGAGCTTCTTTGATGTCCTGTGTTGGTTGTTGCCCAGTATAAGTTGTAAAGTATTTTATAGCCGGTCCTGCAGAGGTATGTGTATGCCATAGGACTTAGGGGAAGAGGAAGGCACCTTGGGAGTGTTTAGGCAACAGGCCTGCGGGCATGCATATACCCGTAGTATGTACTCTGTCTATGCACAGTAGGTAAGACCTGGGCGGACCACCCCCTGTATTTTGGTTAGTGTGCCAGGTGGTGCTAAGAATAGGTAAGTAGTTGGTAGGTAGGAGAGGGGACTAACTTTTACTTTCTTTGGTTCCATCCAGCCCCTTTTCCCGACAATTACCGTGTTAAGGAAATACATTTCCTGTTAACGGTACTATTCTTTGCCTCGGTCATCCTTACAGTCACATACCTCTTTCACTCCACGGGGAGTTGAGTGTATTAGGGTGCTGTGTTCCCTCCTCCAAGAGGTGTAAGTAACACACACGGCTGGTGGCACCTTAATTGGGGAGGACGGGCTCATAGTAATGGCGGGAACAGAATAAAGGGAGCGGTATTAAACAAGTGGTTTCCATGTGCTTGATCCCATTCACTCCAATCCAGGAATGATTGAACCCGTCCTTCCCCTCACCAGCCTCCTGTGACGCACACGCGAAGATGAGATCAAGTGGAGTTCCATCTGGAATGCAGTGGGCCAACAACGAAAGGGAGAAGGTTCTAACCTATCTAAGCAGGCCGGGGAGACTGTAATAATGCTTCTACCTCAAACACTGGAGCATGACTGATAAGGGCTGATAAGAACCATTACAATGACTAACAATTCCATAGTCCATGATCATGGTGAGCTATAGATCAGAACGTTGTTACAAGCCAATTAAGTTCAGAGGTATCACTCCCCTCTGTGACAGGCCTGTTGTCAGTGAGCCTCTCTGCACCATGACGGAAGTAAGACTTTGTGACCTTCTCCGTCTTGTTTCTGTCCTAGGTAAGGCACTGTGAAAGGCACCACCACCGAGGCAAAGCTATAACCCCCCCCAAATGAACACATTTAATCATCGCTAAACTTAACTCTTTTTTTTTTTTACTTTTGGAGAATGTGTGTATTGTATTCCTAGTTATTGCTGCATTGGAGCTAGAAACATAAGCATTTTGCTACACCTGTGATATCAGCAAAACTGTGTACGTGGCTAATAAACTTAGATTGGATCTAATTTTAAAAAACAGTGACGACTGGGAGGAGTGTGACAGTGCTATGCTGTTACTGTCACAGTGGTTAACAACCCACTGAGCGACAGACATTTACAAGGCAACCAACACTAGTTATTTATTTAGCTGGAGCCTTCTGTAATAGCATAATTTTCTGGCAGTGTTGTCTCCTACTGACATTGTGTGAGCTGGGAACAAGGGGTACCGGTCTACCCAAATACAAATAATGAAATGGTGTTCGGTGATAAAACAATGCTGTGAGGAAGAAGACTTTCCTGCCAGTGTATGGAGACAGCCGTTAGAATGGATACAAGACTTTGTCCATCGAAGCGGATGATGTTAAGAGTTTCAGACAGAAGTTACAGAGGTTGTTGGCTGGGTAAAGCTACCCTCGACTGGTTGAAACAGAGCAGCCATCTCATAAAACTAGCACTGTGAGACAAACCACATTAAACACCACACTGCAGCGGTACTCTGCTGGGCTGGAGATTGTAAAACCAGTGTGAAATGGTTCTCTCATTAATGGTTTTATCATAACGAGACACTGCTGGGCTATTTAACGTAGTGCCTTCAGAAAGTAAAGTATACACACCTCTAGACTTTTTCCACATTTTGTTGGTTCCAGTTTTCATTTAAAATGGATTCAATAGAAGAAGAAAAATACACCACTTTATTTTATTTTTTACAAGTTAATTAAAAATCAAAAGACGAAATGTCTTGCGTGAATAAATATTCAACCCCTTTGTTATGACAAGCCTAAATAAGTTCAGTAGTCAAACTTTGCGTAACAAGTCACATAAGTTGCATGGACTTTGTGTGCAACAATGGTGTTTAACATGATTTATGAATGTTTACCTCATCTCTGTATTCCACACATACAATTATCTGTACAGTCAGTTGAGCAGTGAACTTCAAGCACAGAATCAACCAGGGAGGTTTTCAATGCCTCACAAAGATGTGCAAAAAAATAAGTCTGACATTGAATATCCCTTTGAGCATGGTGAAGTAATTAATTACACTTTGGATGGTGTAAAGGTACAACTAGTCACTACAAGGATACAGGCACCTTCTTAACTCAATTGCCAGAGGAAGAGGACCACTCAGGGATTTCACCATGAGGCCAATGACATTAAAACAGCTACAGAGTTGAATGGCTGTGATATGAGAAAATAGAGGATGGATCAACAACATTGTAGCTACTCCATAATACTGACGTAAATGACAGAGAAGGAGGAAGCCTGTACGAAATAAACAATTATCCAAAACATGCATCCTGTTTGCAACAAGGCAGTAAAGTAATACTGCAAAAATGTGGCAAGGCAATTAACTTCTTGTCCTGAATACAAAGTCTTACTTTTGTGGGAAATCCAATACATTACTGAGTACCACACTCCATAATTTCAAGCATAGTGGTGGCTGCAACAAGTTACGGGTACGATTGTTGTTATTATTAAGGACTGGGGAGTTTTTCAGGATTTTTAAAATTTTTATAACAGAATGGAGGTAAGCACAGGCAAAATCCTAGAGGAAAACCTGCTTCGGTCTGCTTACCACCAGACACTGGGAGATGAATTCACCGTTCAACAGGAAAATAACCTAAAACACAATGCCAAAACTACACTGGTGTTGAAAACCAAGAAGACAGTGAATGTTCCTGAGTGGCCGGGTTAGAATTTTACTTAAAGCTGCTTGACAATCTATGGCAAGACTTGAAAATGGTTGTCTGGCGATGATCAATTCCCAATGACAGAGATTGAAGAATCCAGGTGTGCAAAGCTCTTAGACTTACTCAGAAAGGCTCACTGCTGTAATCACTGCCAAAAGTGATTCTAACATGTATTGACTCAGGGTTGTGTGTAGGTATGTAAATAAGATATTTATGTATTACAAGTCCAATAAATTTGCAAATATTTCTAAAAACATGTTTCCACTTTGTCATTATTGGGTATTGTGTGTATATGGGTGAGAGAAAAATGGATTGAATCCATTTTGAATTCAGGTTGCAACAACAAAATGTGGAATATGTAAAGGGGTACAAATACGTGTTGAATTGTAGATCTGCTTACAAAAGCAGATCACACAATCAGGTTTGATTCCAGGATAACACTGGATGCATTACTTCTTTTAATTTTTCCCTAATTTTTTTAACCATTTTTCTCCCCAAATTTCATGATATCCAAATGGGTAGTTAGTATTTTCCCATCGCTGTAACTCCCGTACGGACTCGGGAGAGTCGAAACGTGTCCTCCGAAACATGACCCTGCCAAGCCGCACTGCTTCTTGACACACTGCTCGCTTAACCCGGAAGTCAGCCGCACCAACGTGTCAGAGGAAACACCGTACAGCTGGCAACTGAAGTCAGCTTGCATGCGCCCGGCCACAAGGAGTCGCTAGCGCGCAATGGGACAAGGACCTCACAGTCGGCCAAACCCTTCCCTAACCCGGTCGCGGCTCGGGTCTGTAGTGGCGCCTCTAGCACTGCGTTGCAGTGCCTTAGACTGCTACACTAGTCGGGAGGCCCGCAGTGCACTACTTTTGTCCAGGGAGAAATGGCACCCGATTCCATTTATTGTGCACTACTTTTCTAAAATGGGCCTTGGTCAAAAGCAGTGCACTATAAAAAGGGAATAGGGTCCAATTTGGGACACACCCTCTGGCTACTTAAAGAGAGGACGTGTGCTACGTTTCCAATCCTGACCTGGAGCCACTCAGCAAGATAGAGAGTGCAGCATCACATTGGCTCTTCTCCTGTTTGGCTCAGAGCCACAGATGTAATGCTCATGGCTAGAATATGCAGTTACGAAGACGGGATGGGAAATGCTCTTCTGGGATCATAGCACTTTCAGTGCAAATTTAGGGTGTATTTAATCAACCACCCCATACTCATTTACACACAAACACAGCATCTGGATTGCACACAATCCTGAAGATGTACTGTTCCATTGATGTACAAGAATGTAATAAGCTATCAGAGTATTATAGATAGACCCGTGGTGCTGTGGAGACTGGGGAAGGGAGAGAAGATTCAATGAGGGAATAGAATGAAGGGGAGAGAAATCACAAGACAACAGAAAACCAATGAGAAGGCATGTCCCTAGGAGGGAAGATGGGGAGGGAGAAGCAGCGCAGAGAGAAGAGAAAACAACAGAGAAGGTGGAGAGCATTGAGCAAGCTAAGAGGGTGAGGATGTGTTAAGGCAATACTGCAATAATTCTCAAAGATGTGCAATCATGTGTTACTGTAGATTAGTCTACTTGAGCATTGGACTTCTATGCATACAGGTGTGTATGTGTTGTAGTAGAACTTAATCCATCCCTCAAGGGAAATTGATTCATCACCACCGGCTTCGACAAGACAAAGTACAAAGACAGTCGTCGATAGCAATAAAGTATAGCTTTAACAAGTAAGCAAAGCAACAGATTAAAGATTCCAACCCAGCTTCAGCTTTTGAGCTCAGGCCAGCCCCACCATCACAGTGTAGTTCAGGTGTCTGTTGTCATAAACTCACTGGCTGCCAACAGATGGGCAGTGGTGCCATGGTTACCACTAGCCAGGCTACAGTGTGACAGCCCCTACTTGTCTATAGCCCTGTAACCCAGGCCCTGCATCTCAGGACTGGAGTTCACAACAACACCGGCCTGGTAACATCAGATCCTCAGACAGCCTCATCTAGGCATGGAGACCCCATAAAAGATAGATGATGGGTGAATTAACCATGAGGCTGAGGGATAGACAGATAAACACTTCACAGAGACTGGCTGGGATAGCGACACCGTGTAGAGGCCGGCACGGCTGGCACGGCTATCAAGCGCAACAGTTTGCCAAACCCCACATTTGAAAGCAAGGTAGATAACAGGCACACTATCGATTCTAACTATCAATTCTAACTATCGACCCCCCCCACATCACTAGTGTTTCTTCAGAGCGCCTCTTCACTCGAACCATGGCTGCGTCCCAAAAAGCAGGGTGCTACTTGGGACAGTCCATACAGCAAAACCCTACATACATCGAAAAGTACCACTTCCTCCCACCACCCATAACAAGTTGCCGTGTAAGTATGACAACCAATTCCCGCTTCATTTACATGCGTCTCCTTGTGTATACGCAAAACCAGTAACCACACTCGTCCATGCATGTAAAACAGAGATAAGACGAGAGAGAGGGATAACGTCCATGAGGTTTCGAGAAGTCAGTAACTCCTTGACATGGAGAAGATGTAGGCCACTGGGGAGAACGCAAGGACGTTTCGTAAGAGCAACCGGGCAGGACGGGGAAAGACCGACAACATCTGTCCATCCAAACAAAGAGGATTACACACGCACATTTGATAGCCTAGCGCTGATTCAAGCTAGAAGGTACACGTTCTGCTGAACTACAAAGATCTTAGCACAATCATTCTACAGCGTCCTACGTCTCCCACTACGTTTCCGTTGAGTGAAGTTGGGTCGTTGATATTTCTAAGTAGAAATGGTGTACCAACTGAATTG
Source organism: Oncorhynchus tshawytscha (assembly GCF_018296145.1). Lineage (NCBI taxonomy): Eukaryota > Metazoa > Chordata > Actinopteri > Salmoniformes > Salmonidae > Oncorhynchus > Oncorhynchus tshawytscha. The sequence goes on along the minus strand of NC_056450.1, from coordinate 12,513,956 downwards.
ATATCAAATGTGCCTTTTTATATAGACCACACGGCGAAGTCAATTAATCCTATTTTGTTTTTATATGAAGATTTGCTAAAGTGCCAAAATTCAGCATTTTGACATGTCCCTCTGTCAACCCTGTGTCACCCACTTCATTCCAAAATCTCTTCAAGTTTCACCATCTTTGTAAATCCCTGGTTATTGTGTTGCTTTGCTTTGACAAAAGTCACCTCTGAAGATTATTATTGATTCCATGCGAGTAGCGATTCTTTTAAGTCTGTCCTTCGTTTGAAGGTCAACCTTGTTACATGAACTGAACTCACATTTTAATATGGTGAAACCATTCCTTTTTAAATATATGTTTTTCAAAAGAAACATTGAACATCTAATAGTGAGAACAGTGTAAATGCAGGTGAGCCGTTCCTAGTCTTTTTTTGGCAATTTTCTGGTGTTTTGTGGTGGAAAACGGAGCAGGTCGAGCATAACGCGTCCACCCTGTTACAAAGACTGGCTAGAAATGTTCACACCTTGTGTCATGTGCAGCTTGCATTCAATTGCCCTCCCTGTTGCACACAACAAGATTCTAGTCCCCATGGGGAGTTCTGGCTCACTTAAGAAGAAATCATCAACCCTGTTACAGCCCTCCCTGTTACTGTATTTGTCACAGTCTTTTTCCTTGTACCTCTTCAGATGAGAAAATGTGTTTGTTTTTTATCATGTTTAACATGTGATCTTTATGACAGGATGTTACAACAACAAAAAATGTAACCAAGTTACACTTCTCAAAAGGCACTGAACTGGTGGAATGACCCAGTTTATACTGTGTGATGTACTGGCATAAGCAGTCGAGGAGACAAATAAAGGCCACACACACCTGATCCTCCCACTATCCTGGAGGCCAAAGACGCAGCCCAATTACAAGCTTGACTATTTATTCCATTCCAACCAGAGACCGTGTGCAGTCCCAGTTAACCCCACAGCTATGACTCAGGCCATTAACTGCCCTGGGCAAATAGGATTACACCGAAAGGACAACACATAGTGTGTGTATGGGCAAGACAACAATTCAAGTCTTCTGAATGTGATTATCTGAGTGGACTTTGGGGCAGGTGAGAGTTAACTAGAAGAATGCATGTTGTCACAGCTCAAGTATGGGGTCAATTTGATTTTTCACAGACCAGACCAAGGTTATTAGTATGACAAGTACGCCATATTACGAAACACATCATGGTAAAATGCATAACTTTGAAGAGTAGGCTAGGCTGCAAAACCTCTGAACGGTAATAACAACACTAAACATACCTGGTTTGACGGTCTTGATACGGATGGGCTCCCGAAAGTGGCGGATGACAGCGAGGGTGTCTCGGTTGGTCAGGCCGCTGACAGGGGTGCCGTTCACTTCCAGAAGCACGTCCCCGATGTTCGGTAACCTCCCGACGTGACAGACCATTGCCTCCGTAATCACATGTCCCAGGTATGGGAATTCTCCCAGCTCTGCTCCCCCTTGTACGTCCACAACCGAGCCGAACTCCTCGGCATTCCCCCATGATAGCGCGCACTCCTGGACTTTACCGGACCAGTGCTTCTTCTTCTTAAGCGTTTTGGACATGTTTAATCCCTCTTGTAAATCTTTAGAGTCCCAGACTGTGTGGTTGTTTGAGAGATGAGACAAGCAGTTATCTTTAAGATGCAGATGTGACTATTGCACAGAGATAATGAGATGAGGCAATCTGCTCACTAGTGTTTTGTATTCCATTCCATTCATTGAGCAAATGTCATTTCAAAGCATTATCCGTATGAACATCCCGAATTATTGGAACATCACCGGTCTGCGATACAATAGTAGACTGTAGTGCAAGACTATCTGCGTCAGTGTTGTCGCAGGAGGCTAGATCGATCGCGGGGATGCTGATGTTGTCCCTCGCACTAAATTCTTGGGTAGCTGGGCAATGAAGCTCTACTTCTGAATGAGTAGCCTACTGCTTTACTTACAGTGAATCGGTCTGATAAACAGTTTTATAAAAGCCTATTACTCAATTTTGGATCGATCCGTCGTTGAGTCTATAGCCTTGACTACACAGACTCTCCACTTGACTCAGTCGATGTATAAAATTCCATGAACTAAATTACCCCGAACAACTAGCTATGTCATTAAATTATTGAGCATAAACAACTGTTGCCTACACCCTCTGACAATTATTCATCCAAAATTCGCCAGGGGCCAACTTAGTTCCGCGCACTTGTTTTTACCTCCTCCACCGGTGAGTTCAGCGACGCAGTCCTTGGAAACGGAACAACATACCTGGCATCAGCAGCGAATGTATTCGCAGAACTCGGGTAGTGTAGCCTACTCTGCTGGCAACTTGCTCCCTATTCTTCAACCCTCGTAAACCCTGCTCAGAGAGCGCCGTCTCGTCAGTTGACGCCCCATGTGGTCTCGTGTCAGATTCAGCCCGGTGGATCACAGAACTGGGGAGATTTAGGCGCAGGAGTCTATGGATCTAACCATAAAACAAGAAATCACGAATAACTTTTTTGCTTGTTTTCACCGTGTTGATTTCTTTAAGGAAAGCCCATCCAGGCGCCAATGACTGCTTGGGGTTGCCTCCAATCAGATGGTGGGAACGGAGTAAAACAATGCAAATCAACCAATGAAAATGGTTGGGCGGGGCTTCTGCGCAAACTCTGTTTCAATTGACCCGCTTAGCTTGATTTAGCTCGTCAAGCTTTCTGGGTGGACTGAGTTCCCAGTCACACGCGTTGGGTACGTTTTGGGACCAGGCGCTCAGCTGAGTAAATCGAGCGTGCCCACTAGGTAGATGAAATATTGCAACAATATTATTTTCTTGTAGATTACAGACGCTGTCAATTAAATTGCCATCATAGTGCTATGAAACTACAAAGTAGTCCTAACAATTTTAATTAGTAGTTTGTTAACTGGAACCAGGACAGTGCAATTACAAATCAATTTGTATATTTTCCCTAGCATACTGTAGGGCCAAGTATTTTCGCGTGTCATTTATTGAGGGGAGGATGTCCAGTGTGTCAACTCTTGCGTGACTGTGCCATCTTGTGGTTAAATTAACTTGTAGGTCCTGAGAATGTGTAGACACAGAGCAGTAGAGGCTCCTCAGAGGAGGAAGGGGAGGACCATCCTCAGTGAATTTCATAAAAATGTAAATGGTAAAACACTTAAAAAGTTATCCTTTTTAGATAAAACTATACTCACGTCACCAAATAATGGATTAAAATACACTATTTTGCACAGAAGGTTGACAGTAGCCTCAACAGCACTCTGTAGGGTAGCACCATGGTGTAGCCAGAGGACAGCTAGCTTCCGTCCTCCTCTGGGTACATTGACTTAAATACAAAATCTAAGAGGCTCTAGGTTCTCACCCCCTTCCATAGACTTACATAGTAATAATTACAACTTCCGGAGGATGTCCTCCAGCCTATGAGAGCTCTTGCAGCATGACTGGTATGTTGTCCACCCACAATTAAAGGATCAGAGAATTAATCTAGTACTGAACACAAACTACAGCTAGCACTGCAGTGATAATGTGATTTAACCAAAGATGAGCGGTATCCATTACTGAGAGTTACAGGTTTGCCAAAACAAAACGTCAGATTTTTCATCTAACCTGGTATTGGTGATACCATCTTCATTCTCGATTCGGCCAAACGTATATCTTCTAAAATGGAAGTGTCCAGTTGCAGATGGTGCATTTTAATTTAGAAAATGCACCATTATTTAAATAAAATATTTTTTTGCTCCATGAAGTAATCCAACAATGTGTACACCGCCATCTTGTCTATTTATTGATTGATGGTGCTTTCAAGACAAAAAAACAAGGTCAAATCATGATGTCAACGATCTTCAGGTCGGAAAGTCGGAGCTCTAGAAAAATGCCAGAGTTTACTACTGTTCGAAATGATTTTTTCCAGTCGGATCTCGTTTTTTCTCCCCGATTCCTCAGTTGTCTTGAACGCACTGAAGTTGGATGTCGGAGATTTCCAAGTTCCCAGCATGAGATAGCCGTGTCATCATGATGTGGCACTTTGGGGTGGACCCACCTTAATTAATGAGAGAAAATGCATTTTAAATAGACAAAATGGCAGCGTACACATTGATGGATTTACTTCATGGAGCAACAATTTTTATTTTAACCGAGCATTTTCTAACACATCCCCCTGGACACAGACATTATGGCATAGTTGTGCTTGAGTACCATGCAGACACCTCAGAGTGGTTGGGTAGGCTGTTTGCTTTTTCTCTGAGTAGTAAAAGCAAGCAGAGAAGAAACTGGCTGCTCTTTATTTGACTGATGTAGCTGTCAAGGTAACTGTTTGACTCAACAGAAATAATGAATATTTAACAGGGTTGAAATTAGAGTAACGGTGTTGCTCAAAGTAACAGGGTTGAATGGATTACATTTCTATTGATTGTAGATCATGACATAAATGTGACAAATAATACTCAGAACCATAGGAATGTTGTTTAATAATATTGTATATATCTTTTTGAAGAAGGATCAACAGGATGAGTAGGAATAATTAAAAATAAACATGTCAACAAGACCACAAACTGGATCTGATCAAACAATCAATGGACAAAAATAAAAAATTGTCATATCACAGTAGGCTGACAACCTGGCATTAAAATGAATGAGCATATCAAAAATAGTCATGAACTGATCAATATTTTAGAAAGCTGATGTTATAATGTACAGATTTAATTTTAGTGGCTGGCCAGAGTATTCCATACCTCACTTGCGATGTCCATGTGGCGTGAGGTAAAGATCTCTGGGGGAGGAATGAGGGTCAGCACATCCTCAAAGGGATACCAAAGGAGATCATCCCTCAACGGTCAAATGTTGTGGTCATACACCAGTGCACAGCATTTCCCCACAACCTCTGAACTGTGCCACTGCACTTCTTTGGGTGTGCTGTGCATGGGGTCTTCTGTGTGGTCATCTTGTAGCATTAACGCTGAAGCACTTTGTTTTTCGGCAATCACACTCCAGATTCCCTGTTGCAGAACACATGCAGTTGACGTTGCGGTAGAGAATTTTCCCAGGTGAAAGAGTGACCACCCGGTGGAGCCTCATCTGGCATTTCTTTCACTGCATCCTCCACAGCTTGCTCCTGAATGTAAAACAATTCCACCTTCGATTGTCCCTCACTCAGAGCTTGGTACAGGGACAATGCTGTGGAGATATGAACTCCTTGGCTGACAAGCCTGTCGACCCTCCTCTTCAATGTGCCACCCACATCATCTGGGGCACCTTTGCCATGACTGGCTTCAAAGTAGTTCCAGGTTCCTCTTGTAAAACCCTTCTTGAAAATGTCAGTACAAAAGAGGTCAAAATTACTACGCTGCTTGTACTGTGTGTGCAAGGACCGTCGCAAAAACAAATGATGGTTGCCACATCTGGTCATATTTCTCTGATTTCTCTCAGGATGGGCTCCAGGTGTTGCCATATGGCAGGTAGTCCCTTCAGCCTGGATGCCGATACAGTGCAGGAGGTAGGGGCAGATGCCCCCTCCACGCACACCTGCCTTCCCCTCGTCACGCGCATCAGCAATCATTGGACTCACGTGGACTCAATTACTTGTGACATTACCTTCCCTATATCTGTCTGTTCCCAAGCGCTGTTCCCTGGTTCAGGATTAATTGTCTCATGTCCGTGTTACCCGTGTTCCGACGCTGGTCCTGTCTTGTTTCCTTGTCTGTTCCCGAATAAATGTCTGACTCCCCGAATAAATGTCTGACTCCCCAAATAAATGTCTGACTCCCCGAGTAAATGTCTGACTCCCCATACCTGCTTCTCCTGTCCGGCTTACACTGGGAGACACTATTGATGATGATGAATGTATAAAGGTAAGGTTGAATGCCCAGTCATGTTCATATAATGTCAGACAAATGACTGCAGTTTAAGACCCTCCATAGAGCATACTATATGCCAGTGAATCTGAATATCATGCACTCAGAAATATAATCGCTGTTCTTTTACACCTCTGCTGGAGGTGTAAAACACAACAGGGGACATATTTGCATATGTTATGGTCTTGTGAAGACTGGCTGAATTCTGATCAGGAGTATGTTCTTTTATCTCAGCATGTCTACAGATTCTCCCTTCTCCCTCTTTTTGTTTGATTGGAAATTATGATACTGGAGACTGTTATTAGAAGAAACTGTGTAACCTAGCATTTATAGTGGCTAAGAAATGAATTGCCATTTAATCTGAAGGTTGGTTATCCAGAAATGTCAAGTTATGCATCACTATATTTGATTTATTATAAATTTAACCATATACAAGATTAAGGCTCCCAAGTGGCAGAGTGGTCTAAGACACTGCATCTCAGTGCTAGAGGCATCACTGCAGACCCTGGTTCGATTCCAGGCTGTATCACAACAGGCCTTGATTGGGAGTACCATAGGGCGACGCACAATTGGCTCAGTGTCCGTGTTTGGCCGACATTGAAAATAAGAATTTGTTCTTAACTTACTTGCCTCGTTAAATAAGCTTAAATGTGCAAATTCCATACGGTTTGGGTGCCTAATATGGAATACTGTATGACAAAAGGGGTCTGTATGGATAACTTGAAGAAAAGAAAAAATTGTCAAGCAGATGCAAATAGATTTTATTTCATGGCACACGAGACGCATGTCTGATTTGCGCCTGTCTCAGTGGACTAATCCTTTGAGGAGGCCGTGGTGAAATCCATTGAGGAGTATTCATTCATTGTTTCATAACTTCATTGTGTGCATTGTCTGCTGTGTCTATCAAATCCCCGTTACATATATCACTAGCATTAGCCTACGTTTACCGTTAATTCCCAGAATTTCTAATCTAAGATGTTTGTTTGGTTACGATCATTTCTGTTAATGCATTGAATATATTATTATTAGTCATTTACCATTCTCAGAGTGGACACGGTGTTTTGCAGAACTCAACCTATACTACACTTGTGAGAAACAAGTTTTTTTTCATTCCATTTACGAATGTTGTCAATTTATTTGTCTTTTGTTTGGCTACATACATTTAGTGGAATTCCCGCGAGAGAGCAACGGTTAATGTTATTAGATGTTAATTATTTGACTAGGCTACCTGTATTTGACATTGTTATTTCGCTGAACACTAGATGGTTTGATTTTATTTTTGGCAGTGAAACGAGGCTACTCGGGCAAGAAAAAAACATCACCCAAACGTATAGCCCCGTTGAGAAATATAAATGGACTGTTTGAAAATGTGAATCACATTGATATTTGGCAATCATTTGGTCGAAAGAAAAGACTACTCTTTCTCGACCAAGTTTTTTTTTGTCTGCTACAGCCTGGAACTAGCCTAGAAATTGAGGAAATTAGCTTTAGATGTCACCAAAAATCTGAGGGAGGACCCCCACCAGGTGATGTCCCCCGACTTCTAAAACTAGTTGCACCCCTGGTTCCAGATGCAGCCCAAACCATGTGACAATGATTGCCGTCAGCAATTTTATGTGCTCATTCTCATCCATTAATTCCCATTCATGGACTTTGAGTATGACCTGTGTTCTTGATACCGTGTAGGGCAGAATAACAATGCTATTTACTCCTCCTATGCGTAGACAATCCGTGGAACGTTTGTTTTAGCGTTTATCTGCATTTTTATTTGACACATTCTCCAACTTCTTAGGAAAGGCAGACACATCGAAGTTACTTAAACGTTCATTTGAAAATCAGGTTGCAAGTTAAAAGTAGCCGGAGCCATTGTTTAGCGCAGTCTCACAAACATTTTAAACTCAGTTACCTCTTGGTTGGATCAGCTGTTTTCCTGCGCGATAGGGCATCCTCGGCCAGAGGTTGCGAATGGTTCTGGATTGGTTTGACTTCATTAGGGAAGACCACTTCGCCTAATATTCATGGTCATAGGGCTCTGATATTTTACAAACTGATTCACAGTGGTTGAAAACATTAGGTTGTGGTGATTATCAATGTTGTCATGTAGCTACAGAGTAGGCCTGTATGCAGTGGTGACCTGTGCCAGGTGGAGATTATAACAGAACATGGCCAAGATGTTCAAACGTTAATTGATGACCAGGAGGATCAGATAATAATAATTACAGTGTTCATAGGGGGTGCAACAAGTCAGCACCTCAGGAGTAAATATCAGTTGGCTTTTCATAGCCAATCATTCAGAGTTAGAGACAGCAGGTGTGGTGGAGAGAGTCCAAAACAGCAGGTCCGGGACAAGGTAGCACGTCCAGTGAACAGGTCAGGGTTCCATAGCCGCAGGCAGAACAGTTGAATCTGGCGCAGCAGGATGACCAGGTGGACTGGGGACAGCAAGGAGTCATTGGGCCAGGTAGTACTGAGGCATGGTCCTAGGGCTCAGGTCCTCCTAGAGAAAGAGATAAAAAGAGAGAGAATTAGAGTGAGCATACTTATATCCTGCCTGTTTGGCACTGTCCGGGGGTATCGTCGGACTGGGCCACAGTGTCTCCCAACCCCTCCTGTCTCAGCCTCCAGTATTTATGCTGCAATAGTTTATTTGTCGGGGGGCTAGGGTCAGTCTGGTATATATGGAGTTTTTCTCCTGTTTTATCTGGTGTCCTGTGTGAATTTAACCCCACTCAATTTGCCAAAGCACAGCCCCCCTACACTAGAGGGATATCTTCAAACACCAACCTACTACCCTGAGACAAGGCCAAGTATAGCCCACGAAGATCTCCCCCACAGCACGAACCCGAGGGGGGGCCAACCCGGACAGGAAGAGCACGTCAGTAACTCAACCCACTCAAGTGAGGCACCCCTACTAGGGACAGCATGGAAGAGCACCAGTAAGCCAGTGACTCAGCCCCCGTAATAGAGTTAGAGGCAGAGAATCCCAGTGGGAGAGGGGAACTGGCCAGGCAGAGACAGCAAGGGCGGTTCATCGCTCCAGTACCTTTCCGTTCACCTTCACACCCCTGGGCCAGACTACACTATCATAGGACCTACTGAAGAGATAAGTCTTCAATAAAGACTTAAAGGTCGAGGCCGAGTCTGCGTCTCTCACATGGATAGGCAGACCATTCCATAAAAATGGAGTTCTATAGGAGAAGGGCCTGCCTCCAGCCTAGAAATTAGGGACAGTAAGGAGGCCTCATGTCAACATCATACTTTCAAAATCCTAGCTAGCAGTCATCATGAATCAAGTCGACAATATACTGGCAAATCCTTTTCAATCCTTGTCATAATGAAGAGAAATTATAGTTAAAACTTATCGGTGCTCATCAGCCATTGGACATAAACATTACACAAGTTGGAAATAGCAAATTCAACAATGAGTGGTTTGGAAGGAATCAGTGACAGTGGCCTTGTGTTCCCAAATTTGGGATTAAGGCGCTCTTTTTCCAAGTTTAAAATTGTATAAATATTCAATAACGGCCAAGCTGTCAATTAGCATGATTTGTGCCGAGCTCAAAACAACTTAACTCAGAACTGCAAAAACTGGTCTTCAGTAAGTTCAAGACAACTGGGAAGTTGAGAATAAACGAGCTCTGACTGGGAAAATAAGTTTTGAGCGGTCATTCAACTCGGAATTGTAAATCTGGCCTCTTTTTCTAAAGCTACGACCTGAAGATCAATGACGCCATTATGATTCAACCTTGTTTTTTTCCCAGTTCCCAGTTTATGAAAGCACCATAAATCCAGAGAATGCTAGACTTTGATGACAAAATTTGCTCACGAAGGACCGCGGTGGCACCTTCCTGTTCAAGTGAGCACAGCACAACAAGGTGAGTCCAAAAATGTCTTGTATGCTGCTGCATAAATGATGTAATATGCCAGGGAGATATGTATACTGTAGCTAAGAAAGTAATAGTAAGTGTATGTTGTGTAGTTAGCTGTTAATAGCCTATGTGCCTCAACCTAATCATTTGGTCTATTTACACCTCTTAATTTTGCCTACTGTTCTGACTTGGTGGTGCACATGTAGCCTATAACCAGCTTTAGAGAAATGTAATCATTGAATATTGTAAGAGCTTATAAGACCCCTTTATTTATCCTACGGTTCTGACTTGGTGTACAGGGACAACCATGTTCTCGCTGTACATTTCAAGTGCTAAACAGATAGTTGTATTGACTACGTCCGTCCTAGTTCGCTCATTAATGTCTTAATCGAAATTACAGATTGCCTCTTATGCCCATGTTGTCCCCTTAGGCCATAGTTTGTACATGTCAACTAGATTTGTTTGAGCAAGTCAGCCATATCAACTATGTTTTTTTAAAAGGCCGTAAATGAGGCAGAATCAAGTGCTTCGCTGGCAGACAAGGCTCTGCTGATAGCCAGGTGTATTCATGGTAAAATGTTGGGACTGCTGTTGGGACGGCTTTATGTAGGCCGTAACAGTTTGTGGGCACCGTTTGTCATCATTATAGTGCAATTAATGTATTGTTTAGTGTTGTGTAGTGGCTTTGCTCGCATTCACCCCCCTTTTTTTTTGCCCCACCAAGATTGACATGCTAAAATGAGTATTGGTCTGTGATATGGGAGGTCTTCAGTTTTAGAGGAAGTGTAGCTCTCTATGTGCATGGCAGAATAATATATTTGTCTACTCTGGGTCTGGGTGGTTAGTTAGTATGCAGTGTTGCAGACAGGTGCTTCTTTTGGTAATTGGAGGCAGAGGATGGATAACCCAGAGATGTATTTCTGTGCCATTTACAGCTTTTAGTTCTCCACAAGTGGACCATTACCTAAAATGCATGTCCACCCCACAGCCTGGCTCTCATCATGGACACATGTTGTTGCCCCCCCACATACAGGTGTATCCTCAAATGCCTGACATTGCGATATACAAAAATTATGAGGAATCTTCACAAAAATGTTTTGCCATTGTCAATGGATGCCAGATATTAGCATTTCTCTCAGGAATTGTCTACCAAAAACATCCCTTTGCTTTATACCTGGATTGACTGGATGACTGGAGAGACTTCCGTTGCCGACAGAGATGGCCGCTTCGCATTCCTAGGAAACTATGCAGGTATTTGTATTTTGTACGTGTTATTTCTTACATTTGTACCCCAGGTAATCTTAGGTTTCATTTCATACAGTCGGGAGGAACTACTGAATATTAGAGCAACGTCAACTCCCCATCATTACGACCAGGAATATGACTTTCCTCAAGCATTTCGCTACACTCGCATTAACATCTGCTAACCATGTGTATGTGACAAATAAAATTTGATTTGGATTGGTATGAAGTGTCATTTTAATAATTTGTAGATACCAGTTAAATCCTTGCTTAACATATAGCCTATATAATACAATTAATAAAATATGTGATTGTATACCTTTTAAATATTTTTTAATGACGCAAATCCAAATGAGAAATGGTTGTACAATTAATAAGAAATACATTATTTATCAAATGTCTCCATCTGCTGGCGAATTATAGGCCTACCATTCAACCATCCACGGACTTCCACTTCTAATAGGAGCTCTCTCAATGCACATGTCTGTGGGGAAACACCTGAACGGTGGGGAAACACCTGAACGGTGGACACGAACAACAAAAGCCTAAAATGCTTGTGTGTAAAAGGTACCTGAACGGAGGACACGCACAACAAAAGCCTAAAATGCTAGTGCGTAAAAAAGGTAGATAGCTTTTAAATACTAGCATTACGCGATGTTCTTGACAATTACATACTTTTCCTCTCAATATTAGTTATCTTAATATTTTCTATAGATTTATAATCAGTCATTCATTTAAAAATGTTCCTGTGCGTTCTCCTCCATGGTCATCCCCCGTTCAGCCAGAAGGACATTCCACGTCACAAAATGGGTATTTTCATGAAGTTGTTGATATTTGCCTACGGCCACTGGAGAGGCTACAGGCCGGTAGGCCTACTCCTTTCAACTCCTGCTGTCCTGATATATCCCTGGTAAATTCCCTCTAATAACTGTTAGTGATGGGTCCTTTCGCGAACGAGTCGGCTCTAAGAGCCGGCTCGCATATCAGAAGAGCCGAATCTATTCATAAAAATATATAAACAATGAATCATCAAACGATTTTAATGAATATAATTAACTAATTCAAAGAACGAAAATATAAATAAAATAATATAGGCCTAAATACTCAAGCGCACATTCGTTCTGACTGTCTGCTCAGACTAACACTCACCTGTTGTTCCTGTCAATCAGACACGCAGTGTCAACCAATGATCCAAAGATGCGTGAGGGAGGGCGGAGCCAACTCACTCTCAGTCACACACTTGGCAGCCGAGGAGAGAGAGGAAGGACAGCTGTGAAAACTACAGCTGGAAAATGAGTCGGAAGCACAGTAGCATTTGGATGCATTTTAATAATGTAGACAGTGCAGAATTTGCCAAAACAAAATCTCATATAAAGCCGGTTCTACGCACAACCTACACCGGCATCTGCGAGGCTAGCTGTAGCGAAGCTTCGAGAAACTAGCGGGCCTGCTAGTGATAGCGGCGGAGCCAGTACCCTCATACGTGTTTACATTACAAAGTTATACTTTAAATGCAAATGCGTAATAGCATTTTTCATAACAAACCAATGCATTTTTAAATACATTGTGGTTAAGGTAGAGTGATTTCATTTAATAATTTAATTAGAATTGTTTTAACACCAATCATAGTCAAACTAACGCAAACTGACTTGAAAAAATACAAACCATTTTTTTTAAAGAGCCGTTTGTGAGCCTAAAGACCAGGCTCTTGGTTCACTGAAAAGAGCCGGAATTCCCATCACTAATAACTACAGTTTTACTTGGTAACTAACAGTGAAGACGGTTTGTTCCAGACCGAGGCATGTGATAGTGGCACTAGTAGGAAGAGTAATTATTGTAGATAATTGACACGAAGGCCAACGCCCGGGTTCTATTCATTACGTCTTGTAACTGGACAGTTAACCGTTTAAGAATCAGACGGCAAACAGACAGATCGGGGACCCAAGTCAATTTGTCCATAAACTCGTTTTCGTTATAAAACGTTTTCCATTCGGAGTAAACGGTTTGTCGCAAAACGTTTTGCAGCAGACTAAACGGTTTGCAAAATAATCGGTGTAATGAATATACCCCTGATTGTTTACACCATGTCGTCATGTTGTAATATTTGCCACATACGTTTCTTTACAAAGCTCCTGTATTTAATGTAAGTTAAAGTTGAGTATGTGGGTTTTTGTAATGTGGTCTTTGCCAAATAACATCTAGGTTACTGCCTATTATTGCAATACATATTATTAGACCTACAAGACATAGAACTTTTGCTTTTTGCTGGTCAACCATACACTTTAGCCATTATGGTGATTATTCAGGTAGTTCTATGGCCCACAGAGTTGCTTCAATTCTGTCTTCCTAGAGATGCGAGAGATGCTAAGAAACAGGTGTCATAGATGGATGTGCAGGTGTCTTCAAATCAGTTTATTTGTCACATGCGAGGAATACAACAGGTTACAGTGAAATGCTTACTTAAAGTCTCTAACCAATAATGCAAAAAGGTGTCAGGTGAACAGGTAAGTAAAGAAATAAACAACAGTAAAAAAAGACAGTGAAAAATAACAGTAGTGAGGCTATATACAGGCACCGGTTAGTCAGGCTGATTGAGGTAGTATGTACATGTAGATATGGTTAAAGTGACTATGCATATATGATGAACAGAGAGTAGCAGTAGCGTAAAAGAGGGGTGGTGGGTGGTAGCCCGCTTAGCCAATGTGCGGGAGCACTGGTTGGTCGGCCCAATTTGAGGTAGTATGTACATGAATGTATAGTTAAAGTAACTATGCTTATATGATAAACAGAGTAGCAGCAGCGTAAAAAGAGGGGTTGGGGGGGCACACAATGCAAATAGTCCGGGTAGCCACTTGATGCAACAATGCCTCAGACCTTCTCTGTTGTAAGCTTGATGTTGCCTTGTCCTTATGTAAACTGACACTCAGTCTAAGATTAAAAGTTTAGATGTGCCATTCAGCTCTGTGGAATGTATAATTGTTACATTGACCTGGCTGTTGGGTTCCCCCTGGCTGTGGTGTGGTCCTGTTGAAGAAACATACAATCTACCTGCAGGGAAGCCTCTCAACGTTAACATTACATTGTCCTCATGCAGACACTCCCATCCAGAGCAATCGCAGGGTCAAGCAGGGTCAAGCGCCCCGCCCAAGGGCACATCAACAAATCTCCCACCAAGTCAAATCAAGCTCCCAACCATCCAAGGTTCCCTCGACCCAAACCATAGAACAAGCTCCCAACCATCCAAGATCCCCCCCCACAGTTCCCTGCCCCTCAGCCAGCTGCCCCTCAGCCATCCGAGACTCCCCCAGTTCCCTCGAGCTGCCCCTCACAGTTCCCTCGAGCTGCCCTCAGCCATCCGAGACTCCCCCTAAACTGAACAAAAATATAAACACAACATTCAACAATTTCAAAGATTTTACAGAGTTACAGTTCATGTAAGGAAATCAGTCAATTGAAATAAATTCATTAGGCCCGAATCCAGTTGCGTAAAGTACTTAAATAACTTTAAAGTACTACTTAAGTACAGATACCCCAAAAAACTACTTTTCTTTACTATTTATATCTTTGCCTACTTTTACTTCACTACATATCTAAAGACAATAATGTACTTTTTACTCCATACATTTTCCCTGACATCCAAAATTACATTTTGACTTGAAAATGGTCCAATTCACACACTTATCAAGAGAACATCCCTACTGCCTTTGATCTGGCAGACAAATTATGCCTGAGTGTTGGTGTGCCCCTGGCTATCAGTAAATACATTTTTTTTTAAACAATAAAATTGAGCTTTCTGGTTTACATAATATAAGGGAAGTTGACATTATTAATACTTTTACTTTTTATACTTAAGTATATTTAAAACCAAATACTTTTACTCCGGTAGTATTTTACTGGGTGACTTTTACCTTAATAGTATAGGACTCAAGTATCTTTACCTTTACTCAAGTATGACAATTGAGTACTTTTTCCGCCACTGCCCTAATCTATGAATTTCACATGACTGGGAATACAGACATGTAACTGTTGGTCAGTATCTGGTGTGACCACCATTAGCCTCATGCAACGTAACACATCTCCTTCACATAGTGTTGATTGTGGAATGTTTTTGAGATACTTGAGATATCTGTGGCATTGTGTTGTGTGACAACTGCCCATTTTAGAGCAACCTTTTATTGTCCACAGCACAAGGTGCACCTGTGTAATGATCATGCTGTTTAATTAGCTTCTTGATATGCCACACCTATCAGGTGGATGGATTATTTTGGCAAAGCAGAAATGCTCACACTCAGGGATGTAAACAAATTTGTGCATCAAATTTGAGCAAGATAAGCTTTTTGTGAGTATGGAACATTTCTGGGATCTTTTATTTCAGCTCATGAAACATGGGACCAACACTTTGCATGTTGCATTTTATTTTTTGTTCAGTGTAAATGCCTCATGTAATATTGTTTAAAGGTGCACTATGCAGAAATCACTCCGCCATTTCCTGGTTGCTAAAATTCTAATATTTCGCTTCATTTCAGTTTGTGTCAAAACCAGTAAGTATAGTTTAGTGAATTATTGTACCATCTAAACCGCCGTAAAATATATTTTCCATAACCAAAAAGATTGTATTTTCAGCTGTTTGAAGCTAGTGTCCAAAACCGAAAGTAGTGTCCAAAACCGTAGCTGGGTCTTTCAGCATGACAATGATCCCAAACACACCCAGGCAATGAAGGAGTGGCTTCGTAAGAAGCATTTCAAGGTCCTGGGGTGGCCTAGCCAGTCTCCAGATCTCAACCCCATAGAAAATCTTTTGAGGGAGTTGAAAGTCTGTGTTGCCCAGCAACAGCCCCAAAACATCACTGCTCTAGAGGAGATCTGCATGGAGGAATGGGCCAATATACCAGCAACAGTGTGTGAAAACCTTGTGAAGACTTACAGAAAACGTTTGACCTCTGTCATTTCCAACAAAGGGTATATAACAAAGTATTGAGAAACTTTTGTTATTAACCAAATACTTATTTTCCACCATAATTTGCAAATAAATTCATAAAAAATCCTACAATGTGATTTTCCGGATTTTTTTCTCATTTTGTCTGTCATAGTTGAAGTGTACCTATGATGAAAATTACAGGCCTCTCATCTTTTTAAGTGGGAGAACTTGCACAATTGGTGGCTGACTAAATACTTTTGCCCCACTGTATGTGGATACCTGCTCGTCGAACATCTCATTCCAAAATCATGAGCATTAATATGGAGTTGGTCCCCTCTTTGCTGCTATATCAGCCTCCACTCTTCTGGGAAGGCTTTCCACTAGATGTTGGAACATTGCTGCGGGGCCTTGCTTCCATTCAGCCACAAGCATTGAGGTCGGGCACTGATGTTGGGCGATTAGGCCAGGCTCGCAGTCTGCATTCCAATTCATCTCAAAGGTATTTGATGGGGTTGAGGTCAGGGCTCTGTGCAGGCCAGTCAAGTTCTTCCACACAACTGTTGCCACAAAGTTGGAACCACAGAATCATCTAGAATGTCATTGTATGCTGTAGCGTTAAGATTTTCCTTCACTGGAACTAATGGGCCTAGCCCGAACCATAAAAAAACAGCCACCAAACTTTACAGTTCGCACTATGTATTGAGCCAGGTAGTGTTGTCCTGGCATCCGCCAAACCCAGATTTTTATCCGTCGGACTACCAGATTGTGAAGCGTGATTCATTACTCCAGAGAACGTATTTCCAAAGTCCAATGGTGGCAAGCTTTACACCACTCCAGCAAAAGCTTGGCATTGCGCATGGTAATCTTAGGTTTGTGTGCGGCTGCTCGGCCATAGAAATCCATTTCATGAAGCTCCCGACGAACAGTTATTGTGCTGACGTTGCTTCCAGAGGCAGTTTTGAACTTGGTAGTGAGTGTTGCAACCAAGGACAGACTATTTTTACGCGCTATGCGCTTCAGCACTCGGTGGCATCCTATGACGGTGCCACGTTGAAAGTCTATGCATAGTCACTTTAATTACTCTACCTACATGTACATATTACCTTAATACCGGTGCCCATGTACATTGACTCTGTACCGGTTTGTACCCATTGTACATAGTCTTGCTTTTATTATTTACTGCTGCTCTTAAATTACTAGTTCTTCTTATCTCTTACTTTTTGGTGGGTATTTTCTTAACTGCATTGTGACAAAATTTGTTTTGAGCTCTTCAGTAAGGCCAGGAGAATGAATGGCTGTGTTCCCGATTGTATAGCCCTGTCAGCAATGGGTGTTTCTGAAATAGCCGAATCCACTAATTTGAAGGGGTGTCCACATACTTTTGTATATATAGTGTAGAAGGGCATAGTACAGAACATTATAAGGTCAACCTCAAGAAAAAACTTTTAAAGTTATATGGACTCATCTGCAGAAGCACACTCTGGAGAGGACATATCTACTGCTGTGGTGGTCAAGACACTCAGGGGTATGCTCTTGTACTGTACAGCGCTATCAGAGGCTGTGTGTGTGTGTGTGTGTGGAACATAGTTGCATCTATTTGGAGAGTTTGCCCCAAGAAAGTCTGAGTTATGGAATAGATTTGTGAGTACCTCACAGGTAAAAACAATACATTTTGGAATTGACCTCTTAGCGGGAATTTCTCATCCCACTATTAAATAGAAAAACAAGTGGATATTGTTCCTTTTGAGAAGTTGAAAACTTTGGTGAAATCTCTTACGTGCAGTATACTGTATCTCCTTTCAAATGGCTTAAAACAGCCTGAGGCAAGAGTTTGTGGACGGGATCCTTTTCAATGGGACAATGTGTAAACATCTCCACCTGGTCCAGTCCAGATGCTGTGGTGCCAGTACGAGCCACTACCCATGTACCTGGTTCTGTAGTCCTGGCAAACTCCTGCATTACCTATGGACCCTGAGGAATGTAAGACAACAAAGGCCGGGACTTCACGTTCAACTTAGCTGTAACTACTTTGCTGAAATCGTGCTCAGCAGTGCTCTTACCAATCAACTATGTTGAATAATTCTATTCCCAATATTATGTAAAATCATTATTACATTTAATTAAAAGGTTGAGAGAAATAATTGGTCAATTTAATTTCAGACATTTAATTCCAGTCATCCACTGACTTAAATAAGATTAAATACATTTCCCTGTTCTCCAGAGCGATTCAGAGTCCTTGGATCCACTCCAGCACTTTTCAGAGAGATCAGTGTTTTCGGTGGCAAAGAAGATGGCAGCAGGCCAACATGACAAGCTGGCCAATCAGGGGACAGCTGATGTCCCTCTCAAATGGCAGGTTCCAGAGAGGATGAAGCATCCAACTAGACAGGAGTGATGTGTGAGCGTTGGGACTTAATCAGTGTTTGGGAATCTGCCCCCGTAGCCTAGAGTATACGTAGATGCTTGTTTAATTAACGTTCTGACTAAATATTTCTACATGCCTTTGTTGCTTTTTGTAATATCAACATTTTTGATAGCGGTTTTCCTCTCACACTCAGATGGTCTTTTGGAATCTATACGTCTATATGAATTGATCACATTGGGTAACTGTTACCTTGCACATATATGATTTAAAGTAATTTTGCAAATATACCTCACCAATAAGCTAACAAAATGTAGGGTGACCAGTTTTAGTGGAGGACCCCTGTAAATCTGTCCTTCCCTGGCCAAAAAGTCTGTGATATTCTCATTAAATGAAAATGTATATTCAATCACTCCACAGCCAAGTAAAGCCTGTTATTAGCTGTGTACCGCCTCCATGTTGTGGCCACCAATTTGTCATTGGGCTCTCATTCTGTGCTATTCAGATCTCTCAGGTATGACCTGATAAAGTACTGCTGGATGTGGAGCTTCAAAGACCGGCCTGTGTTCTCCGCCATCATCAAGCTTCTGGAGTCCTACACATACCTGACACTAGACATCTACATCCCAGAGGGCATAGACATCTTTGACTACACCACGAGGGCAGGTGTGCTCCTCTAAATATCTAGCCTAAAGCATCACATTCATGAATGAATAATCAAATCAAATTTTATTTGTCACATACACATGGTTAGCAGATGTTAATGCGAGTGTAGCAAAATGCTTGTGCTTCTAGTTCCGACAATGCAGTAATAACCAACAAGTAATCGAACTAACAATTCCAAAACTACTGTCTTATACACACAAGTGTAGGGGGATAAAGAATATGTACATAAAGATATATGAATGAGTGATGGCACAGAGCGGCATAGGCAAGATACAGTAGATGGTATTGAGTACAGTATATACATATGAGATGAGTATGTAAACAAAGTGGCATAGTTAAAGTGGCTAGTGATACATGTATTACATAAAGATGCAGTAGATGATATAGAGTAAAGTATATATACATATACATATGAGATGAATAATGTAGGGTATGTAAACATTATATTAGGTAGCATGGTTTAAAGTGGCTAGTGATATATTTTACATCATGTCCCATCAATTCCCATTATTAAAGTGGCTGGAGTTGAGTCAGTGTGTTGGCAGCAGCCACTCAATGTTAGTGGTGGCTGTTTAACAGTCTGATGGCCTTGAGATAGAAGCTGTTTTTCAGTCTCTCGGTCCCAGCTTTGACGCACCTGTACTGACCTCGCCTTCTGGATGATAGCGGGGTGAACAGGCAGTGGCTCGGGTGGTTGTTGTCCTTGATGATCTTTATGGCCTTCCTGTAACATCGGGTGGTGAAGGTGTCCTGGAGGGCAGGTAGTTTGCCCCCGGTGATGCGTTGTGCAGACCTCACTACCCTCTGGAGAGCCTTACAGTTGTGGGCGGAGCAGTTGCCGTACCAGGCAGTGATACAGCCCGCCAGGATGCTCTCGATTGTGCATCTGTAGAAGTTTGTGAGTGCTTTTGGTGACAAGCCGAATTTCTTCAGCCTCCTGAGGTTGAAGAGGCGCTGCTGCGCCTTCACGATGCTCTCCGTGTGGGTGGACCAATTCAGTTTGTCTGTGATGTGTATGCCGAGGAATTTAAAACTTTACTACCCTCTCCACTACTGTTCCATCGATGTGGATAGGGGGTGTTCCCTCTGCTGTTTCCTGAAGTCCACAATCATCTCCTTAGTTTTGTTGACGTTGAGTGTGAGGTTATTTTCCTGACACCACACTCCACGGGCCCTCACCTCCTCCCTGTAGGCCGTCTCGTCGTTGTTGGTAATCAAGCCTACCACTGTTGTGTCCGCAAACTTGATGATTGAGTTGGAGACGTGCGTGGCCACGCAGTCGTGGGTGAACAGGGAGTACAGGAGAGGGCTCAGAACACACCCTTGTGGGGCCCGTGTTGAGGATCAGCGGGGTGGAGATGTTGTTGCCTACCCTCACCACCTGGGGGCGGCCCGTCAGGAAGTCCAGTACCCAGTTGCACAGGGCGGGGTCGAGACCCAGGGTCTCGAGCTTGATGATGAGCTTGGAGGGTACTATGGTGTTGAATGCCGAGCTGTAGTCGATGAACAGCATTCTCACATAGGTATTCCTCTTGTCCAGATGGGTTAGGGCAGTGTGCAGTGTGGTTGAGATTGCATCGTCTGTGGACCTATTTGGGCGGTAAGCAAATTGGAGTGGGTCTAGGGTGTCAGGTAGGGCAGGTAGGGTGGAGGTGATATGGTCCTTGACTAGTCTCTCAAAGCACTTCATGATGACGGAAGTGAGTGCTACGGGGCGGTAGTCGTTTAGCTCAGTTACCTTAGCTTTCTTGGGAACAGGAACAATGGTGGCCCTCTTGAAGCATGTGGGAACAGCAGACTGGGATAGGGATTGATTGAATGAAGAGGCTAAAAGCAAACAGGGGCAGACTGGCCATCTGGCAAATGGTCCATTTTTAGCTCAGTGAGCTTAACTTTTTTTTGTTCAAAACTATCATTATCTGGCGATAAGCTAGAAATTGGCCAGTGAGGGGGGCCTCAAATAAATGGCCTGGTGTGATAAACGCCAGGGCAGATTTCTGGTCCCAGTCTGCCCCTGAAAGCAAGGATTTGGTCCCTTACAAAGCATTGCTGTAGTTGATTCTAGGTTCAGGTGTACTGTACTGTGGCATCAACGTCAAGAGAGATTTTATTAAACCAAGATTAAATGTTGTAAATGATTTAACATAAGGGTGTGTTGTATGTGTATTGTATGGCGAATGCAACCTATAGCCTTATTGTAAGATTGTACAAATGTTGTAGAACACTGGGGATTTTTGGATGAGTGAGAATTTCAGCACAAAATGGATGTCAGGAAGAAAAATCTTCTAATGTTATTGTCACATACAATTCCTCACATGTTTGGTCCATCATTAGTGAGTTCTTTTTTGAAATTATACAGATGTAATAAGCGTTCTTGATGTCATCTTGTCATGAAACCAGGCAAGTCATTATAAATCACCACTTTTTATTGTCAAAAGGTACAGAATAAAAAATACAGATCTTCATAAGACGATTACTGGTTTATAATTGGGTGAGTATCACTCTTGTGCATTGAACTGTAGTAATGAGGCATGTATTGTGGTCATACAGTTGAAGTCTTGAAGTCACTGATCATGCTACGCAAAATTGGCCTTTAAGTGTACTTCACTCCCTCTACACTGTTGATTTTGTTCATAAAATTGCTTGTCATTGACCATGATGTTAACAAACCAGCAGTTTGGACCACGTGGAGGTGACATTTATAGGTGTACTGTAGAGTTGCTGTTGTCAGTCTCAAGACATTTCAAAACAAACTCGTCACATTGTCTCCATCACTCACACACTCACACACATCTAAAATCCTAAAGCGAGGCACAAACCGCCATTTTCATAACACACCCAGTAATTCGGAAATGGAATAAGTCCTTGCTCGACCGACTGGATCAAGAACAGGAATATCTAGATATTTTCACACTACTGAGCGGAGCCGAACCAAGCCAAGATGAGCAGGACTAGTTACACATAAACCATAGTTACTGGAACAGTGCTGGAAAGGACAGCAGGAAAGGAAATTATCCAAGCCAGCACAGTTCGGGCCGGCACTAGTGTTATGGAAAAAAAAAAAATACATTCATCAATATACCTTGGGTAAAAAGCAATTTTTTTGGTACTACTGAAAGTGCAAAGCCTCCTAAAACAGAAGCAGAGGTGCACAAATACCAAATAAAAAGCTACGTTCACAGGAGATAAAAACCTAACCACTCGTGTAAATCAAATTGAAAGATGTCAAACCCTTACTTAGAATAAAAATCTGCTCATGTGTTTTGAGTTAAACACGAGAACCAGTTATCTTACATGGATGCTCAATATTGTATTCACCATAGCTAGCCCGTGACATCTTTTTAAAATAGCACTGTAATTCTAGTATCTATAGATATTCAAATATCTGGTGGGAACGTAAGCACTAATACATTTTGCCTCCAATGAAATGAAACTAATCTCTCGTCGCAATAGTAGGAGGACAAAAAAAGGGACAAATTTAGATTAAAGAATGCAGTTTGATGCTCAAAAACAAACTTGGTTTTTGAAGTTAAAATAAAAAACAAAATTTTTAACAATCCCATGTGCACACACAATGTATTATGTACAATCACTGTGGTAGAGTTAAGTAGAACAGAAGATATGAACCAGAGTCTGTCGACCATCATTTAAAAAACAACCCCGGTGGTTTGAGCCCTAAATGCTGAAAGCCATGGTATATCAGACCTTATACAACAGGTGGGTCTAATCCTGGACGTTGATTGGTTAAAACCGCATTCCAGCCTGTGTCTATTCCACAAGTTACCACCTGCTAAATCTGATGTTAAAATGCCTATTTACTCTATTCCAGTGGTGTTAAGTACTTAAGTAGTACTTTAAAGTATTTTTAACTTCAGTTGTTTTTTGGGGGCATCTGTACTTTACTATTGATATTGGACAACTTTTACTTTACTGCATTTCTAAATAAAATAATGTATGGAATCAAAAGTACTCATATTTTGAATGCTTTAGCAGGACTGGAAAATGGTCAAATTGACACACTTATCAAGAGAACATCCCTACTGCCTCTGATCTGGCGGACACACTAAACACATGCTTCGTTTGTAAATTATGTCTGAGTGTTAGTGTGCCCCTGGCTATCCATAAAATGTAAATAAATGCATGAGCAATTTGATATGATTTATACTTTAGATATTCAAGTATATTTAAACAAATACTTTTTTTTAAACCCCCTTTTTTGCCCCAATTTCATGGTATCCAATTGTTAGTAGCTACTATCTTGTCTCATCGCTTACAACTCCCGTACGGGCTCCTGAGAGACGAAGGTCGAGAGCCATGCGTCCTCCGAAACACAACCCAACCAAGCCACACTGCTTCTTAACACAGCTCACATTCAACCATGGAAGCCAGCCGCACCAATGTGTCGGAGGAAACACTGTACGTACACCTAGCGACCTGGTCAGCGTGCACTGCGCCCGGCACAGGAGTCGCTAGTGCACGATGAGACAAGGATATCCCTACCGGCCAAACCCTCCCTAGCCCGGACGCTAGGCCAATTGTATGTCGCCCCATGGACCTCCCGGTCGCGGCCGGCTGCGGCAGAGCCTGGGCTTAAACACAAATACTTTTACTCAAGTAGTATTTTACTGGGTGACTTTCACTTGAGTAATTTTCTATTAAAACGGTATCTTTTTACTTTTACTCAAGTATGAAAACTGGTTACTTTTTCCACCACTGCTGTTCCATCTGACTGCGCAATCCAGTCTCATCAGATCAGGCAGGGAAGTTAAACTTGATCTCCTCTACAAAAAGCATCTAGACATTCTCACATTTCTTTTCGACTAACATTTAGTTCAACAGCGGATATTTGTATAAACCTTGCTTGTCTGTCTCCGAAATTTGCAATATTGTTTCAATATTCAAATTCGATCTCCAGCTGTCCCATAGTAATGAAGGTGTCGGGATGACAGGCAGTCAGCCTTTCTCAGCATCATTTTTATGGATACATGAAGAAATATCAATAGAAAACTGGTCAAACGAAACAAAGTGCAGCTAGTTTGCAGTCTTTCCAGCTCGAGTTTGAAGTGATTGTGTTAGCTGTGTTGTTGGCTAGCTCATTTGAACACATTTTCTATGCCAGGTGAAATTAAATGTCACTAAAAAACACATTAAAATGAAAATGAAGCTACTTTGTTGTTATTGTCTGCACTGTTTGACGTGACTAAGTTAGCTAGCTAGCAAGGGATAAGAACGTTGCCAGCCAGTTTGGCAATGGAACATTTAGAATGAACGACTGGGTCGCGTCTCTGGCAACCTAACCGATAGAACGAATGGCTTGGGTAGCAACACTAGATTTGTGTCAGGACTATCTCGTGGAAGGGTTAAATGGAATGAATAAAGTCACCAATATATTTATGAAAATCTGTAAATCATTATTTGAATATGTTGGTAACCCGTTGTATACAAGTGATAATGCCCAAGAAGCCGGTGTTTGGAGGATAAATTGGCATGGTCTGCCGGCCCCACGACTTTGTCTCGGGCCTAACGCCCGTGCCAATATATCCTGCAAACACCGGCTTCTCGGACATTATCACTTAAGTATTCCATGGGTATGACAAAATTACTTTTTACTCTTCTAATTACATTGGTAACCAGTTTATAATAGCAATAAGGCACCTTGCGGGTTTGTGGTATATGGCCAATATACCATGGCTAATGGCTGTATCCAGGCACTCTGTTGCATCGTGCATAAGAACAGATCTTAGCAATGGTATATTGGCCATATACCACACCTCCTCTGGCCTTATTGCTTAATTATACAATGGACTTCTTTTGTATCTGCAATATGATGAAAATAAAATATTTTGAATTAAATATGTATTACAAATTGGGAGCATGCAATAAGTTTGAATCTACCATGTTTACAGTAAGTCTCAAATGACTATTCATTACTGAAAATACTTCATAATAGTTGGAGTAATCTCAAGCACAATTATGCACACAGTACACACAAGACAGTACAGTACAATTCTGCCATTGTATTGTAAAAACATAACTAGACATTCAAACACTGTATTAATCAAAAACAAAATGGCTAAGGTACATTACATTATCCATCAAGTGGTCATGATGAAAAAGGCAGTTAAATCTTACAAAAACATTAAAACGTCCTCTTACGTCCTTTTTCGATCCGCTGTGGATAGCTAGCAGCAGCAGTCTGGGAGCTTTAGTTAACCCCGCCGGACGGCCTGTTGACAAGCCATGTGTGAGTTTGGAGCAAGGCCTTTAACTCCTACTACACTTTGCAACTCCAAAGAGATGTTGGGAACAAAATGTAGGAGACAGACCACAACAGGTAGTACACACATGCCGGAGAGAAAGAGGAACAGAACACCATGACAACTCCTGCAAAACAAAACAGGAAAAACAAATGAGATGAGTCGTCTACCTAATGAATAGCCTACCTTTTTTCATGGCTGGATTATTGTGATCTGAAACCATTTTAGAAAGCTTCCATTTCGATTTAAAAAAAGGGAAATGCCACCACTTTTCAACATCATATTCACTATCTCCAGCACCAAACCAGTGTCTACATATGCAAAAGCAGAGTTTCTACAGCATTGACCTGTGGTTAAAGATGGTCCTAAAAAAAAAAAAATGGTCCTTTTACAACTTCACAAAATAGGATCACATTTTTTTATACAAATAAATAATGGGATTTTTTAAAAACCTGCAACGAGTTTCTAGCCAGAGGGAGGGTATTTTCTTGCTCTCCAAGTCATAGTGGGTTCGGGTTATAGTGTTGTATAATCAGTTCTTTTAAAATGTTTTAAAATCAGTGCTTTAACTTTTGATGTCATTGGGCAGACCTTTACTGAATTTCCCACATATGTAGACATTTGTATTGTGCAGAAGATAATGAAAATGAAGTTGAAAATTGGTGGAACTGCCCTTCAAGTAAGAACTTATTCTGAATGGAGGATTCGTATTACTGCTCACATGTTTAAAGAACCTGCGGCCTCATTTATCAAAGGTGCGTGAGCATAAAAAGCTACTTTGCTTGCGCAAGTTTACCCACAAAGGTTGGTATTTAGAAATGTTGAACTTGACGGGAAAGTGTGCAAATCTTTTGTATTGCAAGCAAATATAGTTATTTTTCGGGAGATGTGTTTGCACAGGAATTATAATAATGGTAGGCTAATAAATAGTAGCCTAATGACAAAATGGATGCATTTGCAGTTGATAAGATCATATAGCAGCATGTCACCTAATACATTTATTATGCCCACATAGGTCTAAATCACAATCATATTGCAGGCCATGTTGCTCATTTTCTGACATAACTCATCTATTCCCTCTACACAATATTACTACCATTTATCCACCGCTCATTCAATAGCCAACCATGCTCGAAAGTAAATAGACCAGTAACCTACGTAAGTATGTGTAGCTAGTATTGCTGTGCAATAGGAGCTCAACATAATAGCGTGTACCAAGGCAGGATATAGAAACACAATCATGTATTGACAAACAAAATATTGAACAAGAATATTTTGCATAGACGTGTGGGGCGGTAGGCCGCATTTACTTTTAAATTCTTCAATAGACAAATCAATCTTGCAGAATGCACGGACAGTATTTGGCACTCGCTATAGGTGGCATGCATTTTTTTTTGTGGTGAAAAAGTTACTGCAAAAGATTGAAACATCCTACAGAAATGTGATCTAATTTGCTATTCCGATTTCTTTAAGAAACAGAGATGGCCAAGTACCAACATCTCCAAATCATACAGCAAATGAGGGCGTTTTTGTTTCCATAAAAAGGTGAATGGAAGGTGTTTTCCAGGCCGGGTTGTAACGCTCAGTCTCGAGCACACAAATATAGTATGGCTCTGATTTATCAGTGAAGACATGCGTATATATTACGAGCGACAGTTTGATAAATCCCAATCATTTGTGGCGCACGCAAATCGTAGAATCTCCACAAATGCCATAATTTAGTAAGAAATCTACACACGGTTGATACAGTGGGGCAAAAAAGTATTTAGTCAGCCACCAATTGTGCAAGTTCTCCCACTTAAAAAGATGAGGCCTGTAATGTCCATCATAGGTACACTTCAACTATGACAGACAAAATGAGGAAAAAGATTTGCAAATAAATTCATTAAAAATTATGGTGGAAAATAAGTATGTACTTATTTATAACCATTGTGTAAATGTCGTACTAAATATCTGCGTGTGCCATTTCAGAAAAGAAAATGTACGTCAAAAAAAAAAAAAAGATCTATAAACTTGGTGCAAGCCATAAATGCATTTTCCCCGTGTTTACCTGTCGTAAAACTGTGAATATGTGAACAAGCATCAAACTCCACCTTCAAACTCCGCCCTCCACCTTTTATGGTGTATAATTTGATACTATTGGAATTAGGTCACAACAGTTTGTAAATTAACAATAGCATATTTGATCACATTTCTGTAGAGGCGTGGGCACAATATTTTGCAGTAACTTTTTCAAATTAAAAACGCATGTTGCCTATAGAGATGGGCAGTATTTCTGTTACATGTATTTGAATTACTTCTGAGTGTTTTGTATTACACTGGGCTGAAATACACTCCAATGTATTTTGTGTTACACTGGGCTGAAATACACTCCAATGTATTTTGTATTACACTGGGCTGAAATACACTCCAATGTATTTTGTATTACACTGGGCTGAAATACACTCCAATGTATTTTGTATTACACTGGGCTGAAATACACTCCAATGTATTTTGTATTACACTGGGCTGAAATACACTCCAATGTATTTTGTAACAAGATCCTTTCGAAAGCTGTAATTTCAAAATACTTTTTCTATACCATTTCTTTATAGCGGTTCCCAATTTTGTGGCCCCCTTCCACCCTAAATTGGTATCAAGTCAGATGGCACAAAGGTGTGGTAAGAGCGGCTATTAAATCAACCACATCTAAATGTAAGAAAATCTACCATTGCAAAGCATGCTGAGTATTACTCTTATGAGCACTGCCCCACAACAAGCCCAATGACAATACCCAGTGTGCTTTGCAGTTGTTCATTTTCACATATACATTTTGGTAATTTAGCAGAAGCTCTTATCCAGAGTGACAGTGCATTCAACTAAGGTAGATCAACAACAACATATCACAGTCATAGCAAGACGTTTATGTAACCTTGACAGAAAATGTTGTTGCTGTTCTGCTGGCTACTTGCAAAAGTACATTTTACATTTTATTTTGTTACATTGGTCTTCAGGGTATTTTGTCATTTATACCCATCCCTGGCTGCCTATACCAAATGCCTGTCCGCACATTCTGTTTGATTTATTGTATATTTGGCAACAATTTAGAAGTAGGCTACAACCCACACCTTTATGCAAAGGATGAATTGTTGCTCAATATTATGTTTATCAATGGATTATGTTATGTTTCCATGTCCTGCCTTGGTATAGGTTCTGAGATTAAAAAGGCTTGGACTGTCTTGCTTCTGTCACACAGCAATACTGTAGCTGACTCAGTGTCAAATATTTGATATAATCTACCGTCTATTTACAAGGTTGGTAGAATGTATGCTGTACATAGAAAAGGACTGAGTTTCTGAACGAGAAAAACAATGGAAAATTATTGTGGATCTGTCTGCATAATGTTTGATTTCCAATTCGGAAACATTGTCTGAGCTACTCAAAACATATTGAAATGACATACTGCAGTAGCATACATAGGCCTACTTCCAAGTAATAAAAAAAATATCAACTGTCTCGAGGTTCACCTGGTAAATGAGTCTGTAGGCAATAAAACAGCGCTGCCTGTGGGATCACATACAGAGAAACCTGAAAAACATAACCTACTTACATAGGCTCAATTAAATGAGAGATACACATAGTAATTTGTTTTCATGGCTACTCTGGGAATATGAACCAATCATTGCTAGGTGAGGAAAAGGTGAGGAATTTATTCTGCAATTGTCATGAAAAATAAAATAATAGTAAATAGATTCCTAAATCTAATTATTTGAGATTTAAAGAAAATATTTTTGCTCTTCTCACTAACGGCAAATGGCTGCATCTTGTGATTATGAATAAGCGTCATAATATCCCCCGTTTGCAAAAAAATAAAAATACTTAGTTCTACTTGCAATACAATAGTACAACCACTAGAAGATATGCGTACTCATGGTCTAAAGACACTCACATCAAGTTCAGTTTTAAAAGTGGGAAAACTGGTGCATGCACATTTTGGGGTAGATGTTTTTTATACATACTCACCTTTACAAATGACGCCCCTGGTATCAACATTCCAATAGACTTCACAGGACCAAACATCCATTTTTTGAAGAATTGTTTAAGCATCTCTAAAAAAACAGTGCTATATTAACTATCCCAGAACAGTTTTTTTTGTTTTACAGAGTAGCTGTGTGGACTAAATTCTCTGGATGCCACTTCCCAATAGGTAAACAACCGGACCGTCTGCACATGTGCGGGATTCTCTACTTTACACCACTTATTTGTTTTTATGTAGCCATTGCTCCCTCTGCTCCGCTTCCCTTCCTCCTGTTCTCACTCGACCCACACACGATTGGGTGTCTTTGTCTGGTGTAGAAACGTCACCAAATTGTTGTAACTATAAACAATCATTGTCTGTTGTAACTATAAACAATTGAATTTACCCCCCACACACATTGTACCATATGTGCAGCAGACTGATCACTTGAATTGACGCGCCTTTGGTTATTAACCATGTTTCCATCAAACCTTGTTATGCGAATAAAGTGCATGCCCATTAAAAAAAAAACATGACAGGACTGGCGGAAACAGAAAACGTTTCGGTAAACTTTCCAATTGTCGATAAAACAAAATAGGCTCGACAAGGTGGGATCTTATTGGGTCGGTAAAATTAATTATGCTGAAATAACTTCCCAGAACCCGAGGTAAGTAGGAACATATCGCCACAGCTTCTAAACA
Source organism: Oncorhynchus tshawytscha (assembly GCF_018296145.1). Taxonomy (NCBI): domain Eukaryota; kingdom Metazoa; phylum Chordata; class Actinopteri; order Salmoniformes; family Salmonidae; genus Oncorhynchus; species Oncorhynchus tshawytscha. Next base: position 12,484,078 of record NC_056450.1, on the reverse strand, counting down.
TAACCGTTCATGCTAATAGCTAGCCAGCGTAACGTGCTAGCCATCCTGTAACGTGATGTACACTGTTTTCAAATAGAAAAAGTAAAGATGCCATCAGAGGCAGAATGATGTACAGTATGTCGTTGTGCAGAACACTATCCCAGTAAAAAGTTAATACAATATTTTTTTGAACCAATGGCAATGACGTAGAACGCTACAACTACTATAAAAGAACTGGAGGAGATTGATGGACCCATCTATGTGGGAGCTGGCTTGCCACTGGCTGTTTGTGAAGTGTCGAACTCTTCTTAGCAGATACTACAAAAGCAGCTGTGAATAGGCAGTGTATTTCCATATTGCACAAGCTCACCGAGTTCTGATTCAGAGGGTTCTCTTTGTTGCACACAGAAACAATACTGGCTCCTGGATGCAGCACACTTAGTGGAAGGTTCTACGGGTTGTGCTAGATGGTGGTGGACAGAGATCATCCGCTCCTGCCATAGGCTTCCAGTAAAGTCTCTGAGGCGCTCTGAAAGCAGACAATTCGTCAGAGGCTGGGGGAGATGGCGTCTGTGGGAGCACGGACAGCTCCATTGAGGCCATCTCCATTTTGAAGTAGTCCATTTTCTTTTTCTAATACTTCTATGCGTTGTTAAGCAAACTGAAAGGGTGCATATGGCCACCTGAAAATGTGTTTGAACAAGCATAAAGGAAATGTTGGCGATTTACTACAACCTCAAGTTATAGAATGTTTGCTCACAGGTATAATTCATTGTCTGATCCCTTCTGATGAACAAAATGGAATTATGTGATCCTACCTTAACCCATAGGAAGTCTCACCCAATTGACTACTTTAAAATGGTGGAAGCCCTCAATGGCAATGTTCATGCAAAAATGTGTTATTTCCATGTAATGATCTCTATTGAACTGCCTGATGTCACGGCCTAGCATCAACATCCTCGCCGGACACAACGTAGTAGCTAGCTAACTAGCAAGGAGGAGATCAGAAGTTATTTTTAATGAGTGCATTTCGCAAGTGACTAGTTTGCATCCTCTGCCTTAACTAAAACCACTGCAAAGGTTTTGCCTGAAAACATTTCTCAAATCGCAACATCTTTCTACAGGCTACAGAAAGTGTTTGATTTTTTTTCAGGCTTTGGCCCGCCTACCCAAACTCTGTATTTGTTGGGAGAGTTGTCGATCTGAAGAACCTCCCCAGAATTTGTTGTTGAAATGTCCAAGAGAATCCAACATGTGCTGTTGCTCTAGGTCTGGGATAACCGAGACTACTAGCTAACAGGGAGGAACTAGAACCTACAATGCAAACATGGCTGCTAAACCTCCCATGCAGGCTACTTTCTGTCCCTAACACCAAAAAACGGAATAATATAAAATACGAATGTTTTTATCAAACTAAAACTGAATAAAAACCTATTAAATCAAGTCGGAAAATGAACAAACTTAACTGAATACATTTAAAAAACAAAAAACAGATGTTTCTATCAAAGATCTAATATAGAAACAGAAAACTATAATAATGGAGAACAGTGCTCATTTAATAAAGCTGAATCAATATCTGCAAGATCACATAATGATTCATGAGTGTTCTACATAACTGAATATAATAGCATAGTATAATGTCACTGTAAGACAAACATCCACCTCTTTTAAAAAAAAGATTTTTTTTAGCAAAATGTGCTTTGTTTGAAACAAAACCCAGATACAGTTTAACATCTGCTTCAAAAGTTGTTCACAAAAACACTGTACATAACTCAAATATCTAAATGCATTTTCCCATGAAAATGGTTGGCATGCAGATGCTGCATCGGTGTTTCACCCGTAAAACGTGAAGACTAATAATTCACGATGGTGTCGTGAGAAACGTGGAAAAAAAGAGAGAAAATGAACAGCAGCTACGTAAAAAAAAAAAAAAAAAAAAAAAAGAAACCAAAAAAAGGTAAAGTAGCACAAAGTGCAGAACGTGATACAGTTGTTCTGGGGAAGAGGCTTCCAGAGGTTGGCAGGACGGGGGCGGAAGAGGGCCGTCGTTTTGAACGTGCAGCCTCAGCTTTCTTTGTGTTTCTAACTTGAATTCTAAATTTTCAAGAGCTAATCCAGCATCTCCCTACTACCTATTCTACTGGTGCAGTTTGTTAACCCTGGTCCTGGGGACCCAAAGAGGTGAACCATTCTGTCTTTGCCGTAGCACTACACTCGCCCCGTGTAACCAGCCTGATCCGGCGAGCTTATATAAACGATCTGCGCAGCAAATTATTTATGCATGCTTGCGAGATCAGGCTTGGTTGTACGAGGCTAGCACTACACATATGATTCCACGAATCATCATCAACCCTTTGATTCATTGAATCAGATGTGTAGTGCTAGGGCAAACACTAAATAGTGCACTCCTTTGTCCCCTGGACCAAGAAACACCGCATCTGGTGTATTACCTCCAGCGTAGACCACCTTCTTCCAGGCCTGTGACTCCAGGACCCTGTCGTGAGGGTAGAAGCCCTGGTTGACCATGAAGAGGATCATGGCCACAGCAGTGACCCGCAGGATCACCATGTTACCTCCGGTCAACAGGGAGAGACAGGCCAGGATGGCAGAAGAGTAGATACATGGCAGGCCACGGTACATGAAGGGGATGCCTGGAGATGAATAACCACAGAAAGAGAGACGAGACCTAAATGAAGACCGAATCTGACATTATTCAGTCTTTATTCAGCCTAGACTGTACTTTGAATGATAAATACACAAAGAGTGAAATTGATCATGCCATTATCCTGGCATTTCACATTTCCTTGCAAAGTCACTTACCGCTGGAGAAGAAGCAGAGGCGGACAAACACAGACAGGACGTAGCACATGCACAGGATGTTGTCCATTAAGGCATGTGTCCTCAGGAGCAATGATGTTGCAATCCCAAAGGTTGTGAAATCTGCAAAATCATCCAGTTTAGCACCTGAACCAGAGAAAACGACAGGAAGTGACCAGTTATACATTTGTCTCATGACTTGTCTCACACGTCAGATTAATGTCCACATGCTACTGCTGTGAGGCTAGTTCACTGCTAACATAAGATCAAACAAGTCGATCTAATCTCGTTGATGCCAATGGTCTACTTCTCCCTTTCCTGTGTGCGCATTTGTGTTTATGTAAAAAGGGGTCATCTGTAGTGGAAATGTCGGTGTCAGCATAACAGGCCTGCCACTTTCCTTTGTAAACAACATTCCCGAATGCCACAGTCTGCTTGTCCCCCCAGAGCAGGGAGCATGTTGTCACCGAGAGTCGAGCAGGAGGTGATTCTGACCCCAGCTTCAATGAACGAGATGGAATTCCACAGCACAGGGGTCAACAATTTCAGCAATTTCAGATATGTTGAGTGCCGAAAGCGTTGGGATAAAACAGACAATTGGAGCATGAGCCCCCCGAATCAGACTGCTTAGTCGGAAAGTGAAAGTTCAACTGACACAAAAACGGGGGCACAACACCCACCTGCAAAGTCATGCAGAAAAACACTGTTGGAACACAAAGCCCCTGAAATATCCGGGTGACGATGCATTGTGGTGCACCTGCTGGGAGCTATTTCAGGCAGCCGTGGGATCCATGGCAGTGTAGACGTGACTATCTGCACACAGGAGGTCGTTATGTATAAAGCCACCTGTATGTGCCTTTTTATTACATCATATCCAGTTATGATCACTTGAGAATATGCTGTGTCGTGTACAATAGGAGTTTGCTTAAAAAAAAGGGCTATTTCCTAATAATACACAGTCTGCGGCAGACAGAATTCAACAAAGACATGGAACCAGTGCAATGCAGAGAAGATAATTTACTGATCTACCTACAGAGATAGAAGCTGATCAGCACAGCTAAATGACAGCAAGTACACTTACTGCAACGAGATTCGTTTTTCTGTGGTTTGCTATCGCTTAAGTTCCCTTGGGATTCTCCCATATATTAATGAATGTTTTTAATAGGGTCTTTGTAAGGAAAACCAGTTTGGTACAAACTTGTTGCAGTATGCAACCTACTGTCCCATAGGAGAACCCTTTTTGGTTCCAGGGGGAAAAAATATTTTGGGTTCCATGTAGAACCCTCTGTGGAAACCCAACAGTTTTACATGGAACCACAAGGGTTCTTCTAAGGGTTCTCCTATGGGGACAGCCAAATAACCTTTTAAGCTTCTGGATAGCACCTTTTTTGTTTATGCTGATTGGGTTCTACCTTTAAGTATTCACACCCCTGGACTTTTGTTACATTACAGCCTTATTCTAAAATTGATTAAATAGTTTTTCCTTCATCAATCTACACACAATATCTCATAATGCAAAGCAAAAACAGATTATTTTGCTAATCAAATGTTTCTGTTGTGGAAAAAATGAGATCACATTTACGTAAGTATTTAGACCCTTAACTTAGTTCTTTGTTGAAGCAACTTTGGCAGTGATTACAGCCTCAAGTCTTCTTGGATATGAGGCTACAAGCTTGGCACACCTGTATTTCGGGAGATTCTCAAATTCTTCTCAAGCTCTGTCAGGTTGGATGGGGAGCGTTGCTGCACAGCTATTTTCAGGTCTCTCCAGAGATGTTCGATCGGGTTCAAGTCTGTGCTCTGGCTGGGCCACTCAAGGAAATTCAGAGACATGTTCCGAAGCCACTCATACGTTTCTTTTGGCTGTGTGCTTAGGGTCGTTGTCCTGTTGGAAGGTAAACCTTCGCCCCAGTCTGGGGTCCTGAGTGCTCTGGAGCGAAGATCTCTGTACATTGCAACGTTCATCTTTCCCTCGATCCTGACTAGTCTCCCAGTACCTGCCGCTGAAAAACATCCCCACAGCATGATGCTGCCGCCGCCATGCTTCACCGTAGGTATGGTGCCAGGTTTCGTGACGCTTGGCATTCAGGCCAAATAGTTCAATCTCCACAGAGGAACTCTGGAGCTCTATCAGAGTGCCCATCGGGTTCTTGGTCACCTCCCTTACTAAGGCCCTTCTCCCCCGATTGCTAAGTTTGGCAGGGTGGCCAGCTCTAGGAAGAATCTGGGTGGTTCCAAAATTCTTCCATTTAAGAATGATGAAGGCCACTGTGTTCTTGGGGACCTTCAATGCTGCAGAAATGTTTTGGTACCCTTCCCCAGATCTGTGCCTCGAAACAATCCTGTCTCGGAGCTCTACGGACAATTCCTTCGACCTCATGGTTTGGTTTTTGCTGACATGGCTGTCAACGGTGGGACCTTATATAGACAGGTGTGTGCCTTTCCAAATTATGTACAGGATGATCAATAGAAACAGGATGCACCTGTGCTCAATTTCGAGTCTCATAAAGTGTCTGAATACTTATTTACATAAGGTTTATGTTTTTTATTTTTTTTTAAATCTGCAAAAATGTCTAAACCTGTTTTCGCTTTGTCATTATGTCAGTATTGTGTGCATATTGATGAGGAACAAATGCATTTAATTCATTTTAGAATAAGGCTGTAAAGTAACAAAATGAGGGGGGAATCCATGGGGTCTGAATACTTTCCGAATGCACTGTAGGTTGGTAAATGATCTTCTGAATTATACATGGCATCTATTTTTCTCTTTTAAGGTTGTAACCATTGCCCATTAGGCCATTTGATCCATCAGCTATAATGACCAGCGCCAGTAGTAGATGGCTGGGTTGTGTGCATCACTAGCCTGATCCTGTTTGTGGTGTCTTTCCCACTCATAGTCCTGGTCATAACTACATGTTTCAGGCTAGTGAATCATCAGTGTCTCAGTGGAAGTTTAGCCCCGGCTAGAGGTATTGGACACCACTCCACTCACCGAGTGGTGAGCATGCATCAAGTCGCCTGGCAACTGCCCCATCTGCCAAATCCAGCAGGTAGCCAATCAGGACCAGCCAGCAGGCTGCATGTTGGTGGCTGCAAAAGGAGGGTATAAAATGTTGGGTTGCAGTTTTACAAAATAGAAATGACAATAGTAAGACATTACATGATACAACTGTAATTACACAGTAACCTATGGATTACTTGTTTATTACCACTGTACTTATGGCAATATCACACCAAGGGCTGCTTTTTATTTTTGGATTAACTTGTGGCTTTTACAGAGTAAGAAAAACACACAAATATCATACAATAAAACAAGGCTAAAAAAACAATAAACAAAGGGGAATAAAGAGCATAACTTTGATACAGAAATAAATAAACAAGATGAACAGACAGACAAAACAATAAAAAAAGCATCACTTTTGATTTAAACAAAACTTTCCATACACGTTTGTCCATAGAAGAAGTGGTCCTTAAGTTAATTTTTCCCTGAATGCAAAAATACAGGAGATAAAAGGTGCTCGAAGTTGACCCATTTTGCATACCCCCACCATACCATGACACATCCGTGTCTTCATGACTGGAAAAGATCAATGGTTGAGTTTCATATAATTTCAAAGCTTACAGTGTGGTCAAACTATTTGATTATTTATTTCACACATTTTTTGCAAATTTATGTTAAAGAGAACAAAAATTTATTTCTAGTATATATTTTTTTAAATCCAGACAACCCTGTTTGTAAGCGTTTAAATTATATCTCAAAACGTGTATATTTTCCATTTCCTACAATGGCCAAATATGTATGGAAGGTTTTGGTCAAGTCAAATGGGGTGCTGTCAAAAATTGATTGAATTTAAATGGATTTATGCAGATCATAGACATACAAGCACCAGACGACACAATCACAGAGGTCAAGTATGTGTAAAAAGTTTTAAAAAGCCGACATACAGTGCATTCGGAAAGTATTCAGACCCCTTGACTTTCCACATTGACACGTTACATCCTTATTCTAAAATGGATCAAATATTTTTTCACCTCAAATCTACACACAATAACCCATAATGACAAAGTGAAAACCCGGTTTTAGAATTTGCTAACTTATATATAAAAAAAAAATAGAAATACCTTACTTACATAACTATTCAGACCCTTTGCTATGAGACTTGAAATTCAGATCAGGTGCATCCTGTTTGTATTGATCGTCTTCCTAGAGCTGGCCGCCCGGCCAAACTTAGCAATCGGGGGAGAAAGGCCTTGGTCAGGGAGATGATCAAAACCCCGATGATCACTCTGACAGAGCCCCAGAGTTCCTCTGTGGAGATTGAACTATTTGGCCTGAATGCCAAGCATCACGTCTGGAAGAAACCTGGCACCATCCCTACGGTGAAGCATGGAAGTGGCAGCATCATGCTGTGGGGATTTTTTCAGCGGCAGGGACTGGGAGACTAGTCAGGATCGAGGGAAAGATGAACGAAGCAAAGTACAGAGATCTTCGCACCAGAGCACTCAGGGCCTGGCCTCCCAGCCAAACTAAGCAATCGGGGGAGAAAGGCCTTGGTCAGGGAGGTGACCAAGAACCCAATGGTCTTGCTCCCCAGAGTTCCTCTGTGAAGATGGGAGAACTTTCCAGAAGGATAACCATCGCTGCCGCACTGCACCAATCAGGCCTTTATGGTAGAGTGGCCAGGCGGAAGCCACTCCTCGGTAAAAGGCCCATGACAGCTCGGCAGGGACGGAGAGACTAGTTAGTATCGAGGGAAAGATGAACGAAGCAAAGTACAGAGAGATCGTCACTCCAGAGAGCTCAGGACCTGAGACTGGGGCGAAGGTTTACCTTTGAACAGGACAATGACCCTAAGCACAGTTCGGTACAAGCCTCTGCATGTTCTTGAGTGGCTCAGCCAGAGCCCGGACTTGAAGCCAATTCAACATCTCTGGAGAGATCTGAAAATAGCTGTGCGGCAATGCTCCCCATCCAACCTGACAGAGCTTGAGGATCTGCAGAGAAGAATGTGAGAAACTCCCCAAATACATGTGTGCCAAGCTTGTAGAGTCATACCCAAGAAGACAAGGCTGTTATCGTTGCCAAAAGGTGCTTCAACAAAGTAGTGAGTAAAGGGTCTGAATTCTTATGTAAATACTTAAATGTGATAATTTTTTATTTTGAATACTTTTGCAAAAATGTTTTTTTTTTTTAAACGTTTTTGCTTTGTCATTATGGGGTATTGTGTGTAGATTGATGAATTTAATCAATTTTAGAATAAGGCTCTAACGTAACAACATTTTGAAAAAGTCAATGGATTTGAATACTTCCCGAATGCACTGTAGAGTAGGAGAACTTTCAAGTAATGGAAATCGCACCAGGCCAGGCAGACCTGAAATTAAACGTGGGCTTTGTTTTGGCCAAGTTAGATCAAAAAGGGGTTCCACATCTTAAAGAAATGCTGTAGAGAAAGCCTCATTGGGAATTAAATCAATGATCCTTTGTTCCCATTGACTTCTTGAGGGAGCCTTATTAGATGGCCACAGCAGAAGAATACATTTGTAGTTAAGTGTTAAATCTTCATCTCTTGTTCCCAGTATACAAGACTTTGCACCCAGCTGGGGAGAGCATTCAAATAAACTTTATCCATCTCTTGTAGAACCTCTGACCACATTTTTCTATGGAAGGCCAATTCCAGAAACAATGAATGAAAACCTGAAACCCTGAAACTATTACAGACTGCACAAATTAGGGTTAATTCTATACCTAGACACAGGAGTGACATACAGTTGACGTAGGATCTTAAAATTGCATTTAGGGCAGCTTTGTTGACAGAAAATATCATAAACGGTATCTTCTACTTACTGACGGCTTTTCGTGCCATAGACACTTCAGAAACAGTATATCATTTAACACCACCAATGCTTTAAGGGTGGTAGTTGATGTGTGCTGTATGTTTTAGAGCCGACGGTCAGACGACCTGACCTTGATAAGCTGCTTGCGTTCATCTGGCTTCCCTCAACAGCGCAGCCTTTTTTTTGGCAGGACATGCGCTAGTGTCAACCGTCAACAGGACATTCAAAAAAAAAAAGAAAAGCCTCACAGATATAACAAAGATGTATGCTATAATAACATAACACTGCCACTGTCTATGTTAGCCTTAGTATGGTTTTGTCAAAGAAAATCAGATACTGTATGCTGTGTTCACTCACCCGTTCAGGCTGCAGAGAATAGAGGCCATGCCCATGAGCATGTTGGCCATAGACAGAGCATTGGCTGCATTTTTGCGTACAAACTCCTTGAGCTGGACACCCGTGGCCTGCTCGCTTAGAAAGAGCTTATTGGTACGCTGGAAGAAACCTGAGAACAGTGAGGACAGTGATTGCTATTAGCTGGTGGTCCATGTTAGTTTCACTTAGCTGCTCTGAAGAGGATTGTAGCTAAAACACTACAGATGTGATAGGACCATGTCATATCTGATGGACATACCTAAACTGCTGTACAGTATGTAAATCCTGTTTTAAACGGATATATGTCAAACAAACCAAACACGCAAAAGATAATCATTGCTTTAACCAATATTTTCTTTGCCAATTATCAGCTTTAACGTGTTTGGCTAGCTACTTGTGGCCCCTCAAGACCAGGATAGAATCAGAAGCTGTACCAAGATATGAAAAAAGATGAATGCAAATTAAAAGGGAAAAAGTCAAACCTCATGCACCCAACCTACTGTGCAGCATCCAACCTACAGTAGTACTAGTAACCAGCAGATTTCAAGTATAGGCGAGAACCTAAATAAAATTCACAAGTGGTTTAGGTTGTGCTTCAAAAAAAAAAGTATAGTTGTTACACAGTATTAAATAATGTATTTGTTATCAAAGAATGAACATTTGCAAAGAAACTTCATTTTTTATATACAAATTGTACATTATTTACAAACCTATGCAAGATTGATTCATGTAGCTAATAAAAAGTAGTAGCACTTACCAAGAAGTATGTAAGTTTATTGGAGACCCACCATTCGATAGACTAATCCACTTTTCAGAAAAGGGGCTGGCACAGTATGTACAGTAACCATCATTTGGTAGTGTTAATATTCTCATAGTCATTGCCACACAGAATACTTATTCAGCAAATATATAGTGCATGTATAGCTGAGACGGGCTGGTGGGGAGAGAGTAAGTGACTGTCCACACATGGTACTATACTATTGTAATGGACTGTCCACACATAGTACTATAGTGCAACCCTGAGATAATGAGTCTACTGGGCTGTTGATTCATTAGGCTAGTTGACTGGCAAAACAGTGACCTGGAACAATGACAAAGGACATGACAGCAACATTCACATGGATGGGGTAGCTTTTAAAAAGTGCCAATGGCAGTTTGCTTGTTCTGTTTTTTTTTAATTTTCTTTCTTCCATAGTTTGTATTTTGTGGAAATGTCATAGTAATTACATCATTTCCTTATACATTTGTTATGTGAAAGCCAAGTATTGTTATATCAAAGTTCCTATCAGTGTAACTGTGTAATTCCACCATTATGGTTATTAAAGTAATCGAAGAGTAAGGGCAATTTAATTGGACTTTCATTGAATTAATGATGCCAGAATCTTGAAGCATTAAAAGGCATCATAGATAGGTTATCTTACTCAAAAAGCAGGACGGTCCAGTGACGCTAGATACTTCACTATGACCAGGGCTGTTTTTGTCCTTGCAATGCTGAGGGTTTTCAAAGAAGGCAAACAAAGGATCTTTGTTCTTGAGTGTCTGTGGCTTCGCTATGGAGTTTGGATTTCACACAGAAGTTAATAAGCCGAGGTGATAAAAGTAGCCAAGAGAATATTCTCTGCCGACAAAGACCCATATACCTCTACATAAAATAAACATAAATAAAAAGTTACCATAGCAACCCTTTTTAAAACTAAAAGTCTAACAAACTAACGTCTGTACGTGAAAAAGGGTTAAAGTCATGTTCCTACTATTCTGTTTTGCACACAGAACTTCGTGTGATTCCAAAGCCAGTCGAGTTCAAGAGACTCTTCATCTGAAAGAAAACAGTGTATGAGACATAGCACAAGCCAACAACAACTTTTAAGAAGTTCACTTGACAAGCATGCTTCTCATTTCTGATTTACATTTTACATTACTTGGCTTTCGACAACCTAACCAGAAAACCCCAAATAGTAAACTATGGTGAATCAATAAACAGATACATTTACAGTATCTGCCACTAATCTTTGTCTGTTTGCCTAGAATGTCAACAAATATAGAAAAATATTGAAATATTGACCCAGTTAGCAGCTCTTCTGGAAAAATAAAAAAATTGTCAACCTGTTTTTCATAACTCAATGGAAAGGATACGTCAGGTCTGATCCCTAATCCGGCCAGTCAATACTGTCTCACCACTGATAAATACCACCAAGTATCAAGCCAGAGCCAGATACATTCACACTTAAGTTTATAGATTTCAGGGCTTATAGTCACAGTGTCTCAGAGTAGAAGTCCCGATCTAGGATCAGTTTTGCCTTTTAGATCATAAGCAATAAGACAGTGGGGACCTACTCTGAGACGCTCTGTGAATACAGGCCCAGGATGTCTGCCTATTAAGACGAGCATGGGGGGCAAATTTCACAACTGGGAAATTATGGAATATGTACATTTAAAAAAACATCATGCTCACACTTTAACTGAGAAATAATTTCCTATTAATTTAATATTACAAAAATGATGAAAAATAATAACAAAAACAAGATATTATCGTAGCATTACATTCTACCTAATCACATACAACCTGCATTAACATTTGATTATAGATTTAATTTTGAGTAAATATGTATTATCCACTCTACAATTTAATAGTTGACAACTTGCTATATAACTCTAAGCTAGTATAAGTACAAGAAGAAAAAAAACTGATCTGAGTTGTGAAAAAATATATATATAATAATAAACTACACCGGTTTTGCATGATTCTTACCAGACCTTGGCTCTAGTGTTGACACAGAAAATCACAACCATGTCATGCACATTTGTCCAGGGGCATCCAGCAATAAGCACTTACCAGAGGACGGAGTCAGCAGAATCATGATTCTCTCTGCGTCAGTCTGCCCACAGCACAGCAGCTAGAAAACAGTCTACATTTAGAGACTGTTACCCAGAAACAGATTAAACCTAGTTCTGGACTGAAAAGCATACTTAAAGAAAAGCTTAAAATCAATTTCAGTCCACGACTAGACTTGTGTCCAGGTAACTGGTCCATCCACTTGCCTTATGCAAGAGTTGGATTGACATTAAAAGTTGCTCTATTGGCAGGGCATGATGAAGAGCAGTTGGGCAAATTGAGACTGCTCTGATGTTGCCCCATTGGGCAGGATACATTTTTTAAACTGCAAGAATTCCAGTAGCCTAAAACTATTCTTTCTAGTTCCGGCCCACTGTTTCATTGAAAGACGGACAATCGGTACATTCAAATAATGTCACCTCGAAACATAACACTCAACTGTTATTTTTCTTTAATAGCAAATGATCATGCGATTCAGACCAATATTATACTGCCTTATTCATTGACTCACCATACAAGTTAAGTTACACACTGAAGGAAGGCCATCATACAGTATACACTGTGTCCAGGAATGTCCGACTGATTGATCGTCAACGACTTTATTTTCATTTGGCCATCTATCAGTCTTAATGTCATGATCAACTTCATAACAACAAACAGAAAAACCACTGCTACAATAGCTAATGGCGCACGTAAATCATGTCTTATTTAGAGCTTGAGGTTTGAAACCATCTCTATTTGTCAATGATGGTATGCTACAAAACAATTAGCACTACTGGTTTAGTCCTCTGCAGTTGATAATTGACCGAGCGATCTTCTAATCATTCTCGGAATGGACTCTTGTCAGGCATAAATGAACACTGTATGCCTGCAGTACCTTAATCACCCATCAATATCTCGGAAATTGCAATGCATGTCTGAAGCGAATTTTTTACCACAAAAATGAATAAATGACATTAGGCTCATAGTAGCCTAGTCATTTTGCACGCTATACCAGCGTTATCTAGTATAGTCAAATACACTCCTATATATAAGATTGTCATTTTCAAAGTAAAATCTATTTCAAAAGCAATAATTCTAGTTCATTAACTACATGATAAATGTACTACAAAGATCCTACACACTAGATTATTTAGCTACAATGCCATGGATCACAAGGCACTCAGTGCTGTTCACCTATGCTATTGGTTGACCCTATTGGTTGAGACAGTGGGTGTGCGCCATAGAGATGGATAGAGGTCTCATCTTTGTCTCAATGTTCGCTGCCCATGCAATCTCCATATGTGGCTGTGGATCCAACTATTTCAGGATATTTAATTTTAGTTGAGTTTTGGCCACATGAGAGAACAATGTGGTGGTGTTTTTGTCTTACAGTAGCCTAACTTTATACTATGCTATTATATTTTGTGTAAAATAAAAATGTAGTGGTTGAAGTGTTTCCATTACCCATTTAGGCAAATGGCGCATTAATAAAATTGCAGACAGCTTGTATGCCCTCCCAACCTATCGGTTTCATGTCTCAGGTGGCCCACAAGGATAGAATGCAATAATTAACTAATATTTGACATTCTAATAATACTCATGTGTCAACGTGTTGCCATAGTGAAACTTGCCAGCCAACCAGAAAAGCAAGGTGAAGCAATTCACATATTGTTGAAAGTCAGGACAATCCTTGCCCTGGCAAATAAACTTTATTTTTATAGTTGAAAAATAGAGTTTGCTGTATGTCGTGTTCTGTATTTGTTTTGTACCCAGAACTCTGGGTCTTGTTCCTGTCTGCTCTTTTATGTTTAGATAACAATTGTATACCTGTCTTGTATACCTATACACCATTCGTGTGTGTGTGTTCAATAAAAAAATATTTGAAACAAAAATAGAATTTACAAGCAGAAGCCACTTAGAATTAAATGTCGAGTGGAGCTTTGTGACATCACGTGCCTCTTGTAACTTCTAAATTATTCGGTTTCATTCACTTGTCGCAATAAAAAAAAGTTTCACAAAAAGAAATCCACTCGAACGGATAAAAATGTTTATCTTTAGAAAATGTATCCTACGGTCACAGCCGGCTGCGACTGGGAGACCCATGGGGCGGCGCATAGCTGGCCCAGCGTCGTCCGGGTTATGGGAGGGTTTGGCCAGCAGGAATGTCCTTCTCCCATCACGCACTAGCGACTCCTGTGGCAGACCGGGCGCAGTGCACACTGACACGGTCGCCAGGTGCACGGTATTTCTGCCGGCTGGCTTCCGGGTTAATTGGGCATCGTGTCAAGAAGCGAAGGTTGAGAGCCGTGGTTGGGTTGTGTTTCGGAGGACGCACGGCTCTCGACCTTCACCTCTCATGAGTCCGTTCGGGAGTTGCAGGGATGAGACAAGACTAACTAAATAATTGGATACCATGAAATTGGGGAGAAAACGGGATTTTAAAAAATTATATATATTTTTTAAACCTATATCCAATTACAACTATTTTTTTGGGCAACATTGCTTGTCTAATAATCTTGAGTTGGTGGAAACCTGTCTACTGGCTGATAGCTCCCAACCCATAGGAATCAAAATCCAGTTGACTATAAATTGCTGAAGCCCTCTGGCAATGTCCATGCTAAAAATGTGTTATATTCAAGTTGAGACCTCTACCTATCTCTATTGTGTGCGCACACTACGCAGTTTCTTCACTACAATAGCCACGCGCAACTACATCAATTCCTTACTAACCTTACAAAAAAGATTGCAGTCAGAATGCAGTATGGTGCAAATACTGCGTCCTACATAGTTTTTTTTTTTACTGCAGTAATTTTGCAGTATAACTGCAATTAATGCGTCCAAAATATCACCGTCGACTGCAGTTACTGCACATTTACTAGTTTCAAATCTGCAATCTTTTTTTGTAAGGGTTTCCCCTAAAATGTGTAAACTCGGGTGTTAAACGCATCATTCTCACAGTAGATGTATTTTTTTAAATACAATAATTTTCAAAATACAAAAACAAAATGGTTGCTGCAATTTATTTTATACAAAGTGCGTCACACATTTAGGGGACAAAATCTACAATTCATTGCCTTTCTAAATAGAATTGACTGAAATACTTATAATAATTATATATGGAAGTCAACAATCGGTATTCTGCGCACTATGTAAACTGATTTGAGGATAGTTTAAACTGTCTGACTTACCTGGAAGGACCTAAAGATGATGCTGAAATAGTGCAAATGATTGACACGGCTTCAATGGAACTAAGCAATCGTATTAAATGAATCTCTTCTGTAATAATTACTTCTTCATGTGTACAAAGTGGTTGTTTGTTGCATCCCAATAACGTTTCAGTGGTTCACCTGTAAAAAAGCATCTCAGTCTGCGTCTCTGCGCGCCTGCTTTTAAAGTCCAACAGAAGAATCCGCTAGAATATTCCACCGGATGTGACGCACAATAAACCGTCTATCGTTTGTCTGGCTACTGTACTGTACAACATTACATTATGAGAATATCATAATTTCACTGATGGATTTAGTTATAACACAAGTGTAGTTGGTCATCTATTTTGTAAATGAACATTAACATATGTGACGCACTCTATCATAATCAGTCGGAAGTCGCTATGGCTAATTTCCATATGGTGGTTGTCAACATTTTGATTTTTCACGGTTTGGTTTCATCTGGTTTTAACAAAACAATCTATTTGCTTTCATAATCTGTATGTTTCAACGTATAATTCAGAGTATAAATATGTATTTTTTATCTTATAAAGGTAGAACGAAACATAGCAACGGAACACTTTTCCCATCGGTTCGGCGGACGCTAGCTTGTGACACACACACCAGTTTGACCTCGCATTGGTACTGTAGACCTACTTATGTTATGTTACTTTTCTGAGTCAATTCAGGTAGAATTCATCGTCCTGCGTGTGTGTAAATCGTGGCAGGCAGCATTTTAAATAAGGAGATGTGCATAAAGATAAGCATCCTATGTGTTTATGGATCCTTTCCCCTTAATGTGTCTTTTCAAAGACACAATCTCTAGTTCAGTAAAATAAGGAGTCTATTGCTTCACTACTTGTTTAGTTTCCACTTTTTGTTACTAGGTAAATAACCAACAGCCATTGATAACACAAGGTGAATACGATGAGGAAACAGTCCATGTCAGCAGGGCCCATCTTTTAATGAAAAAACATTTATTTAAATCTCTAGTTGAGTAAAATAATTTGTTCTGATTAGAAGATAATCCAGAAAATTGCAGTAAACACCGCCACACGCAGGCATGTTCTATTCTCAGTCTCCAATATAATCGCATAGTTTACATCTCCGTGTAAAAAGGCGTCCCATGGTCTACTTCGTCAACGAGCTCAATGTATTCCAAACACTTGTGGTAAGAAGAAGATCCCAATAATTGAGGTATCCTAGTAAAACGATGCATCCCTCTGGTATAATCTATTGCGAACTCAAATATATTTTACTTATAAAGTCAAAGACGAAATTAATTTCAAACCACTGGTCTCAAATATATTAGCATAACTAGGCTACACAGGACCCATTGTAAAATGAGAGGCTGTTCCTCATTTTAAAAAGTGCTCAAGTCCAACATGCCTTAGCTCTGCCGACTGGGGCGTGGTTTACGGAGCGCTCTCTGAAATATGCGTCGTATCGGCGTATTCCACCGGATTGAGTTCTCACCATAGCGGCACTATCGTATCTGCGCTAACAAAACCTACACTGAAATCGCTATTTGTTTTGAATCAAGCTGTAATGGCCTATTTTTAATGGGATGATTTTCCTTTGTGCCCAATCCAAAATACTGTAGCATATCATGGGCGGTAAAACATTTTTTTTAACCTCCGGCTACACTGTCTCCTCGCTCTTCAGATCTGTTAAAACCCCATCATATATTAGTCAGTCACACATTGTCCCTACTTTACTGCCTACCATTTCGATAGCTTTCTACTGCATCAATGGATTCCCATGAGAAATATATAGTAACGTTGTGCTAGGAGCTGGTCTTCTTCGGTGGTGTTTATTGGCTGTTGGTATCCAATGTTATGGTGCATTACCGCCACCTACTGTACTGGAGTGTGGGCCAGAGACAGGGAGAAACTAAATCCTACCTGCCAGCCCCGTTGCTCTTAAATAATAATATTTGAGACTATATCTAATGACGTTCTAGTCAATATACTCTTTAAAATATGTTTCTGTATCCCCTTCTCCCTCACACTAGAGCTCAGCCTCTCTCTTTCCCTCTGATACTGCCCACACTGTAGCGATACATGATCCACGATCAATAACCACACTTTCCTGTTGGATGCTTTCCTATCACATAATGTCTACACTGCACATGAATCAGAGCAAATAACTACTCTGTCTGGCTTGACTTCCTCCACCCACTGCAAGGCCAACAGTATGGCAATCAGCTCCGCTGTATATACAGCCAGATGATCTGTAATACATTTCCTGACTTTCACCCCACATTGACCCAGTATGTCCTGTCCTTTGATCTTTTGAACCATCTGTGTAAATGGCCACAACATCCTGATGCACAGTATCCAGATGTCTACTAAACAAATCAGATGGATCAACACCCTCCCTATCTTTCTGTAATCCCTCCAACACTTCTAGATCAACTACTAGAGGCGAGAGTAGTCATGCTGGATTTACAGGAATAGCTACCATTCGACTAAACTCCCTTCCATACAGTCCCATCTCCTTTGCCTGGGTATTACCCACCCACCCACAAAAGCTTGTGTTCTGTCTTCGCTCATGTTCCTAGCATGCCTGTAAAATCCCTTTCGAAGGATGAGACACCCCATGTCCCTGTGGATTGACACAATAATTCATTGCCAGCTGCTGTCTCCTAATCTGCAATGGCATATCCCCCCCATCTCCACCTGTAGTGCAGCCACTGGGGACGTCAGAAACGCCCTACTACATATTCTGAGTCCTTGCCTCTGTATGACATCTAGACTTTCCAATAAGGTCCAAACTGCCGAATCAAAGGCTTTACTGCAATAGTCTATTACAGATCAGATTGATACAACATACATGGTCCTCGATGAGGAACGGCCAGCACCCCACTCCTTCCCCGTCAGCCTGGATCAATGCAACATACATGGTCCTCGATGAGGAACGGCCAGCCTCCCACTCCTTCCCAGTCAAACCGGATCAATGCAACATACATGGTCCTCGATGAGGAACGGCCAGCCCCCCACTCCTTCCCCGTCAGACAGCGCATCACATTTAGCGCCTTACACTTTCCCACCACTCTCTCAATGTGTTCTGCCTAGGTCAGTCTAGTGTCAAAGTACACCCCAAGGAACCTGAAGACACCCACCCTCTCCAAGTTTCTCCCATATAACCTCAAGCATACCTCATCTCCCACCTACCTCCTGGAAAAGAACAGAGTTTTCTCTACAGAGAACCCAAATACCCACATTAATGCTCACCGCTCTACCTCGTCAATTGCTTCCTGTACCATCCTGACTATGTATGGCACATTTCTTCCCCTCTCCCATAAGGGCCCATCATCAACAAATAATAGCCAGCTGTACCTGAGAGTAAACATCACTGATCATGATTGAGAACAACAGAGGACTAATCACGCTCCCCTGTGGTGTATCCTTATCCACCAGGTAGCGATAGATAGAGATAGAGACTTCCCCACCCTCACCTGGATAGACCTTCCAAACAGGAAATCCTTTATCCAGTTGTACATTCTTCCTCCCATTTGTACATTCTTCCTTCCTTCCATATTATCAAGCTTGATTCACAACCCCTCCTTCCACATCATATCATGCGCCTTCTCCACATCAAGAAAGACAGCTACAACAGTCTCCTTGTTCACCTGAGCCTTCCTGACCTCTGCTTCTAAACGTGTTAACCCTCGCAAGGCTGCAGGCCCAGACGGCATCCCCAGCCGCGCCCTCAGAGCATGCGCAGACCAGCTGGCCGGTGTGTTTACGGACATATTCAATCAATCCCTATACCAGTCTGCTGTTCCCACATGCTTCAAGAGGGCCACCATTGTTCCTGTTCCCAAGAAAGCTAAGGTAACTGAGCTAAACGACTACCGCCCCGTAGCACTCACATCCGTCATCATGAAGTGCTTTGAGAGACGAGTCAAGGACCATATCACCTCCACCCTACCTGACACCCTAGACCCACTCCAATTTGCTTACCGCCCAAATAGGTCCACAGACGATGCAATGTCAACCACACTGCACACTGCCCTAACCCATCTGGACAAGAGGAATACCTATGTGAGAATGCTGTTCATCGACTACAGCTCGGCATTCAACACCATAGTACCCTCCAAGCTCGTCATCAAGCTCGAGACCCTGGGTCTCGACCCCGCCCTGTGCAACTGGGTACTGGACTTCCTGACGGGCCGCCCCCAGGTGGTGAGGGTAGGCAACAACATCTCCTCCCCGCTGATCCTCAACACTGGGGCCCCACAAGGGTGCGTTCTGAGCCCTCTCCTGTACTCCGTTCACCCACGACTGCGTGGCCACGCACGCCTCCAACTCAATCATCAAGTTTGCGGACGACACAACAGTGGTAGGCTTGATTACCAACAACGACGAGATGGCCTACAGGGAGGAGGTGAGGGCCCTCGGAGTGTGGTGTCAGGAAAATAACCTCACACTCAACGTCAACAAAACTAAGGAGATGATTGTGGACTTCAGGAAACAGCAGAGGGAACACCCCCCTATCCACATCGATGGAACAGTAGTGGAGAGGGTAGCAAGTTTTAAGTTCCTCGGCATACACATCACAGACAAACTGAATTGGTCCACTCACACAGACAGCATCGTGAAGAAGGCGCAGCAGCGCCTCTTCAACCTCAGGAGGCTGAAGAAATTCGGCTTGTCACCAAAAGCACTCACAAACTTCTACAGATGCACAATCGAGAGCATCCTGGCGGGCTGTATCACTGCCTGGTACGGCAACTGCTCCGCCCTCAACCGTAAGGCTCTCCAGAGGGTAGTGAGGTCTGCACAACGCATCACCGGGGGCAAACTACCTGCCCTCCAGGACACCTACACCACCCGATGTTACAGGAAGGCCATAAAGATCATCAAGGACATCAACCACCCGAGCCACTGCCTGTTCACCCCGCTATCATCCAGAAGGCGAGGTCAGTACAGGTGCATCAAAGCTGGGACCGAGAGACTGAAAAACAGCTTCTATCTCAAGGCCATCAGACTGTTAAACAGCCACCACTAACATTGAGTGGCTGCTGCCAACACACTGACACTGACACTGACTCAACTCCAGCCACTTTAATAATGGGAATTGATGGGAAATGTAAATATATCACTAGCCACTTTAAACAATGCTACCTTATATAATGTTTACATACCCTACATTATTCATCTCATATGCATACGTATATACTGTACTCTATATCATCGACTGCATCCTTATGTAATACATGTATCACTAGCCACTTTTACTATGCCACTTTGTTTACATACTCATCTCATATGTATATACTGTACTCGATATCAGCTACTGTATCTTGCCTATGCTGCTCTGTACCATCACTCATTCATATATCCTTATGTACATATTCTTTATCCCCTTACACTGTGTATAAGACAGTAGTTTTGGAATTGTTAGTTAGATTACTTGTTGGTTATTACTGCATTGTCGGAACTAGAAGCACAAGCATTTCGCTACACTCGCATTAACATCTGCTAACCATGTGTATGTGACAAATAAAATTTGATTTGATTTAAGCAGAGCACTGGGTCCATAGTTCCCCTACCCTTCCTGAACCCACTCTGATGTGGCTATACTATCCCCCTGCTCTCCAGGAAGTAAGTTAGACTCTCCGTAATCATACGTTTCATAATCTTACATACATGTGATAAAGCTATTGGCCGATAGCTTGTTGGCTTCGTTGGGTCCTTCCCTGGATTCCCGGATTGGTACCACTACTGCCTCCTTCCAACTGCCTGGTAGTTTCTCCTCCTTCCACCCTCTGTTGTACAACACCAATACCTTATCCAGTGCCTCATCACTAAAATGGGCCAACATAAGATAGCACACCTCATCTTTCCCAGGTGAAGTTAACCCAGCCTTACCTATTGCCCTTTTCACCTCTGCCATGGTAAATGGTGCATTCAACGCATTATTTATATCCTCCCTCCCATCCAGCACTCCAGGATGCTCCTCTCTCGTTCTCTCTCTCTTCCTCTGCCCTTCCTCTGACAAATTTGCCAAGCTATGTACTTGGACAAACACTTTGGCCATTATCTCTGCCTTCTCATCTGTTACTGCCACATCCTTCCCACTCGTCAACACTGGATAATCCCACTCCCTTCTGACCCCACTCATCCTCTTAATCATCCCCCACACTTCTCCCACTGGTGTCGCCCTTCCAATGGTGTCACAGAACTGAGGCCAACATGACCTCTTTGCCTGACGGATATTTCTCCTCACCAGGGCCTTGGCCTGCTTATACTGAATTAGATGTTGGAAGTTATGTGTTCTTTTCAGTACTCTAAATGCCCTGTTCCTACTCCTCACCATTTCCCCACACTCCTCCGTCCACCATGGGTTCACCTAGGGGTCATGAAAAGGGTTGTACCAAAATGTTTGATGTATTAGAATAATTGATTATGCTTATGTTTTATTAATAGAAGGGGAGGGGTTAGACATGTGTGACTGAGACAGAACTCTGCAGGGGAGTGTGTGAGATAAGAGACTAGTCAGACATTCTACAATAAATCAACTTCGGGGAGGGGATATTTATTGCCTAGCTTTTAGATAACACTGAAACTCTATGTTTGTACAGCTATGGATGCAGGGTTTTGCTCTCAGGATTAAAAAGGTAATGACGTAGTCAATGACCTCACTAAGGTGGGACTTCGGTTTAATAAAACAACTTGAGACCTTTTGTTTGATCCAGAACTTACTCGGAAACATGCGTGCCATGTTCCTGTTTGTCAACTTCTGTCTGCAATTGCATTAATAAAGGTTTTTGAAGGATTTCATTAAATATATTGTCATAATGATAATTTCACCAATGAGCCAATGATGATTGACAAGGACGAAAGAAACAAACCCTGACAGTATAGCCTCAGTAGCTGCCCCCACTAACGCTGTTCTCACCCAGTTATTCATACTATCCACATCCCCTCTCATATCCACCCGAGCCATCACCTGCTCACTCACTCAGCTTCTGAAACGGATCCCACTTGGCCCTTCCAAAAACACACCTTCCTACTCCATCCACTGACACCTCCTCCTTCCTCCGGCCTACTGTGCATACTATGGGGTAATGATCACTCCTCCCATACCTCCCACTCACAGATTCCTGCCATCGCACTAGATACCAGAGTGAGGTCCAAGACAGACTCTTTCCCTGTGGCTACATCAATCCTGGTCCCTCGGCCATCATTCAGGCACACCAGGTCTTTCATTTGTAGTTCACTATCACCCCTCCTCTCAACCACACCTCCACTACCACATCTCCACCACCACATAATCCAGTTCAACACCTTTGCCTAGCATCATGTAGGGAAAACCTTGCTTTAGGAAGGTGGCACATCCCCCCCCTACATCTCTGTCCCTGCGAACCACTACATATCCCTATATGATAAACTCCACAGTTGGTTTGAGCCATGTTTCCTGTGCTCAAATCACATCAGGCTAAGCTGGCATATCTACAATGAACTGCTTGAACTCCTGCCCATTAGCCAACGGGCTTCGAACATTCCATTGTAGTATTAACATCATAACTAAGATCCAGTAATACATGACTCCACCCTCGACTGATTGAGGTCATCTCGAACCTCTTCCCATGTCAACCCTGTCACACTCAGATGTCTCCCAGCAGCTTTGACTATTAGCAGAATCCTCTCTGTTTTAGACTCTGCTATTGATAGCTCTTGCTATGAACGTCAACAGCTTTCTCTTACCTATGCATAACATATCGCCGCCCACCTGCCCCGTAATCACCCTCTCTCCCTTGAACCTGTATCTCTCTGGACCTGGACCACCCTCACAGCCTCAGCATGACACTCTTCTCTCCACTCTCACTTGTTGCACCTCCACTGCCTGCTTCATAGCCTCACCCCCGCTATACTACTTTTTGACACCTGCAAGCATGGCGCTTGCAACGTCAGAGTTGTGGGTATGATTCCCGCAGGGAATCAGTAGGAAAAATGTCTGCACTCACTACTGTATGTCGCTCTGGACAAGAGCGTCTGTCAAAAGTAAATGATGAGGCTCAAGTAGGCTGTCTAGCAAATTAAAACCGAGTGTGAGTGAATGTGTGGCATGTGAGAGGGAAATGGGGGACGTGTAGCCCATGCAACCTAGCTAGTAACATTGGGACTTGTGTGTGATGGTAAGAGATTGGTTACAGAAATGCATGAAATGGCCATCAATAATGTTAGCACATAACATTATAGCAAACATGAACCATTTACAATACTAGTTTGTGTGTGTTCACACAGGCATTTCAATGAGTACAGGTTATTGAAAATGTATTGTCTCAGAGATTATGACGATGACTGAATGTTAAATAATTATATATTGTTATTTGTCTTATTTTCAGATTTAAAACATTAGTGCTCATTGGTAAGATCCCCGTTTCCATGAACCTCTGTCAGCTCGAAAAGGGGAAAACAAAAAGAAAGGAAACAGAGGACATCATATTTCCTTGATAGACAGCAAATCTGCAGAGGAACATTCAAGTTCCTACAGGTACGTTTTCTTTAGAGTAATACAACTTGTTGTTTTCTGTTATTATTGGGGATGCAATAGTATTAAACAGTTTGGGGTATTTTTTGTATTCTTTATTTAACTAGGCAAGTCAGTTAAGAACAAATTCTTATTTACAATGACAGCCTACCGGGGAACAGTGGCCTTAACTGCCTTGTTCAGGAGCAGAACAACATATTTGTACCTTGTCAGCTCTGGGATTCGATCGAGCAACTTTTCGGTTACTGGCTTAACACTCTAACCACTAGGCTACCTGCCGCCCCCAAGTATTTAACCACTACAGGTATCGGTATCCCCCAGTGGGACAGTTGAGCTAAGGTAGGCTAATATGATTAGCATGAGGTTTTAAGTAACAAAAGCATTAGACATATTTGATACGGGCAGAAAGCTTACATTTAGGCTAATCTAACTGCACTGTCCAATTTACATTCGCTATTACAGTGAAAGAATACCATGCTATTGTTTGAGGAGAGTGCACTGTTATGATATGCAATGGCTCATCATTTTGCACATACAGAGTGGCCAAAATTTAAATTGCGCCTGGGCTGCAATAACACATTATGGCCTTTTAACTTGCATTCCAAAGATGTTGGTACAAAAAAAACAAAAGCATGTTTTTTTCTTTGCATCATCTTTTATCAGATCTAATGTGTTATTCTCCTACATTAATTTCACATTTCCACAAACTTAAAATTGTTTCCTTTTCAAATGGTATGAAGAATATGCATATCCTTGCTTCAGGTCCTGAGCTACAGGCAGTTAGATTTGGGTATGTCATTTTAGGCCAAAATTGAAAAAAAGTGTTGGATCCATAAGAGGTCGTATCATGAATAGAAATACAAGAGCTGGGAATACATTGTGCCTTTCAGCACACATTAAAGGGCTTTTTAAATCCTGTATTTTCTTGTTTCAGAATTTCTACAGATAAGCTGACTGCAGTGATAAAATAAAGGCCACAACCATGGTATGTGAGAGGACTACATGGGATGTGCACACATTTGTGTGCATGTGTATGCAGTGGTGTACAGTACTTAAGTAAAAAATACTTTAAAGTACTACAGGTATTTTTTTTAGGGTATCTATATTTTACCATTTTTACTTCACTACATTCCTAATGAAAATAATGTGCTTTTTACTCCATACATTTTCCCTGACACCCAAAGTGCTAGTTACATTTTGAATGCTTAGCAGGACAGGAAGATGGTCCAATTCATGCACTTATCAAGAGAACATCCCTGGTCATCCTTACTGCCTCTGATCTGGCAGACACACTAAAAACAAATGCTTTGCTTGTAAAGGATGTTTGAGTGTTGAAGTGTGCCCCTGGCTACCCGTAAATTTAAAAAACAAGAAAATCGTGCTGTCTGGTTTGCTTAATATAAGGAATTTTAAATGATTTATACTTTTACTTTTGATACTTAAGTATATTTTAGTGATTACATTTACCTTTGATACTTAAGTACATTTAAAACCAAATAATTGTAGACTTTTACTTGTCTTATTTTACTGGATGACTTTCACTTTTAAGGTATCTTTATTTTTACTCAAGTATGACATTTGGGTACTTTTTCCACCACTGTGTGTGTATGTGCACATGTATGCATGTACATATATGCCAAAAACAAGTGCACACCACATGTAGTCCTTGCAGATAATCATGGCTTGAACATGTGCAGTGTGAGAGTGTTCCTGTCATATGTACACTGAGTGTACAAAACATTAAGAACACCTTCCTAATATTGAGTTGCATTGCATTCACCCTGTGAATGGCACACACACGATCCATTCCTCAATTGTCTCAAGGCTTAAAAATCCTTCTTTAACCTGTCTTTCCCTTCATCTACACTGATTGAAGTGGATGTATTAACAAGTGACATCAATAAGGTATCATAGCTTCCACCTGGATTCACCTAGTCAGTCTATACCATGGAAAGAGCCATTCTTAATGTTTTGCACACTCAGTGTATATTTCCACACTATGAGGTTGGAATACTGTGAAATTGTGAAAATTATGATAATGCCCCTTTAGTGTAAACGCAGTTTGAAAAGACAGCCTGAAATTTCGACCTGTTTTGGTGGGATGGAGTTAGTCAATGGACCAATAAGAGAGTTTGAAACCTCTCTTCCAATAACAGCACATTTTCAGTTTCCCCCTCCCCACCCAGACCAATTCCAGACAGTCCTAGGAAAATATCTGCTTGAGAAAGTGCTCTTTGCTAAGAAGCTAGTTCTTTTTGACAATTTTAATTGATCACAATTGGACCTTTAATGCATGTCTGTGGATGTGACTGTATGTGTACAGGTTTGCTACAAAATAGACCCACTTTCTTTTGAATTGTAGCTGCACATTGTGCAAATGCCTTCCTAACCATCTTAAATAAACATGCCCCATTCAAGAAATTTAGAACCAGGAACAGATATAGCCCTTGGTTCTCCCCAGACCTGACTGCCCTTAACCAACACAAAAACATCCTATGGCGTTCTGCATTAGCATCGAACAGCCCCCGTGATATGCAGCTCTTCAGGGAAGCTAGAAACCATTATACACAGGCAGTTAGAAAAGCCAAGGCTAGCTTTTTCAAGCAGAAATTTGCTTCCTGCAACACTAACTCAAAAAAGTTCTGGGACACTGTAAAGTCCATGGAGAATAAGAACACCTCCTCCCAGCTGCCCACTGCACTGAAGATAGGAAACACTGTCACCACTGATAAATCCACCATAATTGAGAATTTCAATAAGCATTTTTCTGCTGCTGGCCATGCTTTCCACCTGGCTACTCCTACCCCGGTCAACAGCACTGCACCCCCAACAGCAACTCGCCCAAGCCTTCCCCATTTCTCCTTCTCCCAAATCCATTCAGCTGATGTTCTGAAAGAGCTGCAAAATCTGAACCCCTACAAATCAGCCGGGCTAGACAATCTGGACCCTTTCTTTCTAAAATTATCTGCTGAAATTGTTGCCACCCCTATTACTAGCCTGTTCAACCTCTCTTTCGTGTCGTCTGAGATTCCCAAAGATTGGAAAGCAGCTGCGGTCATCCCCCTCTTCAAAGGGGGGGACACTCTTGACCCAAACTGCTACAGACCTATATCTATCCTACCGTGCCTTTTCTAAGGTCTTCGAAAGCCAAGTCAACAAACAGATTACCGACCATTTCGAATCTCACCATACCTTCTCTGCTATGCAATCTGGTTTCAGAGCTGGTCATGGGTGCACCTCAGCCACGCTCAAGGTCCTAAACGATATCTTAACCGCCATCGATAAGAAACATTACTGTGCAGCCGTATTCATTGATCTGGCCAAGGCTTTCGACTCTGTCAATCACCACATCCTCATCGGCAGACTCGACAGCCTTGGTTTCTCAAATGATTGCCTCGCCTGGTTCACCAACTACTTCTCTGATAGAGTTCAGTGTGTCAAATCGGAGGGTCTGCTGTCCGGACCTCTGGCAGTCTCTATGGGGGTGCCACAGGGTTCAATTCTTGGACCGACTCTCTTCTCTGTATACATCAATGAGGTCGCTCTTGCTGCTGGTGAGTCTCTGATCCACCTCTACGCAGACGACACCATTCTGTATACTTCCGGCCCTTCTTTGGACACTGTGTTAACAACCCTCCAGGCAAGCTTCAATGCCATACAACTCTCCTTCCGTGGCCTCCAATTGCTCTTAAATACAAGTAAAACTAAATGCATGCTCTTCAACCGATCGCTACCTGCACCTACCCGCCTGTCCAACATCACTACTCTGGACGGCTCTGACTTAGAATACGTGGACAACTACAAATACTTAGGTGTCTGGTTAGACTGTAAACTCTCCTTCCAGACCCATATCAAACATCTCCAATCCAAAGTTAAATCTAGAATTGGCTTCCTATTTCGCAACAAAGCATCCTTCACTCATGCTGCCAAACATACCCTTGTAAAACTGACCATCCTACCAATCCTCGACTTTGGCGATGTCATTTACAAAATAGCCTCCAATACCCTACTCAACAAATTGGATGCAGTCTATCACAGTGCAATCCGTTTTGTCACCAAAGCCCCATATACTACCCACCATTGCGACCTGTACGCTCTCGTTGGCTGGCCCTCGCTAAATACTCGTCGCCAAACCCACTGGCTCCATGTCATCTACAAGACCCTGCTAGGTAAAGTCCCCCCTTATCTCAGCTCGCTGGTCACCATAGCATCTCCCACCTGTAGCACACGCTCCAGCAGGTATATCTCTCTAGTCACCCCCAAAACCAATTCTTTCTTTGGCCGCCTCTCCTTCCAGTTCTCTGCTGCCAATGACTGGAACGAACTACAAAAATCTCTGAAACTGGAAACACTTTATCTCCCTCACTAGCTTTAAGCACCAACTGTCAGAGCAGCTCACAGATTACTGCACCTGTACATAGCCCACCTATAATTTAGCCCAAACAACTACCTCTTTCCCAACTGTATTTCATTTTAATTTATTTATTTATTTTGCTCCTTTGCACCCCATTATTTTTATTTCTACTTTGCACATTCTTCCATTGCAAAACTACCATTCCAGTGTTTTACTTGCTATATTGTATTTACTTTGCCACCATGGCCTTTTTTGCCTTTACCTCCCTTCTCACCTCATTTGCTCACATTGTATATAGACTTATTTTCCTACTGTATTATTGACTGTATGTTTGTTTTACTCCATGTGTAACTCTGTGTCGTTGTATCTGTCGAACTGCTTTGCTTTATCTTGGCCAGGTCGCAATTGTAAATGAGAACTTGTTCTCAACTTGCCTACCTGGTTAAATAAAGGTTAAAAAAAAAAAATAATAAAAAAATAAAAAAAACAAATAAAAAAAACAGGACATTAAACTGTAAATCAAATCAAATCAAATCAAATTTTATTTGTCACATACACATGGTTAGCAGATGTTAATGCGAGTGTAGCGAAATGCTTGTGCTTCTAGTTCCGACAATGCAGTAATAACGAGCAAGTAATCTAACTAACAATTCCAAAAAAAACTACTGTCATACACAGTGTAAGGGGATAAAGAATATGTACATAAGGATATATGAATGAGTGATGGTACAGAGCAGCATAGGCAAGATACAGTAGATGATATCGAGTACAGTATATACATATGAGATGTATGTAAACCAAGTGGCATAGTTAAAGTGGCTAGTGATACATGTATTACATAAGGATGCAGTCGATGATATAGAGTACAGTATCAACGTATGCATATGAGATGAACAATGTAGGGTAAGTAACATTATATAAGGTAGCATTGTTTAAAGTGGCTAGTGATATATTTACATCATTTCCCATCAATTCCCATGATTAAAGTGGCTGGAGTAGAGTCAGTGTCATTGACAGTGTGTTGGCAGTAGCCACTCAATGTTAGTGGTGGCTGTTTAACAGTCTGATGGCCTTGAGATAGAAGCTGTTTTTCAGTCTCTCGGTCCCAGCTTTGATGCACCTGTACTGACCTCGCCTTCTGGATGGCAGCGGGGTGAACAGGCAGTGGCTCGGGTGGTTGATGTCCTTGATGATCTTTATGGCCTTCCTGTAGCATCGGGTGGTGTAGGTGTCCTGGAGGGCAGGTAGTTTGCCCCCGGTGATGCGTTGTGCAGACCTCACTACCCTCTGGAGAGCCTTACGGTTGAGGGCGGTGCAGTTGCCATACCAGGCGGTGATACAGCCCGCCAGGATGCTCTCGATTGTGCATCTGTAGAAGTTTGTGAGTGCTTTTGGTGACAAGCCGAATTTCTTCAGCCTCCTGAGGTGAATATACTCAGGTGTGAATAGAGTGGGTACAGATTAAGACACAATAGTACCAGTAAATATATATATTGGATACTGGCCAATACTAACTATTACACCTGAAATCAGGTCATAGGGATACAACACTCCTCAGTGTAGTTTAGTTTACATGAATGTATTATAGTGTTGGGCTTCGAGTGAAGATTGACGATGTCATAAAATACTAGGTGCAAAAAAATATGGTACCTGCTATTACCGGTAAATTTTCCTTTCAGTCCTATGAATAAACATTATTGAAAGACACCAGTGACTCGGTGTACACTTAAATAAGAGTTTTTGATTGCAGTTAAATTAGATTTATTACTCAGAATAAGATTGCCCAGTTACCACACAGATTCCAAGGTTGATAAAAGGTCAAAAGTAAAATAGTCCCAAATAAACTTTTGTTTGTTGTCTACATGGCTATATAGGCTATATTCCTGTTCCTATCAGGCTGCACACCTGTCCGAACTGTTGTTCCTGACGCCATCTTTACTCATATGCCACTCTACAGGCAAACCCACAACCGGCCACTAGGTGTCAAACCAATAAGGGAGTTTCAATTACAATAATGTCAATGCAATTTCAATACATTTCGATTAAAATAACAAATCAATCAAATATCTTTAAACACATTTTTGTTCCACACACAAACTGTCTCTAACACTACTATTTGACTTAATGCAAGAACTTCTATTCTGGATGAAATATTTGTACATGTTTGTCCTATATTTGTTGGGATAATTCCCCATCCACGCTTGCAATATAACATTCACGTAATGCAGGTGAGCAAAGCAGCAAAAAAATGAAATAAAACCAGCATTTTCAAATGCTATCATTGTGACTTATTACAGCATATAAGAATTTAGCGTGCCTTATCTAATCTGATACTCATCATATACATTAAGACATTATGCCTTTGACGATATCCATGTCAGAAACCTGATTTTGATGTAACTTCCTTGGGAAACATTGGACTTTGTCAACAGGCCTGGTAATAGAGAAATCATCCTCACTTTCTCAGGTCTCTCATGTGTAAAGGGCTGGCCCATACAGATGAAAAGCACATAAAAAGGCGATTTAATTGTTTATTTATTTTTTATTTTACCAGGCAAGTCAGTTAAGAACAAATTCTTATTTACAATGACGGCCTACTCTGACCAAAACCGGACGACGCTGGGCCAATTGTGCGCCGCCCTATGGGACTCCCAATCACGGCCAGATGCGATACAGCCTGGATCTAAGGGTAACGATCGTATCATTTCCAGAATTTCCTGGGACTGGAGCACACGATAACTATAAGTGGATTATTAAATGGGAAATAAACAACCGCAAATACAGTATGGCTGCAACTGTCTACAGCGTCAAAATAAGTATATAACAACAATAATATGACTGAGAAAAAAATACAACTACTTAAAAATAACGACTGGCAAAAGAACACGACTAGGTAAAAAATTACATGACTGGCAAAAGAATACAACTCACAAGATTATAAATAGCACATGAATGTTTTAATAAAGAAACCATTGGGAAGGTCAGGAACACGAGCATTATCATCCAATGGACAATAACATTGTGTAGTACACTTCCATTCACTAGAATGTTGTGACTCTTTTTCAACATTTGCCTTTAATCTAAAAATGAAACAGACAATATTAACCATTTCAAAAAAGGTTAAATAATATCTTAATCAATAATGAAAGCGCCCATATTTACTTCACAAATAATCAGTACATCATTCATACCCAGGTTTATCTTATGATTAAGACCACACATAGGGCTTTCAATGTATTCATGATTTGTGTGACAGTTTCTCATCTGTGTTTATGCTGTGTTTTGGCCACATCTCCGCAATTAACACACTAACATGTCCCAATGAGTAATGGTAACACAATCAAAGAGTGTAACATACAGTAGTTTAGCCTAATCCTCAATTTTGTAATCTAATCGGATAGCCCAATGCAGAGCCATACTGTATATACAGTTAAAGTCAGAAGTTTACATACACCTTAGCCAAAATCATTTAAACTCAGTTTTTCACAATTCCTGACATTTAATCCTAGTAGAAATTCCCTGTTTTAGGTCAGTTAGGATCACCACTTTATTTTAAGAATGTGAAATGTCAGAATAATAGTAGAGAGAATGATTAATTTCAGCTTTTATTTCTTTCATCACATTCCCAGTGGGTCAGAAAGTTTACATACACTCAATTAGTATTTGGTAGCATTGTCTTTAAATTGTTTAACCTAGGTCAATTGTTTCAGGTAGCCTTCCACAATAGGTCGGGTGAATTTTGGCCCATTCCTCCTGACAGAGCTGGTGTAACAGAGTCAGGTTTGAAGGCCTCCTTGCTCATACACGCTTTTTCAGTTCTGCCTGCCCACAAATGTTCTATAGGATTGAGGTCAGGGCTTTGTGATGGCCACTCCAATACCTTGGCTTTGTTGTCCTTAAGCCATTTTGCCCCAACTTTGGAAGTATGCTTGGGGTCATTGTCCATTTGGAAGACTCATTTGCGACCAAGCTTTAACTTCCTGACTGATGTCTTGAGATATTGCTTCAATATAGCCACATAATTTTCCTCCCTCATGATGCCATCTATTTTGTGAAGTGCACCAGTCCCTCCTGCAGCAAAGCAACCCCACAACATGATGCTGCCACACCCGTGCTTCATGGTTGGGATGTTGTTCTTCGGCTTACAAGCCTCCCCATTTTTCCTCCAAACATAATGAATGTCATTATGGCCAAACAGTTCTATTTTGTTTCATCAGACCAGAGGACATTTCTCCCAAAAGTATGATCTTAGTCTGGCATTTTTATGGCGGTTTTGAAGCAGTGGCTTCTTCCTTGCTGAGCGGCCTTTCAGGTTATGTCGATATAGGGCTTGTTTACTGTGGATATAGATACTTTTGTACCCGTTTCCTCCAGCATCTTCACAAGGTTGATTTGCACTTCACACCAAAGTACGTTCATCTCTAGGAGACCGAACGCGTCTCCTTCCTGAGCGGTATGACAGCTGTGTGGTCCCATGGTGTTTATACTTGCGTACTATTGTTTGTACAGATGAATGTGGTACCTTCAGGCATTTGGAAATTGTTCCCAAGGATGAACCAGACTTGTGGAGGTCTGCAATTGTTTTTCTGAGGTCTTGGCTGATTTATTTGGATTTTTCCATGATGTCAAGCAAAGAGGGACTGAGTTTGAAGGTAGGCCTTGAAATACATCCACAGGTACACCTCCAATTGACTCAAATGATGTCAATTAGCCTATCAGAAGCTTCTAAAGCCATTACATAATTTTCTGGAATCTTCCAAGCTGTTTAAAGGCAGTCAACTTAGTGTATGTAAACTTCTGACCCACTGGAATTGTGATACAGTGAAATAATCTAAGTGTATGTAAACTTCCGACTTCAACTGTAGATGTAGAAATACACAAAGCACACATCCATTTAGCTCTAGCACAAACCAGTTGACGACCCCTTCTCAGGCTGATGTTACTGTTGGTTACCACAGTTGTTGCACAGACACTCCACTGAGACTGTATGGACTGAGGGGTCATGGTGGGAACGCCAGGGGGGCAAGACACTCATGGAGGAAAGGTATTAAAACCAAACATGAAGGGAACAGGGGGATGTGGGGAGGCAATACACAATAACCCAAGAAAATGATGCCAAGCTTTTCTGATTGCTCTACAACAGCAGAATCAAGCCTGAAATGAAGATATAACATTTTAAAAGAAACAAATATAAATAAAAATGAAGCAACTTTAAGTTAACTGATGGTGCTCATTTTCAGAATATTAATCAACATAATCTTAAGATTACAAAAAGTGAAAAGTTTGTGAACCTCGATGTGAATTTTGATGCCATATTTGTCATGAGGTAAACCAGTGTGGGCGAGCATCCTCATTGGAGCTACATAGGTCACAGCTAGCGAGCACCCCACCAGGGAGGTTGCAACTGCTTTCTCCTAAAGTAATCGACTCTGACTGCTGTGTGTCCGTTAGTCCCCCTCCAATATGTCTACCCCAATAAAAAAATTATGTTGGCATGAATGTGCTTCCATACAGTGTTAGGCACAACAGCTAACAAAATGATGCAGCTGTTAAAGAGTTCAATATCAGACTTGTTAGTTTCTAGAAGACTGTAACCAAGGCTAGTTGCTACTGAACCTGACTGAGGAACATCTTGAGTCAGTTCTGCGGTGACCCTCCTGAGGATTTAGATGGCGAGACTCACATTCAGTACACACACACACACACACACACATATACAGTAACAGTACACACTCGCTTTCAGTACACATATACAGTTCATACACAAGCATCTTATAGGGGTTTAAAGAGAGGGTGGGGGGTTGAGGGGCAACACATGCATACTGAACTTATAAGTACACATGTAGCCACTCACACACACTCAGACTAAACTGATATTTTACCTGACTGGCAGATAGTTGCCACATGGCTGACTGCAGAAGTAAAATCACAAAATGTCTTAGAATTCTCAGAACCACTCATAATAAAAAAACACAATACAAATCGCCATTCATTCTTTAAAACACCTTGACGTCTTTTGAGATCTACTCAATCAAATGGGACGTCGGTGGAGACACGTAAACGATGACGATTTCAGCTTATACTAAAACAAACCTCAGATCTCATGCATATCTGGAGAAGACCACAACCTCCCCAACCTCAGGAGAGGTGAAAGAAAGTAGGCACGTGTAGCATGTGTTTTACACTGATATTCTTTCAAATGTAGAAATGAAGAAACACATGTACTAGACAGACAAATAACTGCTAGTGGGCTGTATTTCCATGTCTAACTTAATAGCACCAAGTAAAAAAAAAAATGTAAAAATGTTTTACAGACACAAAAAATGGCAACCATGCTAGGTGTGGGAAAGCAAGTGATTTCAGAAACAGATCAGAAACGATTTGGTAGAATCGAAAAGCACGAGTACTTCTAATAGCGTTCTGCCTGTTTTTAAAATCCTGTCTTCCCCTGAGATGTGTCTTGATGATGCTTTGTGCCATGACCCCTCCCCCAATAGCGTAACAAGTCTGTAGGCATGCTCACCGCTACATTTCCCCTACAGAAGTGAAGAAAGAAGGCTTTAATGTCTGCAAGTATTAACACAACTAGGCCCTATTAAAAAAAGCCCTGGACACACAGTATTAGAACCCAGAATCAACTCTAGGACAAAGAGCAGTTATGGTTAGTTTGCATGTTTCCCCCACAAATATATAATATATATATATATATATGTATATAAATAAAAATTCAGTGCTGTAAAAACATCTCCAACTCCATAGGATCTGATCCATTGTAGAAGGCCTATGGCATTTGACTCTTTCTCATGACTAAAAGCTACTGCTGGGAGTATGAAAACTGTACTGGATCTCCTGTGTCCTTCATTGAGAATACAGCACTAAGCAAGTGAAGACTTGTTAGTATTTGTTCACTTTTTTTTGTTGGTTCAATGCACAGAGAGCAAAATATAATTTTGTTGTGTAGCTTTGTTTTTGGTAGCAGCAAAGCACCATGTTTTTTTTTCTCAAACTGACTGTATGTATGTATATGGGCAAGTCTCTCTGTGAGTCTGATTGAATCTTGTCTCCATAGTCTCTGGGTGTGTGTGTGTGTGTGTGTGGGGGGGGCTGCTATAGGTCTATGAGGAGCAGCGCCCAACGTTGATGCCATTCTCTGCGGCGGCCTGCAGCTCGATGGGTCTGGCTGGCTGATCTCCCGGCCGGGCGTTCATCAGAGACAGGTTCCTCACACAGCCTGTGAGCCCCGAGGAGAACTTCCCCCCCGTCATCGCAGATATATCTGGGGCTCCCCCTGTAACAAACAGACACATGAGCACACATACACACAGTGCACGTCCTTAGAGAAGACATATCACCTCTTTTAGTCAGTCATTTCCCTATTGATTTTGGACACTGTACTTTTGTACTATTTAGACACTTTGGGAAAGGGTAAAGTTCACATTTCCAACAGGATATTTAAGGTACTGTATTTCTCTACTCTTTGGAGACTGAAATATAATACTTGAGATTTTCCCAACAGGAAGAAGACGTACCCAGGTATACGTTGCCTTTGGTGTTCACCATGATGCTTTTGCCTTGTGATTGTCCTCGTTGAATGGCTGCTCCGTCTATCTGAATATATCCCTGTTTACCAGTTCTGATCACACAGAAGAAAACTTCCCTTACTCATATGATCAAGACACTTTGTCACAAAGCAGAGTCCATTCATTGAGAAAATACACCCCTACCAAAAAAATCGATTCAAAATAGATCTATCAGTGACATTAGAAATACATTTTTAAAGACACTGTGGAACAAGAGGTGAAAAATAAAAAGGTTAAAAAAAAGACAGTCCCTCCAGGATTTTTGGTGATATTTGCAGGCAAAAAATGCTTGATTTTGCTGAAGCAATTCAGATTTTGCATGGCAACATATGTCATGAAAATGTGCTGACGAGGGAAAACGTTTGTTGACGTCTGGCTTGATTGAACCATTTGTGCGGTAAATGTGGGGTGATTGGGTTGAAATTGTGAGCCCTCTTTTTGTACTGCGGGAATGGCTCAGTTTAATTTGATAATATTGCGATGATTTCACTGTTTTAAGTGGAAATAGTGCGGTGATTGGTTGAAATTGTGAGCCCTCTTGTTGTACTGCGGGAATGGCTCAGTTTAATTTGATAATATTGCGATGATTTCACTGTTTTAAGTGGAAATAGTGCGGTGATTGGTCAAATATGCAAGCCCTCGTATAACATGCAGGGAATTGTTGATTAATCAACAACAAAAAAATTGCGATCGCAGAATGGCAGAATCCCAGAGGTACTGATAATAGGAGGTGTAACAGAACACGAGTGGAAGGTCACGTATGGTACGTTACCTCACGGCAGTGACCTTATGCCATCTGCCATCATTGATGGGCTCTCTGGACTGTATCTGAGACTCTCCACTGCCCAGCTGGTAGCTGTGGACAAACAGGGAACATGCAACAATAGCATTACTACTGCAGTAGGATGACATACAGGAGAATGAGCAGCTATGTGCTTACTTAGGACTGGTGTAAACACTTTACCAATCAGTTA
Organism: Oncorhynchus tshawytscha; assembly: GCF_018296145.1. Taxonomy (NCBI): domain Eukaryota; kingdom Metazoa; phylum Chordata; class Actinopteri; order Salmoniformes; family Salmonidae; genus Oncorhynchus; species Oncorhynchus tshawytscha. The sequence goes on along the minus strand of NC_056450.1, from coordinate 12,447,638 downwards.
TATACGAACCGTAAGCATGGCAATTATAAAAAAGAAACAGTCATGACAGTGATGCTTTCTTACCTGAAGACTAAGTGTCCGTTTTGCAGACCAAGACTTATAAAGTCCTTGCCCTTTCCTTGATCTCCAAGCTCCTGGAAATAAAGTTGTTTAGGTGACACATCGGAAAGTTATGACAGTATATTGATATATTAAAACCATAATGGATTTGTATTTATTTACTGAGTGCACAGATTCTCTGTAATTAAGACTTGTGGAGTTGCCTGTATTGTATAAGATATATATATATATATATATGGTGCATATTATAGTACATTGTTAAAGATTGATTGAATTGATAGCTAAAAGTGGTAGGCTGCTCCAGCCAAAGACAACGAAAGCCAAGTAGCCTTATCCAGATTGTTGTACATTTCAAAACATGTCGTCCATAGTAATGTAAGACTGTCAAATTCTCTCACAATACATCTATACATGAAGTACATCACAGGAGGCTGCGGAGTGGGAGGACGGCTCATAATAATGGCTGGAATTAAGTGAATGATATCAAAACACACAGAAACCTTGTGTTTGATTATCAAGCCATTTATTCCATTCCAGCCATTACTGTGAGCCCGTCCTCCCCAACTAAGGTGCCACCAACCTCCTGTGAAGAACATATCCTGAACTATACCATATTTACCAGGTGTTTTGGTGAGGTGGATACCTTTTTACTAGCATGCATCCTGCGGAAATGGCTAGCGCCATTAAAGGGCTCCTGGGGAAGATGGGAGTGGGGTCGGGTGAGACATGCAGTGCAGGCAAACAAAACAGTGCTCTCAAACCATGCCTGGACCTGGGACTGTCACATGGCTCGCTCAGAGCCAATCATGCCAAACCGACAGCCATTCTGTAAGTTGCATCAATCTCAATGAAACGAGTAATGAGTGAGCAGTGAGAGCCAAACATTATTAATAACCAAACAGAAAAGAGCAGTTGAATGTCAAGCGAACCTATTTGAGTCTTAGAAAAGCTATTCATACACATCAAATGTATTATTATTAATGTGAGTGTAAAAAGGTAGGTCATTTTGTGAAGGTGGGTTATTGGTAAATGTGTGATTAGATGGTAAGGATGATAAGGAGTGCTGTGGGGTGGGGTGGGGTACGGTGGCAAGGTTAGGACATACTACTCCCTGCCACAGGATCAGGCCCTCTTTGGAGGAGGTGTTGACCTTGAGCTCCATCTCGATGGTCTCTGGAGCGTCAGGGCCGCTGCAACACACACACACACACACACACACACACACACACACAGAGCCGAGATTTTAAACTACAAAGACCACGTCAATGCCTCACTACAATAGTGACCATTATAGAGAAGGAAACTGATACCAGCTTAAAGAAAGTTGCTTCCTTCCCCACTTGGGAAACTCTGTCTCACCTTCTGGGGAAGATCGTCTTGGGAAGAGCAAGGTAACCGTTGTCATAGAAATGAGCGGCATACTCAATGGGGGCATCTATAAAAACAGAGTAGAAAACACAACACTTTAGTTTCCTGTATGTTGCCATAGGTGGCAGCAGGCTGAATAGAACCATCCAATTGGCTCAGTTAGAAACTAAAGTAGTTACACAAGAGTGAAGACAGACATGGAAAGAGGGGAAAAGACAGAGCATCTTCTTGTTTGACAATAACATTTCAAATAGCTCTATTTTTGATGTGTATTCCTTACAGTACAGTATTTTAGACCAATGTTGCAGATTGAAGATTCTGTATTGACAGACAAACTGTACAAAAAACTCCAGTCAGATGACATTCTCCATAGTACATGTCATTCCTTACACGCACACATACACACACACACAAACTAGTCAAAAGATACAGGCATATCAGTGCAGTGGGGACCCAGATGATGTAGTACTCCATGTTATCATCTTCAGGAGTTTCAACACACCCCTGATAATACTTTCATCCAAATACTTTTAGTGGTTAGTAACTGACAACGAACATCCTTGTTCCAATATGTAGAAAATGCATTTCACAGTCAGTTTCCACCGACAGCAGTAGTGGAGTTGTTTCTGTTGTGGTTTTGGACAGGCAGTTCAGAGGATGGAACAGAGGTTCGTGTTGCAGTGAGTGGTTGGTTATTATGTCATAGACTCGACAGGACGCTTGTTTAGGAGAGGGAAAAAAGGGGAATTCTACATTTAAAACCTATAAGGTATCTCAAACAAGACAAAGAGAAAGTGTCACTGGGCCAAAAGCTGCTGAGACGCAACTGCAAGATTATGTAATATCCATCTGCATGCTACAGTACACTTAGCCTTTAACATAGAATTCCCCTCTCCCAACATGTCACAGATAGGACCACAAGCCACCAGTTGAGTGCAGAACAGACATGTGTAGTGTTGGTTTGGTAGTACAGTACACGTGTTGTGTAATTGACTTGTTTCTCTGATTTGCTGAGTGTGTTAGGCTGGCGGCGGGGGCCCACTGGGGCTCTTGAGGGCCCTCAGGTCGGTCGGTGGGGCCCCTGACGGTTAGTCACGGTTATGTCAGGCAGAACTGAAGGGAGGGATACTGTACCATTCCCCCCGCTACCCTCCAAATTCCACAGGGTCTCGGCGAAGCTGGAGACCTGGCCTGTGTGTGTGGGATATAACCATGAGAGGCCAGGGGTAAGACATGTGGCTCAGACACCCAACACTTCAGAGCACGGCTGGATCCTATAGACTAACTGTCTAATGTTATGCAGGTTCGAGTGTGGAGAATCATCTTCATATGGGACCATTCCTTAGACGAGGGGTCTGGTTGAGGTCTAGCTAACGCAACGTCCTATGGGATAGAGCTAGTTACCAGTAGACATACAGTTCCTTGCAAAAGTATTCATCCCCCTTGGCGTTTTTCCCATTCTGTTGCATTACAACCTGTAATTTAAATGGATTTTTATTTGGATTTCATGTAATGGAAATACACAAAATAGTCCAAATTGGTGAAGTGAAAAAAATAACTTGTTTCAAAAAATTTGAAAGAATAAAAAACAGAAAAGTGGTGCGTGCATATGTATTCACCTCCTTTGCTATGATGCCCCTAAATATGATCTGGTGCAACCAATTACCTTCAGAAGTCACAATTAGTTAAATAAAGTCTACCTGTGTAGTCTAAGTGTCACATGATCTCAGTAACACACACACACACACACCTGTTCCGAAAGGCCCCAGATTCTGCAACACCACTAAGCAAGGGGCACCACCAAGCAAGCGGCACCATGAAGAACAAGGAGCTCTCCAAACAGGTCAGGGACACAGTTGGAGTACAGATCATGGTTAGGTTATAAAAATAAAAAAAACATTAACTTTGAACATCCCACGGAGCACCATTAAATCCATTATTAAAAAATGTAAAGAATATGGCACCACAACAAACCTGCCAAGAGAGGGCCGCCCACCAAAACTCAGACCAGGCAAGGAGGGCATGAATCAGAGAAGCAACAAAGAGACCAAAGATAACCCTGAAGGAGCTGCAAAGCTCCCCAGTGGAGATTGGAGTATCTGTCCACTTTAAGCCGTACACTCCAGAGCTGGGCGTTACGGAAGAGTGGCCAGAAAAAAGCCATTGCTTAAAGAAAGAAATAAGCAGACACATTTAGTGTTCGCCAAAAGGCATGTGGGAGACTCCCCAAACATATGGAAGAAGGTATTCTGGTCAGAGGAGCCAAAAATGTAGCTTTTTGGCCATCAAGGAAAACACCATGTCTGGGGCAAACCCAACACCTCTCATCACCTCAAGAACACCATCCCCACAGTGAAGCATGGTGGTGGCAGCATCATGCTGTGGGATGTTTTTCCATTGGCAGGGACTGGGAAACTGGTCAGAATTGAAGGAATGATGGATGGCGCTAAATACAGGGAAATTCTTGAGGGAAAGCTGTTTCAGTCTTCCAGAGATTTGAGACTGGGATGGAGGTTCACCTTCCAGTAGGACAATGACCCTAAGTATACTGCTAAAGCAACACTCGAGTGGTTTAAGGGAAAACATTTAAATGCCTTGGAATGGCCTAGTCAAAGCCCAGACCTGAATCCAATTGAGAATCTGTGGTATGACTTCAAGATTGCTGTACACCAGCGGAACCCATCCAACTTGAAGGAGCTGGAGCAGTTTTGCCTTGAAGAATGGGCAAAAATCCCAGTGGCTAGATGTGCCAAGCTTATAGAGACATACCCCAAGAGACTTGCAGCTGTAATTGCTGCAAAAGGTGTCTCTACAAAGTATTTACTTTGGGGGGAGGGGGGTGAAAAGTTATGCATGCTCAAGTTCAGTTTTTTTGTAAAAAAATATTTTGCATCTTCAAAGTGGTAGGCATGTTGTGTAAATCAAATAATACAACCCCCCAAAAAAAAAAAAAAAAATTTTAATTCCAGGTTGTAAAGCAACAAATAAGAAATTGCAGAGAGGGGTGAATACTTTCGCCAGCCACTGTAACAATCTCGCTCAAAAGGGTGTATTCTAAAACTAATGTGGTGCTGTGAAGAGATCCAGACATTTCTTTATCTCCTAGCTACTGAAGACACAGCACTGCAAACAAAATCATCATTCACAATTATACCATACATCAGCTTTTATGGTAACAGGGCAATTCTTGGAGTAATAGGTAGAAAATTAAAATACAATATATTAAAGTGTTTTAATAAGGTTTATAATAATTCCTTATCCAGATACTTTTATCCAGAATTGTTCCATTCGCTCTGCTGGTCTCCCTCATCCTCTTTGATAACAAAGTTACATCTCAAAGGACTAAAAGATAATATAATAGATGTCATTTAGCAGACGCTATTATCCAAAGCGATTTACAGTCACGAGTACATGTTTAAGTATGGGTAGTCCTGGGAATTGAACCCACTATGCTTATGTTGCAACTGCCAGCGCCATACTCTACCAACTGAGCTTCAAAAGGACCACCAAGACCCCAACAGAGGACCAAGATATAGTGGAATGGTTGTGTTGTGTCCAGTGTATAGGAAAATAAGAGCAGTACTTACTCTGTCCACAGATGGGGCCATTGAAGCCTACTGGACACACACACTGGCCATTCACACAGCTGCCTCCATTCTGGCACTGGTCACTGCTCTGGCAGGTGTCCCTCACCACCTCACAGCGCTCACCTGCAGAGGGCACAGGGTCAGGGTTTAGAAGGGACAAAGTGGCATTAAGAGGACAGATACACACTGCAGTGACCCCATTTGCTAAATAGTTAACCAATAGCTACCTGGACTATCTGCACTGACCCATCTTTGCACTAACTCTTGACTCTCATCACATACGCTGCTGCTACTCTTTATTATTGATCCTGTTGCCTAGTCACTTTATCCCTGCCTATATGTACAGTACCAGTCAAAAGTTTGGACACCTACTCATTACAGGGTTTCTTTATGTTTTACTATTTTCTACATTGTAGAATAATAGTGAAGATATCAAAACTAAACTCAGCAAAAAAAGAAACGTCCCTTTTTCAGGACCCCGTCTTTCAAAGATAATTAGTAAAAATCCAAATAACATATCTTCACTGTAAAGGGTTTAAACACTGTTTCCCATGCTTGTTCAATGAACCATAAACAATTCATGAACATGCACCTGTGGAACGGATGTTAAGACACTAACAGCTTACAGACGGTAGGCAATTAAGGTCTCAGCTATGAAAATTTAGGACACTAAAGAGGCCTTTCTACTGACTCTGAAAAACACCAAAAGAAAGATGCCCAGGTTCCCTGCTCATCTGTGTGAACGTGCCTTAGGTATGCTGCAAGGAGGCATGAGGACTGCAGATGTGGCCAGGGAAATAAATTGCAATGTCCGTACTGTGAGACACCTAAGACAGCACTACATTGAGACAGGACGGACAGCTGATCATCCTCGCAGTGGCAGACCACGTGTAACACCTGCACAGGATCAGTACATCCAAACATCACACATGTGGGACAGGTACAGGATGGCAACAACTGCCCGAGTTACACCAGAAACGCACAATCCCTCCATCAGTGCTCAGACTGTCCGCAATAAGCTGAGAGAGGCTGGACTGAGGGCTTGTCGGCCTGTTGTAAGGCAGGTCCTCAGACATCACCAGCAACAATGTCGCCCATGGGCACAAACCCACCGTCGCTGGACCAGACAGGAATGGCAAAAAGCGCTCTTCAATGACAAGTCGCGGTTTTGTCTCACCAGGGGTGATGGTTGAATTCACGTTTATCATAGAAGGAATGAGCGTTACACGAGGCCTGTACTCTGGAGCGGGATTGATTTGGAGGTGGAGGGTCCGTCATGGTCTGGGGCGGTGTGTCACAGTATCATCGGACTGAGCTTGTCGTCATTGCAGGCAATCTCAACGCTGTGCGTTACAGGGAAGACATCCTCCTCCGTCATTTGGTACCCTTCCTGCAGGCTCATCCTGACATGACCCTCCAGCATGACAATGCCACCAGCCATACTGCTCGTTCATGATTTCCTGCAAGACAGGAATGTCTGTGTTCTGCCATGGCCAGCGAAGAGCCCGGATCTCAATCCCATTAAGCATATCTGGGACCTGTTGGACCGGAGGGTGAGGGCTAGGGCCATTCCCCCCAGAAATGTCCGGGAACTTGCAGGTGCCTTGGTGGAAGAGTGGGGTAACATCTCACAGCAAGAACTGGCAAATCTGGTGCAGTCCACGAGGAGGAGATGCACTGCAGTACTTAATGCAGCTGGTGGCCACATCAGATACTGACTGCTACTTTTGATTTTGACCCCCCCTTTGTTCAGGGACACATTATTCCATTTCTGTTAGTCACATCTCTGTGGAAATTGTTCAGTTTATGTCAGTTGTTGAATCTTGTTATGTTCATTCAAATATTTACACATGTTAAGTTTGCTCAATGGAATCATGTAGTAACCACAAAAGTGTTAAACAAATCAAAATACATTTTATATTTGAGATTCTTCATAGTAGCCACCCTTTGCCTTGATTTGACTGGTACTGTATATACAAAAGTATGTGGAAACCCCTTGAAATTACTGGATATTTTTTTGCTGACAGGTGTATCAAATAGAACACAGCCATGCAATCTCCATAGACAAACATTGGCAGTAAAATGGCCCGTACTGAAGAGCTCAGTGACTTTCAACGTTGCACCGTCATAGGATACCACCTTTCCAAGTTAATTTGTCAAATTTCTGCCCTGCTAGAGCTGCCCCAGTCAACTGTAAGTGCTGTTATTGTGAAGCGGAAACATCTAAGAGCAACATCGGCTCAGCCGCGAAGTGGTAGGACACACAAGCTCACAGAAGGGGAATTCTGAGTGCTGAAGAGCGTAAAAATCACCTGTCCTTGTGGCAACATTCACTGCAGAGTTCCAAACTGCCTCTGGAAGCAACGTCAGCACAAGAACTGTTAGCAGGGAGCTTCTTGAAATGGGTTTCCATGGCCGGGCAGCCACACACAAGCCTAAGATCACCTTGCACAATGCCAAGCTTTGGCTGGAGTGATGTAGAGCTCACTAACATTGGACTCTGGAGCAGTGGAAACGCATTCCCTGGAGTGGTGAGTCACGTTTCACCATCTGGCAATCCAACGGACAAATATGGGTTTGGCGGATGCCAGGAGAACGCTCCCACCCCCAATGCATAATGCCAACTGTAAAGTTTGGTGGAGGAGGAATAATGGTCTTGGGCTGTTTTTCAAGTTAGGCCCCTTAGTTCCAGTAAACTTTCTGGCAACAGTTTGGGGAATGCCCTTTCCCGTTTCAGCATGACAATGCCCCTGCACACAAAGCGAGGTCCATACAGAAATGGTTTGTCGCGATCGGCGTGGAAGAACTTGACTGGCCTGCACAGAGCCCTAACCTCAACTCCATCGAACACCCTTGGGATGAATTGGAATGCCGACTGTGAGCCAGGCCTAATCGCCCAACATCAGTGTCCGACCTCACTACTGCTCTTGTGGCTGAATGAAAGCAAGTCCTTGCAGCAATGTTTCAACTAGAGGTCGACCGATTATGATTTTTCAACGCCGATACCGATTATTGGAGGACCCCAAAAAATATTTGTAATAATAACAATTACAGCAATACTGAATGAACACTTATTTTAAGTTAATACATCAATAAAATCAATTTAGCCTCAAATAAATAATGAAACATGTTCAATTTGGTTTATATAATGCAAAAACAAAGTGTTGGAAAAGAAAGTGCAATATGTGCCATGTAAAAAAGCTAACGTTAAAGTTCCTTGATCAGAACATATGAAAGCTTTAACATGAGTCTTCAATATTCCCAGGTAAGAAGTTTTAGGTTGTAGTTATTATAGGACTATTTCTCTCTATACCATTTGTATTTCATATACCTTTGACTATTGGATGTTCTTATAGGCACTATAGTATTGTCAGTGTAACCATATAGCTTCCGTCCCTCTCCTCGCCCCTACCTGGGCTCGAACCAGGAACACGTCGACAACAGCCACCCTCGAAGTATCGTTACCCATCGCTCCACAAAAGCCGCGGCCCTTGCAGGGCAAGGGGAACAACTACTTCAAGGTCTCAGAGCGAGTGACGTCACCGATTGAAACGCTATTAGCGCACACCCCGCTAACTAGCTAGCCATTTCACATCGGTTACACCAGCCTAATCTCGGGAGTTGATAGGCTTGACGTCATAAACAGCTCAATGCTTGAAGCACAGCGAAGAGCTGCTGGCAAATGCACTCAAGTGCTGTGTGAATGAATGCTTACGAGCCTGCTGCTGCCTACCACCGCTCAGTCAGACTGCTGTATCAAATCATAAACTTAATTATAACATAATAACACACAGAAATACGAGCCTTAGGTCATTAATATGGTCGAATCCGGAAACTATAATTTCGAAAACAAAACGTTTATTCTTTCAGTGAAATACGGAACCGTTCCATATTTTATCTAACGGGTGGCATCCATCAGTCTAAATATTCCTGTTACATTGCACAACCTTCAATGTAATGTCATAATTGCGTAAAATTCTGGCAAATTAGTTCGCAACGAGCCAGGCGGCCCAAACTGTTGCATATACCCTGACTCTGCGTGCAATGAACACAAGAGAAGTGACACAATTTCCCAAGTTTAATATTGCCTGCTAACCTGGATTTCTTTTAACTAAATATGCAGGTTTAAGAAAAATATACTTCTGTGTATTGATTTTAAGAAAGGCATTGATGTTTATGGTTAGGCACATTCGTGCAACGATTGTGCTTTTTTCTGCATAGCGCTTATGTTAAATCATCCCCCATTTGGCGAAGTTGGCTGTCTTTGTTAGGGAGAAATAGTCTTCACAGTTCGCAACGAACCAGGCGGCCCAAACTGCTGCATATACCCTGTCTCTGTTGCACAGAACACAAGAGAAGTGACAATTTCCCTAGTTAAAATAAATTAATGTTAGCAGGCAATATTAACTAAATATGCAGGTTAAAAAATATATACTTGGGTAATGATTCTAAGAAAGGCGTTGATGTTTAGATACACATTGGTGCAACGACAGTGCTTTTTTTCGCGAATGCGCTTGTTAAATCACCCGTTTGGCCAAGTAAGCTATGATTCAATGATAAATTAACAGGCACCGCATCGATTATAGGCAACGCAGGACAAGCTAGGTAAACTAGTAACATCATCAACCATGTGTAGTTAACTAGTGATCATGTTAAGATTGATTGTTTTTTATAATATAAGTTTAATGCTAGCTAGCACCTTACCTTGGCTCCTTGCAGCACTCGCATAACAGGTAGTCAGCCTGCCACGCAGTCCCCTTGTGGAGTGCAATGTATTCGGCCATGATCGGTGTCCAAAAATGCCGATTACGATTGTTATGAAAACCCGAAATCGGCCCTAATTAATCAGCCATTCCGATTAATCGGTCGACCTCTAGTTTCGACTCCTAATGGAAAGCTGTTATAGCAACAAAGGGGGGACCAACTCCATATTAATGCCCATAATTTTGGAATGAGACGCACAACAAGCAGGTGTCCACATACTTCTGGTCTTGTAGTGCATCTACCTCAGTTACCTCGTATTCCTTCATATCGACATATTCCTTCACTGGTACCCCGTGTATATAACCAAGTTATCACTGTATTTATTTATTTATTGTGTTATTACCTTTCTATTATAATAAACAACAATTATCTCTGCATTGTTTGGAGGGCCTGTAAGTAGGCATTTCACTACTAGTCTACACATGTTGTTCACAAAGCATGTGACAAATACAATTGATTTGGTCAATATTATCAGAATAGGATAGAGTTATTGAATACCAATTCTTAAATCAATCTATGGCATATAGCTCGATTCAAACTGAGATCCCATAGATTGTACGTCAATTAACATTTACAATGGACTCACCCTCGAAGCCATCCTTGCAGAGACACTGGTATTCATACTCAGCAGTGGGCATGCATCTCGCCCCGTTCAGACAGGGGTTGCGGTCACAGGGACTGTTGTCCTTACACTGGACGATGGCCATGCTCTCTGTGAAGCTGTAGGACAGGTCCACCTTCTTACCATTGATGGACACCTGGACAAGGGACAATACACATGGTAGAGGTTAAAGGTCCTGTCAAGTCAAATTGTCAGGGAAAAGACATTGTTTTCCCCCCTCTATTGTACACGGATATTCTGTGACTGGATATCTGAAGTGACATTGGCGGTGCTAAGGTGATTATAAACATGACATTAGTGATTATGAATGGTAATAAAGGGAATCATGAATCCTCACGTGTCTCTCTCACTCTCTGTGTGTGTGTGTGTTGAGCGCACCTCTCCAACGCATCCATAAAACACATCACTGATGTTAAGGGTCTTGGGTACGATCTCCAAGTTGGGGACTCCTCCCAGGTACATGGGGGTGTGGATGTTCAGGCCCTGGGCCTTGCCAGGTGACGACCTCCTGACCTCCCGGCCACCGTCAACCTTCAGAGAGCCGTCCTTGTCGAGGCGCCCGGCTTCCACGCGGTGCCACTGGCCAAGGGTGATTGGCTCAGGACTGCGCAGGACGGCTTGGCCTGGAAACAAAGACAGTAGTAGCATGGGTTCCACTATGTCCACTATGTCTGAAGGCATCAGTGCTTTCTAGATCTATAAGCTAAGATTCAAGAATCTATGGCACAGCCAGAAAAAGCTTTCAGCTTGAAAACGAAAAGATAAGTCGGAGTGGATACACCAGGATGAGTAGCTATCGCAGTATTCTATATACTTATTTTCCACCATAATTTGCAAATAAATTCATTAAAAATCCTACAATGTGATTTTCTGGATTTTTTTCCTCATTTTGTCTGTCATAGTTGAAGTGTACATATGATGAAAATTACAGGCCTCTCATCTTTTTAAGTGGGAGAACTTGCACAATTGGTGGCTGACTAAATACTTTTTTGCCCCACTGTATATATATATATTTTCTTATTATAAACTGGGTGGTTCCAGCCCCGAATGCTGATTGGCTGGAAGCAGTGGTATATCAGACCGTATACCATGGGTATGACAGAACATTTATTTTTACTGTTCTACTTACGTTGGTAGTCAGTTTATAATAGCAATAAGGCACCTCAGGGGGTTGTGGTATATTGCCAATATACCACGGCTAAGGGCTGTGTCCAGGCTCTCTTCGTTGCATCGTGCATAAGAACCGTCAATAGCCGTGGTATATTGGCCATATACTACACCCCTTCGGGCCTTATTGCTTAATTATAATGTGTCTTTATGCTCTCACCAGTCCCCAGTTCATAGCGGAATTGCACGTATCCTTCTACCATCTCCAGGGAGACAAAGTCCTCTGTCTTCATCTTCTTGCCCACGCTGAAGAACATCAGGCCGTCCAGGGCCATGGGTTTGAACTCCATCTCGATGCGCAGGTCGTTGTGGATGTTGGTCAGAGGAGGGTATGCAATGTACGAGTCCGTACCGTCAAACAGGGGAGTAGTCACCAATTCACCTAGAGGAAACAAACAGCAACAAGATGTTGAAATATTATGTGACCAAAATGCCTAAAAACAAACAGGATAGAGAGAATATCTATTATATCTAGTAAGGTGTGATTATGCCTCAATTGCAATACAGGAAAGTGGGCAATGCACAGAAAAAAAAGAACAAAAACTGGTTTCCCTTACCGTCCATGCACTTGTTTCCAGACTTGCCCAGGTGGCATCGACAGTCGTAGCCCAGGGTGTTCTGACGGTTGATGCAGGTGGCGTCCGGTCCACAAGCCTCTGGGTGGCAGTGCAGGGAGGAGTGGTGCTGACAGTTACTCCCTGTGAATCCTCTGGGACAGCTACACTTGTACAGACTGGCCTCCGAGTCCTGGCACATCCCTCCATTCTGAAACACAACGCCTCAATGAATGAACAAATTCATATATTTTTCAAGCGGGGTCTGAGGACGTGGTTGTCAGCTGACCTGACAGGGGCGGTCAGTGCAGACGGGACAGTTGGACACGCCCGTGGAGCTGCGCTGCAGATCCTTGAAGATGATCTCATCACCTTGGATGACCAGCTTACGGATGCACCCTGGATAGAACCAAGAACAAGAACCGGAACATTCCAAAACAGTGATCAGCAAAGTCTTGTTTACTGTTAAGAAATAACCAGTTACCAAACAAACAAATACTGCATGTTATAAATGTGTATCTACTGTTCCCTGAAATATGGGACATTTGTGTTGCACCAGGTGTTCTGGTTGAAAGTGAACAAAGAGTGATCTCTCACCGACAAAGCCGGTCTTGAGGCCAGCTGTCTTGGCCAAGAGGGTGTAGTTGGGGTAACCACCCACATACAACTCCTCATTTAGATCCAGTCCCTGGAACTTTCCCTGTGATACCAGACAGGAAACAGTGTTCATGGATTAATCTCCTTGATACTGTATGTACTTTGTATGAACTCAACAGTCTTTGACTGACTATGTGAAACTACCCGGGAGCGTCTGTTGGATATTCTCTTCGTGTGAATGACATTGTTGAACAGTCTCTGGATCTAAAAAAAAATGAGAGCGGGACACTACCTGTGAGCTCCCATTGACGGGGGCCTCCCTGTCCACTATGATGGAGCCCTGGGTTTGGTTGCGGTAGAGCTCTATGGTGTGGAACTCTCCCAGTTTGATGGGGGTGGGGTAGCGGATGGTGGCCATGCCAGAACCCACGTCAAACCTGGCAGGAGAAAACAGTTCAGGTTAGCGTTATCGCTTTCATTGTCGTTTTTGCCAGCATGATTGTAATCGCCATTATCATCAGCTAATTTTGACAGAGACTAAGGACAGTTCAAGTTACCATTCATCAATAGCTTGTTTATTCTTACACATTGAGCTCATGTAGTGTTCATAGTGCGCCAGAATGATAGCTAGGTGCTCACCTGAACTCAGGCCTGCCTCCCACCAGCCCCAGAGAGATGAAGTCTGCTCCCATGGTCCTCTTCTGTCCATTGTAGATGATCATACCTGGTGGACCAGTGTAGGTACAGTTAGCTTGGTACACACCCAGACCCCCTGGAGCCAGTCAGAGAAAAACAGTCCCACTGGCACCAAGAGGGGAGCTGAGGTCACTCAAATAAGCTGCATGCTAGCAGGTTAAGGGCCAAGCTTGGGACAGTCAAAAACGGGTTCTAGTATCTGCTGCCCTGGGGCATCGCTCTGCTCTGTATCAAACTGTTCGTCTGTCTGGCTTGATCCATCTCTGCCTTCACACGGGCTGCATGCCAGTGACACATGCTCTGCTAAACTCTGCCCAACCATCATCAGCAAGGTCAAAGCCAGGGCAGTCGAAAACCATGCCTCCTCATAAATGTATCCGTAGCATCTATGGCTCTGAAACGTAGCGGTTATAGCAGAGAGATTTCTTAAATGCGGCACAATTGTTATTTTTTTTTTTGGGGGGGGGGTAGTTTACTCTGTACAGCTTCCATGAGCTGGTATGGAAGTTGTTATCAGAGTATGTGTGTCACCCATTGAAGCACCCCACCTCGCTGGTGGTACTGTACTCTTTACTAGCTTCAGAATTGCGAAGCCACATACAGTACTGTCCAATCTTTATTATGAGGCCTAATCACTGTATAGGCTAATAAGACATTAATTTTGCAATAATAAAGCTTGTCTTAAGTAGCAGCAGGGCAGTCTTGTAGGTAGAAGCTGATGCATAGAGATGAAATGGATTGTAATGATGACATCATACTGTCCTCATCAATAGGACAAAGACTAATGGAATGACGAGCGGGGGGCGCCAACACAGCCACCATGCCTGAATGAGGACATAGACCATTCTTCAATAGGCTTCTCTCACAGCCATCAGCTGTGCTCTACATTAGGATGCATTATGGCAAGGTAAAAGGTCAACATCACTGGTGGCTTTTCAGCCCAAAAAGCATCACCTGCATCAGTCCTGAGTGTGTGAGCTCAAGCACTGCGACTCACCCGCATAGAGGATGAGACCTTCACAGCACATGGGTGAGAAGAGAGGGAGTGTGTGGAGGGACAGAAGAGGGGGGTGAAATCATGTGAAGAAAAAAAACAAGGAAAGAGAACGCACTCAACGACACAAAGACATAACAGATGCAGTCAGGATCACTGTAGTCAGTGATCTTCAAAGCAAAAGTTGCAAATCCACTGGTGCAGAGAAAGCTATTTTTCAGTACATAAGTCTGACTGTAAGTGACTACAGCCTCACCATCAGGATTGTCTGGCCTGAAGCTGATCTTGATGCTGAAGGACTTGTAGGCGTTCTTGATGGTGGGCAGAGTGAGATGGGACAGGGGCTCCTGGGTGAAATAGGGCATCACTCGATCTGTAGAGATAAAGGATGGAGAATCGTAGAGTTAGATACTGGCAATATCAAAAGTTCCCCTCCGATTCCCCTCCCTCTCTTACTGCCTATGAACTAGAGATAGGGGATGGGGAACCATGGTGTTGGATACTGGCCTTAATGTAACAGTTGAAGTCAGAAGTTTACATACACTTAGGTTGGAGTCATTAAAACTCGTTTTTCAACCACTCCACAAATTTCTTCTTAACAAACTATAGTTTTGCCAAGTCAGTTAGAACATCTACTTCGTGCATGACACAAGTGATTTTTCCAACAATTGTTTACAGATTCCAGTGGGTCAGAAGTTTACATACACAAAGTTGACTGTGCCTTTAAACAGCTTGTGCCTTTAAACAGCTTGGAAAAGTCCAGAAAATTATGTCATGGCTTTAAAAGCTTCTGATAGGCTAATTGACACAATTTGAGTCAATGGGAGGTGTACCTGTGAATGTATTTCAATGCCTACCTTCAAACTCTGTGCTTCTTTGCTTGACATCATGGGAAAATCAAAAGAAATCAGTTTTTTTTTATTTGACATTTTAGACAATTTCCAAACGCCTGAAGGTACCACGTTCATCTGTACAAACAATAGTACGCAAGTATGAACACCATGGGACCACGCAGCCATCATACCGCTCAGGAAGGATACGTGTTCTGTCTCCTAGAGATGAACGCACTTTGGTGCGAAAAGTGAAAATCGATCGCAGAACAGCAAAGGACCTTGTGAAGATGCTGGAGGAAACGGGTACAAAAGTATCTACACTGCTCAAAAAAATAAAGGGAACACTAAAATAACACATCCTAGATCTGAATGAATGAAATATTCTTATTAAATACTTTTTTCTTAACATAGTTGAATGTGCTGACAACAAAATCACACAAAAATTATCAATGGAAATCAAATATATCAACCCATGGAGGTCTGGATTTGGAGTCACTCAAAATTAAAGTGGAAAACCACACTACAGGCTGATCCAACTTTGATGTAATGTCATTAAAACAAGTCAAAATGAGGCTCAGTAGTGTGTGTGGCCTCCACCTCCCTACAACGCCTGGGCATGCTCCTGATGAGGTGGCGGGAGGAGATCCTGAGGGATCTCCTCCCAGACCTGGACTAAAGCATCCGCCAACTCCTGGACAGTCTGTGGTGCAACGTGGCGTTGGTGGATGGAGTGAGACATGATGTCCCAGATGTGCTCAATTGGATTCAGGTCTGGGGAACGGGCGGGCCAGTCCATAGCATCAATGCCTTCCTCTTGCAGGAACTGCTGACACACTCCAGCCACATGAGGTCTAGCATTGTCTTGCATTAGGAGGAACCCAGGGCCAACCACACCAGCATATGGTCTCACAAGGGGTCTGAGGATCTCATCTCGGTACCTAATGGCAGTCAGGCTACCTCTGGCGAGCACATGGAGGGCTGTGCGGCCCCCCAAAGAAATGCCACCCCACACCATGACTGACCCACCGCCAAACCGGTCATGCTGGAGGATGTTGCAGGCAGCAGAACGTTCTCCATGGCGTCTCCAGACTCTGTCACGTCTGTCAAGTGCTCAGTGTGAACCTGCTTTCATCTGTGAAGAGCACAGGGCCCCAGTGGCGAATTTGCCAATCTTGGTGTTCTCTGGCAAATGCCAAACGTCCTGCACATTGTTGGGCTGTATAAGCACAACCCCCATCTGTGGACGTCGGGCCCTCATACCACCCTCATGGAGTCTGTTTCTGACCGTTTGAGCAGACACATGCACATTTGTGGCCTGCTGGAGCTCATTTTGCAGGGCTCTGGCAGTGCTCCACCTGCTCCTCCTTGCACAAAGGCGGAGGTAGCGGTCCTACTGCTGGGTTGTTGCCCTCCTACGGCCTCCTCCACGTCTCCTGATGTACTGGCCTGTCTCCTGGTAGCGCCTCCATGCTCTGGACACTACGCTGACAGACACAGCAAACCTTCTTGCCACAGCTCGCATTGATGTACCATCCTGGATGAGCTGCACTACCTGAGCCACTAGACTCCGTCTCATGCTACCACTAGAGTGAAAGCACCGCCAGCATTCAAAAGTGACCAAAACATCAGCCAGGAAGCATAGGAACTGAGAAGTGAAGTGGTCTGTGGTCACCACCTGCAGAACCACTCCTTTATTGGGGGTGTCTTGCTAATTGCCTATAATTTCCACCTGTTGTCTATTCCATTTGCACAACAGCATGTGAAATGTATTGTCAATCAGTGTTGCTTCCTAAGTGGACAGTTTGATTTCACAGAAGTGTGATTGACTTGGAGTTACATTGTGTTGTTTAAGTGTTCCCTTTATTTCTTTGAGCAGTGTCTTATTCTGACATCTCACATTCTTAAAATAAAGTGGTGATCCTAACTGACCAAAGACAGGGAATTTTTACTAGGATTAAATGTCAGGAATTGTGAAAAACTGAGTTTAAATGTACTTGGCTTAGGTGTATGTAAACTTCCGACTTCAACTGTATATTGCCTTCCACAGTGTTTCTATACAGCTGACTGACCATGGACTTTGAGGGTCGTTAAGGCCTCCACTTTGCCCTGCTTGTTGGAGGCAGTGCACACGTAGATGCCAGAATCCTCGTGGGTCACTTCGGGAACCGTCAAGGTGTTGACTACCTGTCTACACTTAGGAGGGAGTTCCCCATCCAGCTAGAGAGAGAAGGACACAGAACATGATACAAAGGGTCAAATCAGGATCCTGTTCACCAGGCACAAAGCAGATGAAAATGGTCAGAAACAGATAGTGCCTATCTTTAATAGTTTGTTGGCTACCTTGGACCATTTGATGGCAGGCACTGGGTATCCTGATGCCACACAGGGCAGGACAGCATCTGATCCCACTGTCACTTCGTTCAGCTCTGGCAGAGCTGCGATCTGGGGTAGGGCTTTACAAACAAATATCCAACAATACGATCAGAGGGGACAAGGGCTATAGGAGTACGCGTGTTGTGTGTGAGTCTTTGTGTCTATGTGTGTTTGCAGACGTACAGGTGCAGTACACTTCTCTTTCTACTCACACTGGACATGTAGGACCACCTGAGACTGCACAGAGCCCACGTTGTTGGTGGCAGTGCAGCGGTACTGTCCTGCGTCAGCATCAGACACCTGCTCGATCTTCAGCATGCCTCCCTTCACCATGATGTGTGCCGGCAGGGGCCCTCCCACCCTGCTCCAGCGCACCGTGGGCTGGGGCTCACCGATTGCCTGGCACTCAAACTCCACGGAGTTACCCACCATCACTGTCTGCACAGCGGTACGTACGTTGATCATCACCTTGGGCAGGGCTGTAGACGGGAGAGAGTTAATACCAACATTAAATTAATGCTGGAATGGATATATTTAGGGGGTGTCAAACTCATTTTGCCCCGCAGGCCGCATTCAGTCTTCACCAAGGTCCGGAGCACTGCAACTAAAATGTGTTATATCTCCATGCCATCAAAACAAGCAAATAGTCCTCTAGCCATCGCTTTTAAAATGTTCCATGCTCCCTGACTGTCTAACATTTGTTTCATTGACTGTTAGCAAGCTGGACAGAGAAAAGATACTATAAAATGTAGGTTCACTTCTGCACAGTTTCAGTTTGGTTTTAGCCATTTCAATGTCAAATGAGATCGTTTCCCCGCCCCCAAAATAAATAAAAAATTCACTCCCCTGCGGGCCAAATTGAATGAGCTCGTGTGCCGGATCTGGTTTGCGGGCAATATGTTTTATGCCCCTGATTTCGAACAGAATTATAATAGATTGCATAGAGCGGCTATACAAAATTCTCCACTGTTATAACTCAGGGTTGTGTGTCAAAACGCGTGTCAGTGTGCCTCACTGATTTTGTGGATGTTGGACAGACCTTGGATGGTAAGCTTGGCGGAGTCCTGGGCCTGGCCGTGAACACTGGTGGCTCTGCAGATGTAGATGCCCTCATTGCGCTGCTCCAGGTTCTCAATCCTACATAAAAGTACACAAACGTATCAGCGCAAGACAGATGTCGGAAATGCACTTCCTGATTTCACCAAGTGGTACATGACCCTTGATCATCATCTGGTTGATCCGTGTTTCCTGTACGCTGGGAATTGGGAAGCAAGTTCAGGGAGTGTATTTAATAAATAAATGAACATAGACCAAAACAAGAAACACGGGTAGCGTACAGACATGAACACTGGAACAGAAACAATAACGCCTCGGGAAAGAACCAAAGGGAGCGACATATATAGGGAAGGTAATCAGGCAGGTGATGGAGTCCAGGTGAGTCTGATGAGGCGCTGGTGCGCGTACCGATGGTGACAGGTGTGCGTAATAATGAGCAGCCTGTTGACCTCGAGAGCCGGAGAGGGAGCATACACGACAGATCATCATTTAGTTGTGTTGATCCTGGATCGTATTTAAGTTGTGTGTTATCCTGGATCATCTTTAAGATGTGTTGATCCTGGATCATCTGTAAGTTGTGTTGATTCTGGATCATCTTTAAGATGTGTTGATCCAGGATCATCTTTAAGATGTGTTGATCCAGGATCGCATTTAAGTTAGGTTAATTCTGGACCCTCATTTATTTGTGTTGATCATTATAGGTATTTTGACTGCCTGCTGTGAAGTGTCTCTCCTGGTGGGTGTGACTCACCTCAGCACCCCATCTTTGATGTGATGGTTGGGGGGCAGGGCTCCTCCCTCCTTCAGCCACTCCATGGTGGTCCCCAGGCCTCCTGCAGCAGAGCAGGTAAACTCTACAGCACTACCCCGGGCCTTTACCTCCACCTGAGGAGACACACGCACTGCCAGGGGGGCTACACACACATCCAAACATCCACATCCACACATCCACACACCCACACAAACACATTATGTTTTGAGTTCCCAGTCGCATGGCTTTTAGGTTTGCTTTTCATGAAAGCATTTCCCATTGCAAAGTAATTGAGCTGTTGGCTCAATTTGGTTTGCCAAATAAGAACAGACAAAGCTGTAACTGAGCACAGTACTTACACCTGACAGTGACTGTGGCATGTGCTTCACTGGTGCCCACTTTGTTGGTGGCGACACACTTGTAGGTGCCAGCGTCCTCGGGTGTGGCTAGGTTAATCTGGAGGTCTCCTCCTTGGACGTCAGCCCTGGTGGACAGGCTGCCATTCAGCTTGGTCCACTGGAAGAGCAGGGGGGGAGTACCATGGGCCAGGCACTGCAGCCGGATCACCTCGCCCACACGCACTGCCACGTCGTCGGGCAGGGAGGTGGCATAGGGAGGGGCTGCGTCCCCAAGACATGGAGGGTTAGAGAGTAGAGACAGGGACTGGTATTGAGACATTAGGATGATTTGAACATGACCTGACCTGTTCACCAGACGTGCTACCTTGTCCCGGACCTGCTGTTTTCGACTCTCTCTCTCTACCGCACCTGCTGTCTCGACCTCTGAATGATCGGCTATGAAAAGCCAACTGACATTTACTCCTGAGGTGCTGACCTGTTGCACCCTTGACAACCAATGTGATTATTATTTGACCCTGCTGGTAATCTATGGGCATTTGAACATCTTGAAGAATAATCTGGCCTTAAAAATGGCCATGTACTCTTATAATCTCCACCCGGCACAGCCAGATGAGGACTGGCCACTTTTAAGAGCCTGGTTCCTGTCTTTGGTCTCTTCCTAGGTTCCTGCCTTTCTAGGGAGGTTTTCCTAGCCACCGTGCTTCTACATCTGCATTGCTTGCTGTTTGGGGTTTTAGGCTGGGTTTCTTTATCTGCTGATGTAAAAAGGGCTTTATAAATAGATTTTATTGATTGATTGATTGATTGGACAATGCTACTCATGAGCAAAGCAAGGAACGGGCACCGAAGACCAACATTCAGTCACAATGCAAAGCTATGTTTCATATACACTAATGGACCAGTTCCTTATTATCTATGTTGTGTATCAATCTTTCAGTTTACTCGCGTTCATATCTATACACTTCCGTTCAAAAGTTTAGGGTCACTTAGAAATGTCCTTGTTTTGAAAGAAAATAACATTTTTTGTCCTTTAAAATAACATAAAATTGATCAGAAATACAGTGCAGACATTGTTAATGTTGTAAATTACTATTGTGGCTGGAAATGGCAAATTTCTTATGGAATATCTACATAGGCGTACAGAGGCCCATTATCAGCAACCATCACTCATGTGTTCCAATGGCAAGTTGTGTTAGCTAATCCAAATTGGTCATTTTAAAAGGCTAATTGATCATTAGAAAACCCTTTTGCAATTATGTTAGCACATCTGAAAACTGAAATGAAGGCTATTCCATGCGAGAAATTGCCAAGAAACTGAAGATCTTGTACAATGCTGTGTACTACTCCATTCACAGAACAGTGTAAACTGGCTCTAACCAGAAGAGAAAGAGGAGTGGGAGGCCCCGGTGCACAACTGAGCAAGAGGACAAGTACATTAGAGTGTCTAGTTTGAGAAACAAAGTCCTCAACTGGCAGCTTCATTAAATAGTACCCGCAAAACACCAGTCTCAACGTCAACAGTGAAGAGGTGATTCCAGGATGCTGGCAGAGTTCCTCTGTCCAGTGTGTGTTCTTTTGCCCATCTTTATCTTTTCTTTTTATTGGCCAGTCTGAGATATGGCTTTTTCTTTGCAACTCTGCCTAGAAGGCCAGCATCCGGGAGTCGCCTCTTCACTGTTGACGTTGAGACTGGTGTTTTGTGGGTACTATTTAATGAAGCTGCCAGTTGAGGACTTGTTAGGCATCTGTTTCTCAAACTGGACACTCTAATGTACTTGTCTTCTTGCTTCTTGTTGTGCACCGGGGCCTCCCACTCCTCTTTCTCTTCTGGTTGGAGCCAGTTTGCATTGTTCTGTGAAGGGAGTAGTACACAGCGTTGTACGAGATCATCAGTTTCTTGGTAATTTCTCACATGGAATAGCCTTCATTTCTCAGAACAAGAATAGACTGATGAGTTTCAGAAGAAAGTTATTTGTTTCTGGCCATTTTGAGCCTGTAATCGAACCCACAAATGCTGATGCTCCAGATACTCAAATAGTCTAAAGAAGGACAGTTTTATTGCTTCTTTAATCAGAACAACAGTTTTCAGCTTTGCTAACATAATTGAAAAAGGGTTTTCTAATGATCAATTAGCCTTTTAAAATGATAAACTTGGATTAGCTAACACAACGTGCCATTGGAACACGGGAGTGATGGTTGCTGATAATGGGCTCCTGTACGCCTACGTAGATATTCCATTAAAAATCAGCCGTTTCCAGCTATATTAGTAATTTACAACCTTAACAATGTCTACACTGTATTTCTGATCAATTTGATGTTATTTTGATGGACCAAAACTGGACATTAAACAAGGACATTTCTAAGTGACCCAAAACTTTTGAAAGGTAGTGTATGTGTACCCATATCTATCTCCATAGTGTTTCTGTACAGACTGGGAACTTGCTTTCAATGATGAAACCAATCTATCACTCATGACTAGCTGGCCAGACCAGCGTGCACAAATTTTGAGACTCACTCTCAACGTCCAGCATGATGGTGACTTCGGTGGTGCCCATGCTGTTGGTGGCATTGCAGATGTACTCTCCAGAGTCTGCCCGGCCAACATTGGGCAGGATCAGCGTGTTGTCCACTACCTTATGTCTCCAGGGGAGAGGGGCACGCAGCTTAGACCACGTGATCTTAGGGACAGGGAAGCCTGAAGAGTTGATTTTGAAAACACAATGAATATCAGTGTGTGAAAAGGACTTGTACAGTCAATTATTTGTCATGCCAATTCTATGATCTTAGCAAAGATGAGGTGAATATAACATCCATTTCCTCTCAGCTCTCATTTTACTTAAAAGTATTCTCTGTACTAACAAGTATCAGTACAAACAATACAACAATTATTCTCTTCTCAGTTCTCTTTGCTATATTTAAAGGTGGATTAGTTACCGTGAGCGTCACATCTCAGTGTGGTGCTCTGTCCCTCCACCACCACCATGAGGGGATCGGGCACAGAGGCACGGGGCGTGACGGGCACCTGGGCAGCCCCCTCCACCATCACCTCCACCCTGGTCTCTGTGGTGCCCTCGTCGTTGTGGGCTGTGCACACGTAGGTACCACTGTCCTCTGGACGGGCCACTAGGACCTGCGGAAGGGGAACAGCATTACCGGGTCTGCACAGCGTAGAATAAATAGCACACCCTGTCATTTAGTTTAGCGCGAAAATGAATGATATCCAAATACTAGGGCAGGTTACCCAGACACAGATTAAGCCTAGTCTTACACCAAGAAACCCTTTGAATTGAGAACCTAGGATTCAACTTAATCTGGGTTTAGGAAACCACAAAAGCTCAGTAACAATGACTTGGAGGTTTCATAGGAAGTTGAGGATCAGGAACACAAATGCAGTACACTACCTGCATGACGGCGTTTGACTCCATGGGCACAGGGCTGCTAAGCATGGTGTTGCGGGCGCTGTCCAGTCTGTGCCATGTGACAGATGGGCGTGGCTCCCCGGAAGCCTGGCACTCCAGGTTAATGGGTTCACCCATCCTGACTCGCACGGGCCCCTGAGGGGTGACGGTCGCTACAGGAGACTCTGGAAGGAAGGATGACATCATCAGGACGAACAACCATTTGGTCACTCTGTTGCCACGGCAATTACTAAGGGGGTTGTAACAGAGGGAAGATGCTTACGGTGAACCACATCAGAAACATCAACACCGTATGTGTGTGTGTGTGTGTGTGTGTGTGTCTGTGTGTGCCATACCTCTGATGATCAGAGAGACGATACTCTGGGTGATTCCAAACAGGTTGGTAGCCACACAGTTGTAGGTGCCCTGGTTGCTAGGGCGGGCGTCAGCGATGGTGAGGACAGTGCCGTAATGGCCAACCTTCACATTGTCTACAGAATTAAAGGTTTCATGTGGAATATTTTAGTCTGTCAAGTACATCTCTGACAAGCAGCAACTTTGTGTGTTTGATTAAAAACATAGCTAAATATGAAGGAAATGTAACAGGATACAGACTATATTATAGTACTATATATTACTGTAGATATTGTAGGTAGTTTGCTTGTGTGGATAATGACATGATTCTGACATCTGAAATTAATATTACTAAATGCAGTGGTGTAAGGTACTTAAGTAAAAATACATTAAAGTACCACTTAAGTCGTTTTTGGGGGGTATCTGAACTTTACTTTACTAATTATAATTTTGACATCATCCCTGGTCATCTCTACTGCCTCTGATCTTGCGGACACACTAAAGGGAAAGGGGGATACCTAGTCACTTGTACAACTGAATGCATTCAACTGAAATGTGTCTTCCGCATTTAACCCAACCCCTCTGAATCAGAGAGGTGCGGGGAGCTGCCATAATCGACATCCACGTCTTCGGTTCGGCGCCGGGGAACAGTGGGTTAACTGCCTTGCTCAAGGGCAGAACAACAGATTTTTACCTTGTAAAAAGCTCAGGGATTCGATCCAGCAACCTTTCGGGTTACTGGCCCAATGCTCTAACCACTAGGCCACATGCTTCGTTTGAAAATGATGTCTGAGGGTTGTTATCCAGAAATTAGGGTTGCTATCCGTAAATAAATAAAAAACATGAAAATTGCGTAGTCTGGTTTGCTTAATATGAGCAATTTTGATACGTATATAAGTATATTTTTGCAATTTAATTTACTTTTGATACTTAAGTATATTTAAAATACTTTTAGACTTTTACTCAAGTAGTATTTTCTGGGTGACTTTCACTTTAATCCTTTTCTACTAAGGTATCTTTACTTTTACCCAAGTATGAGAATTGGGTACTTTTTCCACCACTGACTAAATACCTGTCTGCAAAAGTCCTATGGAATTGGGGCCTCCCGAGTGGCGCAACGGTCTAAGGACCCAGGTTCGATCCCAGGCTGTGTTGCAGCCGGCCGCGACCGGGAGACCCATGAGAAGGCACAGGGGAGGGTTTGGCCAGCCGGGATGTCCTTGTCCCATCACACTCTAGTGACTCCTTGTGGCAGGCCGGACACACGCACGCTGACTTCGGTCGCCAGCTGTACGACAGTACGGTGTTTCCGCCGACACATTGGTGTGGCTGGCTTCTGGGTTAAGCGAGCAGTGTGTCAAGAAGCAGTGTGGCTTGGCAGGGTCGTGTTTCGGAGGACGCCCTCTCCTGAGTCCATATGGGAGTTGCAGCGATTGGACAAGACTATCTACCAATTGGGGAGAAAAGGGGTAATAGTAAAAATAAAAAAAGTTCAGACTTATTGAACTGAATGGGAGGGGCCTCACCAGGAAGGGGCTGGTTGTTGGACAGTTTCCACTCCAGCCGTATGGGCTCTGCTCCACCGTAGACTCTGCACTTGAAGCTGGCTGACTCTCCCTGTCGCAACGCTGCACTTTGGGGCTCAATGGAGATGATGGGGGTCTGCAGACCTACTCCAGGAAACACACACCATTACAACAAGACAACATTTCCTCTCCTCACACCTCACTAATCCTACAACATTTACCAGACGGTGTACTGAATGGGAAGCAAATACAGAACACGAGAAACTAGAAACCCAGGAAGGTTTGAACCAGGATAAGATCACAGTGTGGAATAGAAAAACATACTCTCAGAGGTCACTTTAGGGAGGGTTGGAAAACAAACAACTGGAAAAGTACCACCGTACCTGACGAAAGGCCACTAAATAAAGTTCTCTAAAAAAACAGATGTTCCTACTGTATATGCCTCTGGCTGTTTCACCATCATCCCTGGTGATATCAGTGGGGAGGATAGTTTCATTGTACTGTCACAGAGAGAATGGCTTAGTGACTTACGAGAGGAGGTGGCAGTGACTGAGACAGAGACTGAGGCCTGACGGACAGGAGTACCAGGCCCTCCCTCCACAAGACAGATATACTTCCCAGAGTCATCTGGACCGGCAGAGAGGATACGCAGCTTGGTGCCCAGAACCTACGCATGCACACACACACACACACACACACACACACACACACACACACACAGTACATATGAGTGACTATTCAGCTGAAATAAACAGAACAGATCTTCATGACATTACCAATTAGCTTTTACTAGCTGTGCGTGTATGTGTATGTGTATTCCAACCTGGTGATTGGCGGACAGGCGTCCACTTTCCCTGCTCCAGGTGACAGCAGGTGGGGGGTTACCAGGGACAAAACAGTTGAGGTCCAGGCTCTGTCCCTCCTGGACGTCAGCTATGGAGGGCTGGATGGTGATGGCTGACGAGATGGTGTCTCCTCCTATTGCTACACAGCAACAAACGCAGGATACAGACATTTACAAAAGTTATATTACTGTCAACACACAGCAGTACTCCTCTGGGTTAGGTTGACCTGGGTCGTGTTCAGTAGGGCGAAAATGTTTTGAAACAGAACGAATCAGTACTATCTGAACTTGTCCACTACAATACAGCAGTTTTTATATATTGTTGCACAGCATTTTAAAATGTGTACCCTACTGAAAACGATCCAAGTGCGACCTCTCACCTCTATTGACGGTGACCTCGATGCGAGCCTCTGAGGATCCGATGGAGTTGGTGCCCACACACAAGTAGGTGCCAGAGTCAGACGACTTGATGTTAGGGATTAGCAGGGTGCCAATATCTGTGCGCTCCATACTGGCCTAGAGAGGACACGGCAACGATCAAGAAGAGGGATGAAGACTATGTCACAATGGCCTTAAGACACGGACTACTGTGGTATGAACTACCTGACAATGATCACGTCTCTACCCAAATCCAATAGAAGGACACCATACAGACACATGAGATGACTTACCTTTGGAGAAACGCCTACTCTATAAACATTGGATTTCACAGACCACAAATGGTGCAAACAACAGACATTCTTGACATGATTTTTAATCCATGAGGAGGCAACACCAACAAAATCACATCGCAGGTGGATCTTCAGCATATATATATATATATATATATACACACCAGTTGGTTGGTTGTTGAGAATAGTAATGTTTCCTTTCATCAACATTACTATGATGATTCTACAGTTACAACTGTTGAATTGACAACGAATAATGATCACTATTCAAATAGTTACCAATGACATACAGTAGATGTCTTTGACACTAGTTAGTAGTAGACTACAGTAGGTATAGAAGTATGTTTTGTTGTCCATAGTAGTATGTTTTTGGACACTTTTGTACACTTAAAATAATCGTTGTTGAACTGATTCAGTACCATGTTGACAGGAATGGGAAACTGTTAGGGAATTAAGATATATGACATAGGCCTTTGAGCCAATGGTTTCATCACAGGCAATACAAATCTTCTCTATCCATGTATGAAATCACTGGAAATGTATAACAGATGTTTCCTAATACTTACAACATCATCAACCCTATGCCTTCATCTCTAAATTAATCCCAATGTTCAACAACCAAACACAATAGTAAGACAGCGTGATCCTCTTTTCCAATGGGGAAATAATCAGCCTGTGTATGGTAATGTCAAATCGAGTCCCTAAGCAACTACTTCACACTTAACTATAATGGACAGTGGGATGGACCTTGTCAATATTTCAAACCTTATAAAACATCAGCGTGTAAAATGGACCAGTGTTATGGCTGAGAATACACAGTAGTACACCTAAAGAGAATTTAAAGGGGTGTGTCTAGAGAGAATTTAAAGGGGTGTTTCTAGATGGAAAATTTAATGGGGTGTGTCTAGGTAGAGTATTTAAAGGGGTGTGTCAGGGCTGGGCTGGGTGGATTACAGTATCTGGGAGGTGGTGGTGGTGTGGCATCCATCCGTGGATAAAGCTGCTTAGCTCCGGCCTAGTCAACTGTGAGGGCCAGGCTAAAGTGAGCAGAAGCCGTGGCGGGCCCGGCTCAATGTGTGTCTGAACCCATTCACAAGTTTTCAAAGCAATCCATTTGCGAGAGCACACAGAATTTCTGCGTGGCCGCACGGCAGAGCCCGAGTCCCCCTGGGAAAAGCTGACACAACGCTGAAGCTCTCTGAGGCAGAACAAAACCCAGGGCCTCGGGTGGCAGAGGAGACACGAGGTACGGAGGGAATAACCCAAAGCCCCTTGGGGGGCCAGGACCTGGCACAGGAAGCAATGTCCCAAATACCTAGCTATGCCCTGGGGCCTGGGTGTGTACATAGAGGAATACTAATAATAATGTAAACAGAATGGAGGGGGATCAATATTTTGTTTAGGACAAACTAATGTAAGGGATGATATGATCATGTGGACAAATTTGAAAATGGAGGACGATGGATGGATGTGACACTTATAAGACAAAAACAACAACTAAACCATGCCATATGCATCATGGAGGCTTTGTGAGAAGCTCTTTGCTTGTGGTGAATGAATGGTGGTTACCGTGTGTGATGATGAATCAAAGGAACGTTTGATCATGCTTTTAGTAGAGTGTGTTGAAGGGTCAGTAGAGGTCAGTAGAGAACAACATGTGGGTCAGTAGAGAACAACAGGTGGGAAGAAAGAGATGGGACAGACAGACATTGAGACAGAGGACAGATGGACAGACCTGCAGCTCCTCAATACGTCTCTGTAACACATCGAGACTGTTGCTTTTAAACTGTTGGAAACCGTGAGAAGGAATGGCCTGAGCAAAACGTCAAGGAAAAAGGGGGGGAATAAAAAAAGGGGAGAAGGAAACACAAGAAGGAAAAAACAACGGTATGTCAAAATACACCAGAATTCACTTTTTTACCAACACAACCCACGGTGAGATACCAGCACCATATATTATATACAATATATAATAGTTACTCTTCAGATCAGGATATATCCCAACCTCATCCTGAGTCCCAGGCAGAAAGTATCAGATAGAAAGGACCTGTGTTTACCTGCGGGGGGAGTTGTCCTTCCTGTTTCTTCCAGGTGAGTCCGGGGCTGGGCCTGCCTCCAGCCCTGCAGTACAGCCTCAGAGTCTCACCCTCATAGATGTCCGCCCTCTGGGGGCTCACCTGCACGTGGGGCAGGCTGGCACCTGAAGCTTTCAAGCACACAGGAAGGAAACAGGAGATGACCAAATGAGTACCCAACAAGACTGGTAGACAATATGGGCCGGATTCAGAGTATTCTCAAGTAACAATACCACCCTATGAACCTGTGACATTGGCCTGCTGTTGATGTTGAGACCCACTGTGTAAGTAGGGCAGGGGTTCCCAAACTTTTTGGCTTTCCTGACCCAATTGAGGTGTGTTTTGAGTCGCGACCCACCATAAGTGAAAAAACATACACACAAAGACAAAGTCAAAAGTAGATTCATCATCTCTTCTTCAAAACATTCAACTGAATATAGATTTGAGTATGGTCTTTAGTGACCAATTTTAAGAAACTGACTGTATAATTAGGAAATTAGTTGTGCAGGGTTTTAAAAAAAAATCAAAATGGGGCGCAGAAACGGGCTGAATTCTGTCTGGGCCCTGGGCAAGAACATTTGAGGTGCTCATCTTGGCAGCGGAGAGACAATTGTGCAGTTTTAAAGTTAATTTCCTGCAAATCTACACATTTTGTCATGGAGCTGAAAGGACATTTTGCAATTTTAAAGCCAATTTCCTGCAGTTCTATACATTTTGCCATGGAGCTAGGAGAGAATCTTTCAGTTTTAAAGCTTAATTTCCTGCAATTCTACACATTCTGGCAAGACTAATGCTGCGTTGTTATGCTCAAACATAACAAATTCAATGGGGGCCTGATTGTCAAGCTTTTATTTTGGTGACTGTAAATTCTGAAAGATTGTCGGCTGTTATTAAAAAATATACACAGTACCTGTCAAAAGTTTGGACACCGACTCATTCAAGGGTTTTTCTTTATTTTTTAAAACTATTTTCTACATTGTAGAATAATAGAGAAGACATCGAAACTATGAAATAGCACATCTGGAGTCATGTAGTAACCTTTACCATTGGTCCTATTAGCCAACGTACAATCAATCGATAATGAAATAGACAAACAAAGATCACGTAGATCCTACCAACAGGACATTCAAAACTGTAATATCTTATGTTTCACCGAGTCGTGGCTGAACGACAACATTAATAAACATACAGAGGGCGGGTTTTATGCTTTTTCGGGAGGATTGAACCACAGCCTCTGGTAAGACAAGGGGTGGCGGTCTATGTATATTTGTAAACAACAGCTGTTGCACAAAATCTAAGGAAGTCTCAAGGTTTTGCTCTCCTGAGGTACAATAACGATAAGCTGTATACCACATTATTTACCAAGAGAGTTTTCATTTGTATTTTTCATAGTTGTCTACATACCACCACAAACTGATGCTGGCACTAAGACCGCACTCAATGAGCTGTATATGGCTATAAGTAAACAGGACTTTAATGGGGACTTTAATGCAGGAATACTCAAATCCGTTTTTACCAAATTTCTACTAGCATGTTAAATGTGCAACCAGGGGGAAAACAACTCTAGACCACATTTACTCTACACACAGAGATATGTACAAAGCTCTCATTTGGCAAATCTGACCAAAATTCTATCCTCCTGATTCCTGCTTACAAACAAAAACTAAAGCAGGAAGCACCAGTGACTCTCAGGGGTGCCTGCTCAGTCCCTTTTCAGTCAATCAAATTTAATCAATCTAACAGATTTATAAAGCCCTTCTTACATCAGCTGATGTCGCAAAGTGCTGTACAGAAACCCAGCCTAAAACCCCAAACAGCAAGCGATGCAGGTGTAGAAGCATGACTACATGGCCAGGCACGACTCCAACACCATCATTACGTTTGCCAATGACACAACAGTGCTTAGGCCTGATCACCGACAACGACGAGACAGCCTATACGGAGGAGGTCAGAGACCTGGCCGTGTGGTGCAAGGACAACCTCTCCCTCAACGTGATCAAGACAAAGGAGATGATTGTGGACTACAGGAAAAAGATGACCAAACATGCCCCTATTCTCATTGATGGGGCTGTAGTGGTGCAGGTTGAGAGCTTGGTGTCCACATCACGAACAAACAAACATGGTCCAAGCATACCAAGACAGTCTTGAAGAGGGCACGATAAAACCTATTCCCCCTCAGGAGACTGAAAGAATTTGGCATAGGTCCTCAGATCCTCAAAAGGTTCTACAGCCGCACCATAAAGAGCATCCTGACTAGTTGCATCACTGCCTGGTATGGCAACTGTTCGGCCTCCAACCGCAATAGAGGGTAGTGCGTACGGCCCAATACATCACTGGGGCCAAGCTACCTCTATACCAGGCTGTGTAAGAGGCAGGCCATAAAAATTGTCAAAGACTCCAGCCACCCTAGTCATAGACTGTTCTGTTACCGCACGGCAAGCGGTACCGGAGCGCCAAGTCTAGTTCCATACGGTGCCCCCTGCACATTGACTCTGTACCGGTACCCACTGTATATAGTCTCGCTATTGTTATTTTACTGCTGCATTTAAATATTTATTATTATTTTTATCTATTTATCATCTCTTTTTTTAAATATAGATTTTTACAGTTTTTATAGATTTTGTTTATATTTTATTTTTGTGTTTTTCTATATACACTACCATTCAAAAGTTTGGCGCCACTTAGAAATGTCCTTGTTTTCCATGAAAACATACATGAAATGAGTTGCAAAATTAATAGGAAATATAGTCAAGACATTGACATGGTTATAATTAAAGATTTTTAATTGAAATAATAATTGTGTCCTTCAAACTTTTCTTTCGTCAAAGAATCCTCCATTTGCAGCAATTACAGTCTTGCAGGCCTTTGGCATTCAGGTTGTCAATTTGTTGAGGTAATCTGAAGAGATTTCACCCTATGCTTCCTGAAGTACCTCCTACAAGTTCGATTGGCATGATGGGCACATAAGTACCAAACAGTCAAGCTGCTCCCACAACAGCTCAGTAGGGTTGGGATCTGGTGACTGTGCTGGCCACTCCATTATAGACAGAATACCAGCAGACTGCTTCTTCCCTAAATAGTTATTGCATAGTTTGGAGCTGTGCTCTGGGTCTTTGTCCTGTTGTAGGAGGAAATAGGCTCCAATTACGCGCCGTCCACAGGGTATGGCATGGCGTTGCAAAATGGAGTGATAGCCTTCCTTCTTCAAGATCCCTTTTACTATGTACAAATCTCCCACTTTACCACCACCAAAGCACCCCAGACCATCACATTGCCTCCACCATGCTTGACAGATGGCGTCAAGCACTCCTTCAGCATCTTTTCATTTTTTCAGCGTCTTACGAATTTTCTTCTTTGCGATTCGAACACCTCAACCTTAGATTAGTCTGTCCATAACACTATTTTCCAATCTTCCTCTGTCCAGTGTCTGTGTTATTTTGACCATCTTTATCTTTTCTTTTTATTGGCCAGTCTGAGAAATGGCTTTTTCTTTGCAACTCTGCCTAGAAGGCCAGCATCTGGGAGTCACCTCTTCACTGCTGACGTTGAGACTGGTGATTTGCAGTCAGGTCAAGATGATTTAATGAAGCTGCCAGTTGAGGACTTGTGAGGCATCTGTTTCTCAATCTAGACACTCTAATGTACTTATCTTCTTGCTCAGTTGTGCACCGGGTCCTCCCACTCCTCTTTCTATTCTGGTTGGAGCCAGTTTGCACTGTTCTGTGAAGGGAGTAGTACACAGCGTTGTAAGAGATCTTCAGTTTCTTGACAATTTCTCGCATGGAATAGCCTTCATTTCTCAGAGCAAGAATAGACTGACGAGTTTCCGAAGAAAGGTCTTTGTTTCTGGCCATTTTGAGCCTGTAATCAAACCCACAAATGCTGATGCTCCAGATACTCAACTAGTCTAAAGAAGAACAGTTTTAATTGCTTCTTTAATCAGCACAACAGTTTACAGCTGTGCTATCATAATCGCAAAAGGGTTTTCTAATGATCAATTAGCCTTTTAAAATGATAAACTTGGATTAGCTAACACAACGTGCCATTGGAACAGAGGAGTGATGGTTTCTGATAATGGGCCTTTGTACGCCTACCTAGATATTCCATAAAAAATCAGCAGTTTCCAGCTACAATAGTCATTTACAACCTTAACAATGTCTACACTGTATTTCTGATCAATTTGATGTTATTTTTATGGACAAAAAATGTGCTTTTTTTTATTTATTTTTAAACAAGGACATTTCTAAGTGACCCAAAACTTTTGAAGGGTAGTGTATATATATATTTTTTCTTTTCTTAAAACGGCATTGTGGTTAAGAGCTTGTAAGTAAGCATTTCACTGTAGTATTCAGCGCATGTGACAAATACAATTTGATTTGATTTAAGGTCGGGCAATTGTGGAGGCAAGGGCATTTGATGCAGCACTCCATCACTCTCCTTCTTGGTCAAATAGCCCTTACACAGCCTGGAGGTTTGTTGGGTCATTATCCTGTTAAAAAAGAAATTATAGTCCCACTAAGCGCAAACCAGATGGGATGGCGTATCGCTGCAGAATGCTGTGGTAGCCATGCTGGATAAGTGTGCCATGAATTCTAACTAAATCAGCACTACACCATCACAGCTCCACCTCCATGCTTCACGGTGGGAACCACACACGTGGAGATCATCCGTTCCCCTACTATGCGTCTCACAAAAACACGGCGGTTGGAACCATACATCTCAAATTGGACTCCAGATCAAAGGACAGATTTCCACCAATCTAATGTCTATTGCTCGTGTTTCTTGGCCCAAGCAAGTCTCTTCTTATCTTCTTGTCCTCTAGTAGTGGTTTCTTTGCAGCAATTCGACCACGAAGGCCTGATTCACGCAGTCTCCTCTGAACAGTTGATGTTGGCATGTGTCTGTTACATGAACTCTGTGGAGCATTTATTTTGGCTGCAATTTCTTAGGCTGGTAACTCTAATGAATTTATCCTCTGCAGCAGAGGTAACTCTGGGTCTTCCTTTCATGGGGTGGTCCTCATGAGAGCCAGTTTCATCATAGCGCTTGATGGTTTTTGCGACTGCACTTGAAGAAACTTTCAAAGTTCTTGACATTTTCCAGATTGAATGCCCATCATGTCTTAAAGCAATGATGGACTGTCGTTTCTCTTTGCTTATTTGAGCTGTTCTTGCCATAATATGGACTTGGTCTTTTACCAAATAGGGCCATCTTTTGTATACCACCCCTACCTTTTCACAACACAACTGATTAGCTCAAACATATTAAGAAGGAAAGAAATTCCACAAATTAACTTTTATCAAGCCCCACTTGTTAATGGAATTGTGCCTTGTTAAACTTTTAACAATGAATTGTTTAACACGTTTTTGGTTACTACATGATTCCATATGTGTTATTTTCGATGTCTTCACCATTATTCTACGATGTAGAATATAGTAAAAATAAAGAAAAACCTTGGAATGAGTAGGTGTGTCCAAACTTTTGACTGGTATTGTATATTCTACACACTTTCTATTTGGTTTTAGTCATTTAAGTTTAAACTGTAAGTGTTTTCCATCCCAAAAAAGTATATATATTTTTATATATACTGAACAAAAATATAAATGCAACATGTAAAGTGTTGGTCCCATGTTTCATGAGCTGAAATAAAAGATCCCAGATATGTTTCATACGCACAAAAACATATTTTTCTAAATTTGACAGGTGTGGCATATCAAGAAGCTGATTAAACAGCATGATCATTAGACAGGTGCAGCTTGAGCTGGGGACAATAAAAGGCCACTCTAAATGTGCAGTTTTGTCACAGATGTCTGAAGTTTTGAGGGAGCGTGAAATTGGCATGTTGACTGCAGGAATGTCAACCAGAGCTGTTGCCAGAGAATTTAATGTTAATCTCTCTACCATAGGCAGCCTGCAACATTTGGCAGTACTTCCAACCAGCCTCACAACCAACCGCAGACCATGTGTAACCACCCCAGCCCAGGACCTCCACAACCGGCATCTTCACCTGCGGGATGGTCTGAGACAAGCCATTCGGACAGCTGATGAAACTGTGGGTTTGCACAGCATATGTGGGAACTAATTCTTTGCACAAACGTCAGATATTGTCTCAGGGAAACTCATGCTCATTGTCCTGTCGTAGAAAATTGCAAGATGATGTTTTAATGCTTGTATTGCATTATAGTTGTTGTTTTATTCGACAGAATAGAGTATTGTGTGTGTGTGTTCTACTGAGGATGGGCCTCTATGAGATAGCACTGACAGAGGAGATTTACGATGTCTTTGGGTAATAAAGTCTAAAGAGCATTCCAGATAACATGAGGTAATGTTTTTGTGCTCTACCGTACCAAGGTGAGACGGGTTCTAGTTTGGAGTAGAGAGGGCCAGACACTGGTCTTTACAATGAAAACTGTTGACACAGCAGTAACTGTCTGCTATGTTTTATCGATATCTTCCATACAAATCTTAACCTTTGAACTGTTCCTAAGATCTGTGGTTCGTCAGTGTAAGTTGATAGGGGTGTATCTTGGCTATAAAAGATCTTTGTACTTTTTGTAGGTACTTTCAATGGTTCATTAGAGAGAGCGCATCACTGAAAGTCAAAAAGGCTATTGCAAAGCTTATTATTAAAAAATATGTAATTTAAGTATAACTCTGACTGGTGTGTGAAGTTTGTAACTCTCTCCTCATTTAGTAAAGCAGAAATATGCCACCACAGTCCTCACCACATCTTGACCTGACTGCAGTTGAGCGTTGTAACCTACTTCAGTGGGCAAATGCTCACCTTCGATTGTCACTGGCGTAACCTACTTCAGATGGTAGACAGCGTGTATGGCATGCGTGTACGACAGAGCGTTCCAGTTCCCGCCATTATCCAGCAACTTTGCACAGCCATTTAAGACGAGTGGGACAACATTCAACAGGCCACAATCAACAGCCTGATCAACTCTATGTGAAGGAGATGTTTCGCACTGCATGAGGCAAATGGTGGTCAGACCAGATACTGACTGGTTTTCTGATCCACGTCCCTACTTAAAAACAAAAACAAATCTATATTCCCAGTCATGAAATCCATAGTTTAGTGCCTAATGTATTTATTTCAACTAACTGATTTCCTTATATAAACTCTAACTCAGTAAAATCTTTGAAATTGTTGCACGTTGCGTTTTATATTTTATATTTTGGCATCCCGCGACCCACCTGGACCCCTGCTGTGACCCACAGTTTGGGAACCACTGACGTGGAGGACAGCCCGTGATGTGTGTTCTCCGTGGGTGTTGAGGGCCTTGCAGACGTACTCCCCCCCATTCTCCCTCTCCACAGCAGGGATGGTCAGGACCCCTCCACGGACCACAGCATTGGGGCTCATCCTATTACTGGGACCTAAAAACACATAGATTTCATGTTTCCCTTTTGAAAGTAAAGAAATTATACATTGTGAATAAACATTAAGAACACCTTCCTAATATTGAGATGCTGACCCCCCTCCCACAGTTGTGTCAAGTTGGTCGGATGTGTTTTGGGTGTTGGACCATTATTGATACACATGGGAAACTGTTGAGAGTGAAAAAACCCAGCAGCGTTGCAGTTGTCGTACCTGGGCCAGTGCCTTTGAACAAGGTGCTACTACCATACCTCGTACAAAGGCACTTAAATATTTTGTCTTGCCCATCCATCCTCTGAATGGCACACACACACAATCCATGTCTCAATTCTCTCAGGGTTTAAAAATCTTCCTTGAAACTGTCTCCTTCCCTTCATCTATTCTACTCTGATTGATGTGGATTTAACACGTGACATCGATAAGGGATCATAGATTTCGCCTGGTCAGTCTATACCACTAGCAGGTGTTCTTAATGTTTCATACCCTCAGTGTATACTTCCAAAACTTCAAGACTAAGCCAGCATAAACTCCATTGATAAAGAACAAGACAATGCAGTTCGTGCTGGCTTAGTTAATATTATACATTTTCCACTGGCTATAGCCAGGCCTTCCTTACCTATCCATTTGATGGCAGGGGTAGGGTTGCCAGTCACAGTACAGTGGAACTCAGCATGGCCTCCTTGCTGGATGGTCAGGACAGAGGGAGTGACAGTAGCCACTGGCTGGGCCGCCTCGCGAGCTACAATAAGACAGAGAACAGTAGAGAATGACTCAGAAATACATAGCCCGCAAAATACGGGACATTAGTGTTCAAAAAAGGGCAGGAAGGGGCTTTTCTGTAGGAAGGAGCTTTGTTTACAGTCAACACTTTACAGCTACTGCATGAGATTGGAAATGATGTCACACTCGATCAACAAACACTTACCTCATCCATTTGTTTCATAAATGGTAGCAATAAAGAATATATTCATGGCTACCAGACTGGAACTTGAAGTGACTTTAGTCAGAGTGCTTTTTTGGCTGTAGCGAATTTCATTGAGGCTGGGTCCTGACTCACTCAGGCCAAGACTGTGTCTGTGTGCAAATGCTTATGATGGAAGGCAGAGTGAGGGTGGCAGGACGAAGCCTAAGTACGTGGTCTATGCCCGTGCCCCTTGGCAGCCACGGCCTCTGTGCAGCCGATGCAGATGAGAGGTGGCAGGCTGGCCTTGGCAGGGCACACGGTTCTCTGGGCACAGCTCTCTGTGCCAGCTTGACTGGACACTGAGCCCCAGCCACATTCAATCCCATCTGATCCCAGGGCGTCAGAGCAAAAGAAATCCCCCTTTCAGCAGCCAGGGAGGACCATCAGGCTATTTAAGCTCTGAGATAAGCCCTGGTCTGGGTCTGGGACTTACTGATCTGACAGAAACAGACACTAAAAAGGCCAATATTTCATCATCTTTGTTTTTCTAAGAGGATGGGCACTGACTGTGGTGAGCCTCAACAATGAGACATGGAAATACTGGGGGAACAAAGTATACAATGATATATAATAAAGTTACAGTGTGATGATTGAATATTAGAGCTTGACTTTGATGAAGACTTATACAGTTGAGTGACCTGCGTGTGAACTTTGCAAAGTTCTCTAGTCTATTCTACAGATTTCTAAAAGCTTTTCCAAACCTGCCGTTTCCTTAAAATATCACTTCTGTAAATGGGTGGTGAGGTGACATCAGGCCATGAGTATTCTATCTCATTGAAACATTCACTGTGACAGTTGAAGGAGGCTGTCTGTAGTTAGATTCCAGAGGGAGATGAGGTGAACAATGAAGATGAGAGGAATTCTCCACCCTCCAGTGAGCTAACAGCCATGATGGTGGATATGATGTGGTGTACTAGGCACAGCATGATGTTTGAAGCACATTATGAAAGCTATTCCAGTGTGTGTCCCTGTGTGGGACTGGCAAGCAGACTGCAGATAGGGTGAGTGTGGGTGGGGTCTCCTCTGTGTTGAGTGTTGATTGGAAGACAAGAAGCTAAGTGCATCTACATAGAATGGGGAAATAAGAACATTCTAGAATCTTATTGAGTATGTAACGTTCCCTGTAAATAGTTCAGATACTTGAATACTATAAGGTAAAGATACAGATCTGATCTCAGTCGGATGAATGTACTAAAATGTGCAATTACGCAATTGCATTAAAAATGCGAGTGTGAATTACTGTGCAAATGGAAAACTTGAGGGGACCTGAGATTAAGTGCATGAGAAACTTTGTGGGTGGACTCAACCTTTTGTGGACTCAACCTTTGAGAGGAGCTTCCAACATAAATGACCATGCACCTGCACCTATGAACCCATACCATAGGAGCCAGACATGGCCTAGTAATGCTAATGTACAACCTACTATGTACTGTAATAACTAAAGTATATGATGTCAAGAGTATTACCAACATATGTTATCAAAAAGATTATATATATATATAAAGATATATGTTATCAGGAATATTGTCTGTTCAAAGGCTATACGTTTGAGGAGACGAAATGCAGAGCCAGCTTCGACTTGCATTTCGGCATTTCAATTAAGACCTTTGAAGATGCATGCCTCCCTATGATAGTCCAGTTAACCGTATAACCATGTAACCGTATAACCTTATGTGAAGTGCAAACTGTATGTAATCCCTGTGGTTGATTGTACATGGGCATTACCAGACCACCATTTTCATGCTGACGACGGCGGTAGATGAATGCATGC
The DNA here is from genome assembly GCF_018296145.1 of Oncorhynchus tshawytscha. Lineage (NCBI taxonomy): Eukaryota > Metazoa > Chordata > Actinopteri > Salmoniformes > Salmonidae > Oncorhynchus > Oncorhynchus tshawytscha. Next base: position 12,408,870 of record NC_056450.1, on the reverse strand, counting down.
GTGACCGAGAGAGTGAGAAGCCCTCCAGGGGTGAGGTGGGGTGGAGGTGGAGAGGTGTGGCCATGCCATGCCCACTTACGCTTTCCATGTCCTTCCAACATTTCATAGGTCGTGTAAAACATCTGAGTCTGTGAGGCCTCTGGAAATGGGGGGAGGGAGGAGGAAGGGACAGGCAAACTGACAGGTGAGTCTCCAGGTCAACGGTGGAACACTGGCATTGGAATCATCATCCAATGCTCCTCCCACTGAGCCTGTGGCCCAATTATTCCCCAGAATACTGTGGTCCATCCAAGTACAGCCTGGTATTTCTTGTGCCAGTGATTTTCCAAAAAGCACAAGACAAAACAATACAACAGTAGAATGATAGGCAAGGAACATACCAGAACTTGAATGCAATAGGCACCAAATCCCCATCATGCATTTTAAGTATTCAAACAGGTTCTCCAATTCAGATTGAGAACTGAATGAGGAACAACAACTACGTATTGAGGACACTAGCCCCTTTCTTCAAAGAAAAATGTGCATTTTCGAGGATTGTCCATTTAGACACGTGCAAAAACTAATCTGATTCAGCCAGTACGACACATACAGACCAAGGAGTAAGGTAGCTTTTTCATGATGATCAGAGATAGCTGTAGTTGTATGTATTCACAATCAACACACACACTTACCTTTCAATGAATTTAGGTGAGTAATTGTATGCTTTCTGAGAGATTTCTGAGGTTCTGTGAATGTTGGGTAGGATATAAACCATATCACCTTGGAGATTGTGTTGTTGCATTCATATTACATACAGGAATGGGGAAAGGGGGATACCTATCAGTTGCACAACTGAATGCATTCAACCGAAATGTGTCTTCCCCTATGCTATATAAAACATTGCTGCTATGAACTATGGTCATTTACTGGTGTAACAGTGAATAAAGTCTACTCAGAGAGATTCAAAATCAACTAGTTACAGGTAAACTTCACAAACACATGGGACAAGAACACAACAATAAGGTATGGCAGAACACAAGACAACAAGAATACAGATAGTAGAGAGACACATTTACGAAACATGCATGTTAGTAGTCAAGAAGTCATATCTGGAGCCTTGTACACTGAGGGTGGTAATATCTTCTGACCCATTGAAGTCTCACTCTGCATGACTCAGTGTCATATCTTCAAGTCTATGATCATTACTTTAATCAACTTGATATTTTTCACAAAGACTTTCAGTTAAGATTATAATTTTTTTTAAACACATTGTGATATTTGTATATTGCGTCAGTATCCGTTAGGTATTACAAATCAATTTAAATCAGCACATAGTATACTGTACAGTAAAATATGTTTGAAACGGCACCTTTGGTTATCCTGGCAGATTCTGTCTATCGGCACACCAGCGAGATTTGAATTGGCATATTTCAGCCACCGAATCAATCTATTTGTCTCATAGTAAGATACTGTGTAAATATATATATATACAGTGCCTTGCGAAAGTATTCGGCCCCCTTGAACTTTGCGACCTTTTGCCACATTTCAGGCTTCAAACATAAAGATATAAAACTGTATTTTTTTGTGAAGAATCAACAACAAGTGGGACACAATCATGAAGTGGAACGACATTTATTGGATATTTCAAACTTTTTTAACAAATCAAAAACTGAAAAATTGGGCGTGCAAAATTATTCAGCCCCTTTTAAAACTTTCAGTGCAGCAAACTCTCTCCAGAAGTTCAGTGAGGATCTCTGAATGATCCAATGTTGACCTAAATGACTAATGATGATAAATACAATCCACCTGTGTGTAATCAAGTCTCCTATAAATGCACCTGCACTGTGATAGTCTCAGAGGTCCGTTAAAAGCGCAGAGAGCATCATGAAGAACAAGGAACACACCAGGCAGGTCCGAGATACTGTTGTGAAGAAGTTTAAAGTCTGGATTTGGATACAAAAAGATTTCCCAAGCTTTAAACATCCCAAGGAGCACTGTGCAAGCGATAATATTGAAATGGAAGGAGTATCAGACCACTGCAAATCTACCAAGACCTGGCCGTCCCAGTCTAAACTTTTAGCTCATACAAGGAGAAGACTGATCAGAGATGCAGCCAAGAGGCCCATGATCACTCTGGATGAACTGCAGAGATCTACAGCTGAGGTGGGAGACTCTGTCCATAGGACAACAATCAGTCGTATATTGCACAAATCTGGCCTTTATGGAAGAGTGGCAAGAAGAAAGCCATTTCTTAAAGATATCCATAAAAAGTGTTGTTTAAAAAGTTGCCACAAGCCACCTGGGAGACACACCAAACATGTGGAAGAAGGTGCTCTGGTCAGATGAAACCAAAATGGAACTTTTTGGCAACAATGCAAAACGTTATGTTTGGCATAAAAGCAACACAGCTCATCACCTTGAACACACCATCCCCACTGTCAAACATGGTGGTGGCAGCATCATGGTTTGGGCCTGCTTTTCTTCAGCAGAGACAGGGAAGATGGTTAAAATTGATGGGAAGATGGATGGAGCCAAATACAGGACCATTCTGGAAGAAAACCTGATGGAGTCTGCAAAAGACCTGAGACTGGGACTGGAGATTTGTCTTCCAACAAGACAATGATCCAAAACATAAAGCAAAATCTACAATGGAATGGTTCAAAAATAAACATATTGTTAGAATGGCCAATTCAAAGTCCAGACCTGAATCCAATCGAGAATCTGTGGAAAGAACTGAAAACTGCTGTTCTTCAAATGCTCTTTTATCCAACCTCACTGAGCACAGAGCTGTTTTGCAAGGAGGAATGGGAAAAAAAGGTGGATTCAGTCTCATCATGTGCAAAACTGATAGAGACATACCCCAGAGACCTACAGCTGTAATCGCAGCAAAAGGTGGTGCTACAAAGTATTAACTTAAGGGGCTGAATAATTTTGCACGCCCAATTTTTCAGTTTTTGATTTGTTAAAAAAGTTTGAAATATCCAATAAATGTCGTTCCACTTCATGATTGTGTCCCACTTGTTGTTGATTCTTCACAAAAAAATACAGTTTTATATCTTTATGTTTGAAGCCTGAAATGTGGCAAAAGGTCGCAAAGTTCAAGGGGGCCGAATACTTTCGCAAGGCACTGTATATATATATATATATATATATATATATATATTTTATTAATTTATGTTTTTGACAAGACACATTTGAAACATAAAAAAATGAATGCACTGACAAAACATTTTTACAAACTTTTTATCTGTTGTCAAAATAAATGTAAACTGTGTTTTTATCATGCAAGCAAACGCATGAATACAGCGTAAAATCAAGTACTAACCAATCATCTTTCCCTATCTATATATCTTGCTGTTTATGTAACATTTCTCTAACATTTCTCAAATTTGATTGTATAGTCAAAAAATTCTATGTTTGGATAACATATTGGTATAAAAAAATCAATTATATATTTTTTTACTGTGCCCCTGATTTATAAATGTTGAATAAAATGTTAAACCTCAACACAAATTAAACGCAACAAAGTGTGACATACGCAAGCAAGTAAGTTGACTTGTGACAGCATTGAAATCAAACTAGCCTCAATAACCTTTCAAAAGTCAAATCTTGAACACATTTTTCTTGGCGCCAGATTTACACATACTGGATAGTATGATGCAAAACAAGAAGCCTTACTTACTATTGACAATGCAATGCCTTGGACCCTCTTAATAATCAGATCCATAGAACAGATAGTGAAAGATATACTACGAACCTAAAGTTCAACCACAGGTTCTCTACCTGCTGCAAGGTTGATAGCACCATTTTCAACATTAACATTCATCAAAACAATCAGGAAAGTAATAAAGGATCAGATTTTTATACAGTGTGTGCTGGTTCTTTCCCTGTATGATCATCACGTCACACTCGAGGGAGGATGGAGATTGGGATCGTGATGGGGCTTCTATACAGTACTGTATGTCCCCGGGGTGATTGACTGAAGTCCTCTTTGAATGTCAGTCCCAGTCAGAGTCACTAAGCACCCATCTTGTCATCCATATACCTCATCAACCACTACAGCTCAAGGAGAAACCACCACCTTCCCAGCCAAGGTTGCAGAGCTCAGGAAAGACACCGAATAACCAACACCCTGCTAGTAAGAAAATTGAAGTGGCACAAACTAGTGTACAAGTGGCTAAAAAGTTACCAAACAACCACCGAACCCACAGTGAAGACAGCAACAGCTAAAGATCAGAGAGAAGATGTCACCGATGGCAACAGAGACCAAAGGACTGTCACCGATGGAAACAGAGACCAAAGGATTGATAAGTCCTCACTGAGTATTAAACCAAGAAGCAACTTGAAAATGAATCAAATATATGCCACTGGGCAAGACAACCTTCTTTGGTATATCAATTGGGGGTGGTAAGACCACAGTTCATAGTAATTAAAACTACTTGAAACTCTTGAGTGGGCAATATCTTTGGACTTTGGTAGCATTGAGGTCTACTGTGTGCAATGATGTCTTAGACAATTGATATTGTATCTTAAACTGATGGACCTTTTGATTATTTTATCATTAGTATATCCACAAGCGGTATACTGCTCATGGACCAGTCATGGGTTCTGACTTCTAAACTTGAAATATTGTTAATCATCAGGTACCCTAGGGAAAGGATAAATGGCCACAGTCTGGTTCCTACACCAGAAGTTAATAGTTATCTGTAGGAGGAATGTATATGGTTGAGGTCACTGATAAGGGTGGAGAGCTGTGAGGTCAGGTCAGGTCAAATTCACAGAGAAGGAACAGTTTATTACCAACATCACTTAACTTTATGACTAACAATACAAATGTAATGTTTATAGGGAATGAGGAGACTTAACCCAAATTGGGGTATATATACTTGTGCTGGTGGGAACATGTTTTTTCTCTGTTCCAGCTGTCTGACTCTTTGATTGATTCAACTTAGTTTAAGCTTTACTAATTGTCTGTGAGTTTTTAGAACCTAATACTAGTAAAGATTGTACACACAGTACGAAGGTCGGGCCGTTATTAGAAAGACAGAGACAGGTAGCATAGAGAGAGATTGGAAAGGTTTAAAGTGAGAGGTTATCGGAGTTTAGGAAGTGGGGGGCAGGGAGTGTGAGTGACAGGGGTTATGCTGTTTGCCAGAAGCTGCAGACAGATAAACACATTCAACACAGTGCATGATATAAGGGAGACCGAGGCAAAGCAAAAGGAAGGCGGGTCATGCACCATTCAAGGAGGGCTAAGGGGAGGAACTCAAAGAAACAGAGCTTGTAGGGTGGTGGTATAGAGGCTGATGGCTAACAGCATGATGGAGCCTGCCTGGGATCACGAACCTGGCACGTAGAGGACGGCTGTACCCTCGTCCATGGCAAACATATTGGAGCCTGTACACACGTAGATGCCAGCGTCCTCAGGCTGGACGTTCTGGATGGTCAGGATGCCGTTGAAGTCCATGGCTCTGTTGGGCAGCTTGCCGTTACCCCGCCGAGTCCACACCAGGGTGTAGGCTGGAGACTGGGAGGGGACAGATGGGTACAAGATGTGAAGTAAACACAAATAAGAGAGAAAGAAATGCAACAGGGTGGCCAGTAAGAGGGAGACAATTGTGCTTAATGTGTCTGACCAAGATGGCGTAGCAGTCGGACGTGTGTTTTGTCTTGTCCCGTGTATATATTGTTTTCTTCGTATATACAGTTGTAGTCAGAAGTGTACAAACACCGTTGTCAAATACATTTAAACTCTGTTTTTTTCTTCTTCTTTTGGTACAATTCCTGACATTTAATCCTAGTAAGAATTCCCTGTCTTTGGTCAGTTAGGATCACCACTTTATTTTAAGAATGTGAAATGTCAGAAAAATAGTAGAGAGAATGATTTATTTCATCTTTTATTTCTTTCATCAAATCAAATGTATTTGTCACATACACATGGTGAGCAGATAATTAATGCGAGTGTAAGGAAATACTTGTGCTTCTAGTTCCAACCATGCAGTAATATCTAACAAGTAATCTAACCTAACAATTTCACAACAACTACCTTATACAACTACCTTATACAAGTGTACAGGAATGAATATGTACATAAAAATATATGACCCGAACGGCATAGGCAAGATGCAGTAGATGGTATAGAGTACAGTATATACATATGAGATGAGTAATGGAGGGTATGAAAACATTATATAAAGTGGCATTGTTTAAAGTGGCTAATGATACATTACATCAAGATGGCAAGATGCAGTAGATTGTATAGAGTACAGTATATACATATGAGATGAGTAATGTAGGGTATGTAAGCATTATATAAAGTGGCTAGTGATAAATTGATTACATCAATGTTTCCATTATTAAAGTGGCTAGAGTTGAGTCAGTAAATTAGCAGCAGCCACTCAATGTTAGTGATGTCTGTTTAACAGTCTGATGGCCTTGAGATAGAAGCTGTTTTTCAGTCTCTTGGTCCCCGCTTTGATGCACCTGTACTGACCTCGCCTTCTGGATGATAGCGGGGTGAACAGACAGTGGCTCGGGTGGTTGTTGTCCTTGATGATCTTTTTGGCCTTCCTGTGACATCGGGTGGTATAGGTGCCCTGGAGGGCAGGTGTTTGCACCCGGTGATGCGTTGTGCAGACCTCAGTACCATCTGGAGAGCCTTACAGTTATGGGAGGAGCAGTTGCCGTACCAGGCGGTGATACGGCCTGACAGGATGCTCTCGATTGTGCATCTGTAAAAGTTTGTGAGTGTTTTTGGTGACAAGCCAAATTTCTTCAGCCTCCTGAGGTTGAAGAGGCGCTGCTGTGCCTTCTTCACCACGCTGTCTGTGTGGGTGGACCATTTCAGTTTGTCTGTGATGTGTACGCGGAGGAACTTAAAACTTTCCACCCTCTCCACTACTGTCCTGTCAATGTAGATAGGGGGGTGCTCCCTCTGCTGTTTCCTGAAGTCCACGATCATCTCCTTTGTTTTGTTGACATTGAGTGTGAGGTTATTTTCCTGACACAACACTCCGAGGGCCCTCACCTCCTCCCTGTAGGCCGTCTCGTCGTTGTTGGTAATCAAGCCTACCACTGTAGTGTCGTCTGCAAACTTGATGATTGAGTTGGAGGCGTGCATGGCCACGCAGTCGTGGGTGAACAGGGAGTACAGGAGAGGGCTCAGAACGCACCCTTTTGGGGACCCAGTGTTGAGGATCAGCAGGGTGGAGATGTTGTTACCGACCCTCATCACCTGGGGCCGGCCCGTCAGGAAGTCCAGTACCCAGTTGCACAGGGCGGGGTCGAGACCCAGGGTCTCAAGCTTGATGACGAGTTTGGAGGGTACTATGGTGTTAAATGCTGAGCTGTAATCGGTGAACAGCATTCTTACATAGGTATTCCTCTTGTCCAGATGGGTTAGGGCAGTGTGCAGTGTGCAGTGTGATGGCAATTGCGTCGTCTGTGGACCTATTGAGGTGGTAAGCAAATTGGAGTGGGTCTAGGGTGTCCTTGATTAGTCTCTCAAAGCACTTCATGATGATGGAAGTGAGTGCTACAGGGCAGTAGTCATTTAGCTCAGTTACCTTAGCTTTCTTGGGAACAGGAACAATGGTGGCACTCTTAAAGCATGTGGGAACAGCAGACTGGATAAGGGTTGATTGCGAGGGTTAAAATGTTTTACTCACGTTGGCTACAGTGAAGGAGAGCCCGCAGGTTTTGGTAGCGGGCCGTGTCAGTGACACTGTATTGTCCTCAAAGCGAGCAAAAAAGTTGTTTAGTCTGTCTGGGACAAGACATCGTGGTCCGTGACGGGGCTGGTTTTTCTTTTGTAGTCCGTGATTGACTGTAGACCCTGCCACATACCTCTCATGTCTGAGCCGTTGAATTGCGACTCCACTTTGTCTCTATACTGACGCTTAGCTTGTTTGATTGCCTTGCGGAGGGAATAGCTACACTGTTTGTATTCGGTCATGTTTCCGGTCACCTTGCCCTGATTAAAAGCAGTGGTTTGCGGTTTCAGTTTTGCGCGAATGCTGCCATCAATCCACGTTTTCTGGTTGGGGAATGACTTAATAGACGCTGTGGGTACAACATCACCGATGCATTTGCTAATAAACTCGCTCCCCAAATCAGCGTATTCGTCAATGTTGTTGTTCACCGCAATGCGGAACATATCGCAGTCCACGTGATCGAAGCAATCTTGAAGAGTGGAATCCGATTGGTCGGACCAGCGTTGAACAGACCTGAGCACGGGAGCTTCCTGTTTTAGTTTCTGTCTATAGGCTGGGAGCAACAAAATGGAGTGGTGGTCAGCTTTTCCAAAGGGAGGGCCTTATAGGCCTTATATGCATCGAGGAAATTAGAATAACAATGTTCTAGGGTTTTGCCAGCCCTGGTAGCACAATCGATATGCTGATAGACTTTTGGGATCCATGTTTTTAGATTAGCCTTGTTAAAATCGCCAGCTACAATAACTACAGCCTCAGGTGGTTTCCAGTTTACATAGTGTCGAATTAAGTTCTTTCAGGGCCGCCGATGTGTCTGCTTGGGGGGAATATACACGACTGTGATTATGATCGAAGATAATTATTTTGGTAGATAATGTGGTCGGCTTTTGATTGTGAGGAATTCTAAGTCAAGTGTACAAAAGCACTTGAGTTCCTGTATATTGTTATGATCACACCACGTCTCGTTAATGATAAGGCATACACCCCCGCCCTTCTTTTTACCAGAGAGATGCTTGTTTCTGTCGGCGCGATGCGTGAAGACACCAGGTGGCTGTACCGACTCAGATAGCGTGTCTCGAGTGAGCCATGTTTCCCTGAAAATAAGGTTACAGTCTCTGATGTCTCTCTGGAATGCTACCCTTGCTCAGATTTCGTCTACCTTGTTGTCAAGAGACTGGACATTGGCGAGTAGTATGCTCGGGAGCGGTGCGCGATGTGCCATGTCTATGGAGCCTGACCAGAAGACCACTCCGTCTGCCCCTTCTACGGCGCCGTTGTTTTGGGTCGCCGGCTGGGATCCGATCCATTGTCCTGGGTGGTGGTCCAAACAGAGGATCTGCTTCGGGAAAGTTGTATTCCTGGTCGTAATGTTGGTGAGTTGACGTTGCTCTTATATCCAATAGTTCCTCCCGACTGTATGTAATAAAACCTAAGATTTTCTGGGGTAACATTTTAAGAAATAACACACAAAAAAAATACTGCATAGTTTCCTAGGAACGCGAAGCGAGGCGGCCATCTCTGTCGGCGCCGGAAGTATGTTTATCACATTCCCAGTGGGTCAGAAGTTTACATACACTCAATTAGTATTTGGTAGCATTGCCTTTAAATTGTTTAACTTGGGTCAAACGTTTCGGGTAGCCTTCCACAAGCTTCCCACAATAAATGGGGTGAATTTTGGCCCATTCCTCCTGAGCTGGTGTAACTGAGTCAGGCTTGTAGGCCTCCTTGCTCACACATGCTTTTTCAGTTCTGCCCACACATGTTCTATAGGATGTTTGTCTCATCAGGGATGATGGTCGGATTTGCGTTTATCGTCGAAGGAATAAGTGTTACACCGATGCCTGTACTCTGGAGCGGGATTGATTTGGAGGTGGAGGGTCCGTCATGGTCTGGGACAGTGTGTCACAGCATCATCGGACAGAGCTTGTTGTCATTGCAGGCAATCTCAACGCTGTGCGTTACAGGGAAGACATCCTCCTCCCTCATTTGGTACCCTTCCTGCAGGCTCATCCTGACATGACCCTCCAGCATGACATTGCCACCAGCCATACTGCTCGTTCTGTGCGTGATTTCCTGCAAGACAGGAATGTCAGTGTTCTGTCATGGCCAGCGAAGAGTCCCAATCTCAAGCCCATTGAGCACGCCTGGGAAATCTATGATAATTGATCATTTCGATAAGCATTTTTCTACAGCAGGCCATGCTTTCCACCTGGCTACCCCTACCCTGGCCAACAGATCAGCCCCCATTGAAGCAACTTGCCCAACCCCTATTACTAGCCTGTTCAACCTTTCTTTCGTTTCGTCTGAGATCCCCAAAGATTAGAAAGCTGCTGCGGTCACAACCCTCTTCAAAGGGGGAGACACTCTAGACCCAAACTGTTATAGACTTATATCCATCCTGCCCAGCCTTTCTAAAATCTTTGAAATCCAAGTTAACAAACAGATCACCGACCATTTCGAATCCCACCGTACCTTCTCCACTATGCAATCTGGTTTCCGAGCTGGTCATGGGTGTACCTCAGCCACGCTCAAGCTCCTAAAAGATATCATAACCACCAGCGATAAAAGACAGTACTGTGAAGCCGTCAGCATCGACCTGGCCAAGGCTTTCGACTCTGTCAATCACCGCATTCTTATTGGCAGACTCAATAGCCTTGGCTTCTCAAATGACTGCCTCGCCTGGTTCACCAACTACTTCTCTGGTAGAGTTCAATGTGTCAAATCGGAGGGCCTGCTGTCTGGACCTCTGGCAGTCTATGTGGGGGTTCCACAGGGTTCAATTCTCAGGCCGACTCTCTTCTATGTATATATCAATGATGTCGCTCTTGCTGCTGGTGATTCTCTGATCCACCTCTACGCAGACGACACCATTCTGCATACATCTGGCCCTTCTTTGGAAACTGTGTGAACAAACCTCCAAACGAGCTTCAATGCCATACAACACTCATTCCATGGCCTCCAACTGCTTTTAACCAGTTGGATTTAGGGGGCGCTATTTTAATTTTTGGATGAAAAACGTTCCCGTTTTAAACAAGATATTTTGTCGTGAAAAGATTCTCGACTATGCATATAATTGACAGCTTTGGAAAGAAGACACTCTGACATTTCCAAAACTGCAAAGATATTGTATGTGAGTGGCACAGAACTGATGTTACAGGCGAAACCCAGATAAAAAAACAACCAGGAAGTGCCGCATTTTTTTTAAACCGCCTCATGCCAATGACTCCTTATATGGCTGTGAATGAGTTACGAATGAGCTTACGTTTTCCACGTTTTCCCCAAGGTGTCTACAGCATTGTGACGTCTTTTTAGGCATTTCCCTTGAAGAATGGCTGTAAGGGACCATATATGGCATGTGGTCCCATGGTGTCTCCCGCAGAAAACCTTGCGTAAAATACTGAGGTAGCCATTTTTCCAATCGCTTCTTATGAGAAACCAACTGCCTCGACGGATATATTATCGAATATATTTGTTAACTTCTTCGATATAGGGGGCACTCTTTTAATTTTTGGATAAAAAAACGTTCCCGTTTTAAACAAGATATTTTGTCACGAAAAGATGCTCGACTATGCATATAATTGACAGCTTTGGAAAGAAAACACTCTGACGTTTCCAAATCTGCAAAGATATTATCTGTGTGTGCCACAGAACTGATGCTACAGGCGAAACCAAGATGAAATTTCAAACAGGAAATGCCCCAGATTTTGAATGCGCTTTGTTCCAATGTCTCCTTATATGGCTGTGAATGCGCCAGGAATGAGCTTACACTTTCTGTCGTTTCCCCAAGGTGTCTGCAGCATTGTGACGTATTTGTAGGCATATCATTGGAAGATTGACCATAAGAGACTACATTTACCAGGTGCTCCGCTTGGTGTCCTCCGTTGCAATTATTGCGTAATCTCCAGCTGCGTGTATTTTACCATTTGCTTCAGAGGAGAAACCAAACTGCCACGAATGACATATCATCGAATAGATATATGAAAAACACCTTGAGGATTGATTCTAAACAACGTTTGCCATGTTTCTGTCGATATTATGGAGTTAATTTGGAAAAAAGTTTGGCGTTGTAATGACTGAATTTTCTGTTTTTTTTCTTAGCCAAATGTGATGAACAAAATGGAGCGATTTCTCCTACACAAATAATCTTTTTGGAAAAACTGAACATTTGCTATCTAATTGAGAGTCTCCTCATTGAAAACATCCGAAGTTCTTCAAAGGTAAATTATTTTATTTGAATGCTTTTCTTGTTTTTGTGAAAATGTTGCCTGCTGAATGCTAGGCTTAATGCTATGCTAGCTATCAATACTCTTACACAAATGCTTGTGTAGCTATGGTTGAAAAGCATATTTTGAAAATCTGAGATGACAGTGTTGTTAACAAAAGGCTAAGCTTGTGAGCCAATATATTTATTTCATTTCATTTGCGATTTTCATGAATAGTTAACGTTGCGTTATGGTAATGAGCTTGAGGCTATAATTACGCTCCCGGATACGGGATTGCTCGACGCAACAGGTTAAAAACACCTTGAGGATGGATCCTAAACAACGTTTGCCGTGTTTCTGTCGATATTATGTAGCTAATTTTGAAATTTTGAAGTTTGGCATTATAGTTGTAGCATTTTTCGGTCGATTTCTCATGGTGAAGAAACGGGAGCTTTTTCGCCTACAAAAATAATATTTTTGGAAAAAAGGAACATTTGCTATCTAACTGGGAGTCTCCTGAGTGAAAGCATCCAAAGTTCTTCAAAGGTAAATTATTTAATTTGGTTGCTTTTCTTATTTTTGTGAAAATGTTGCCTGCTGCCAGCAGAGCCTAGCATAGCATTATGCCACGATAAACTTACACAAATGCTTGTCTAGTGTTGGCTGTAACGCATATTTTGAAAATAATGACAGTTGTGTTTGAATGTATTTATTTCATTTCATATGCGATTTTCATGAATAGGAAAAGTTTCTAGGGGTATTTATGTCCGTTGCGTTATGCTAATGCGTTTGAGGCTATGATTATGCTCCCGGATACGGGTTTGCTCGTCGCAAGAAGTTAAATGCTTGTAAAACTAAATGCATGCTCTTCAACCAATTGCTGCCTCCATCCACCCGCCCGACTAGCATCACCACTCTGGACGGTTCTGACTTACAATATGTGGACAACTACAAATACCTAGGTGTCTGGTTAAACTGTAAACTCTCCTTCCAGACTCACATTAAGCATCTTCAATCCAAAATTAAATCTAGAATCGGCATCCTATTTCGCAGCAAAGCCTCCTTCAGTCACGCTGCCAAACATACCCTTGTAAAACTGACTATCCTAATGATCCTTGACTTCGGCGATGTCATTTGCAAAATAGCCTCCAACACTCTACTCAGCAAACTAGATGCAGTCTATCCCAATGCCATCCGTTTTGTCACCAAAGCCCCATATACTACCCACCACTGCAACCTGTATGCTCTCGTTGGCTGGCCCTCACTACATATTCGTCGCCAAACCCACTGGCTCTAGGTCATCTATAAGTCTTTGCTAGGTAAAGCCCTGCCTTATCTCAGCTTACTGGTCACCATAGCAACACCCACCCGTAGCACGCGCTCCAGCAGATATATTTCTCTTGCTCCTTTGCACCCCAGTATCTCTACTTGCACATCATATGCACTTCCAGTGTTAATGCAAAATTGTAATTATTTAGCCTCTATGGCCTATTTATTGCCTTACCTCCCCACTCTTCTACATTTGCACACACTGTACATAGATTTTTCTATTGTGCTATTGACTGTACGTTTGTTTATGTGTAACTCTGTGTTGTTTTTGTCGCACTGCTTTGCTTTATCTTGGCCAGGTCGCAGTTTAAATGAGAACTTTTTCTCAACTGGCCTACCTGGTTAAATAAAGGTGAAATAAAATAAAAAATAGTTTAATAATAAGGTATATGGTAAACAAAGGTGTTGTCAATTATAACCTGTTTCAGGATGCTAGGTGGTATTTCGCACATCACTACTTCACAGGAGAGGCAATTGAACGTCTTTTTGGAAGAATTGCCTCCTGGAACATGAACTTTCATGTGCCTTAATAACAAACATGTATTCCATCTGTAAGTATGAATAAAATGGTTAAATTACGACCCTAGTTGGTTAAGCCACAGTAAAATATCTTCCTGCTAGCTATGATTGGCTGAGATAATGGATGGGCTGGACATGCTGGAAGATGAGTTTGGATTGGTCTGCCATGTAGCATGCTTCTGTCTTCTGTTCTGCGTGTTTTAAATTTATATAATGTTAGCCATCGAGACCTACAAACGTTTTGCTACTTTACGTAACAACATTGATGCCCTGAATTTAGCAGGTGCTATTGACAGATCAGTTGAAAAGGTTGTGATGGGCTACTTTCTGCACACGCCACAGTCAGTGTGAACCGGAGTGACTTGACACAACATTCGCCAAACAAGATGTAGCTACAAACAAAATGGAGCTGTGTTCATCCATGTATACAGGTAAGAGTCTAGCTACATTTTCAGATTTTCTCATTTTGTCAGAAAGTCGTTTTCATTGCAAGTTAAAGCATACTGTTCGCTAGCTAGCGAAGGTTAGATTGTTGGCTCGCTAGCTAACGTTACGTTCATGATCTGTGTAGTAATATTATAAGAATCAGAAATGCATTGCTAGTTATAGCCTAATGTTAACTAGTTAACACAGAACCTAGCTGGTTAGCTTTAGGTACCTACATGACAATGTTTGGTATTGGTAGTAGTATGAGTTGGGATTATGCCAGTTCATTGTTAAACTAGCTAGCTAACTACATGTCTAAACAAAAGACTCCACCTCGGACGGATTATTACATGACCCATCAAATTAGCCAGATGTGTCTGTCTGAGGGTGATTACGGCCATCTATTGTATTTTATGAACATGTGTACATGTCTAGACAATAGTGACCCACTTAGCTAGATGTGGCTGGGGGTTGGTTATAGCATTTCTTTCACACAACCCATCAATTTAGACAAGTGCGTCGGGTAAGCGTCATCTAATAATCATTCAATATTTTTATCTGGACACTTTCGGTTTTTGATATTCAAATAACCATTTCACTGTACAGTTCACACCTTCTGTATCCTGTGCATGTGACAAATACACTTGATATAGTGTGTGTTTACCAGAGATGGTAATGTGAAGAACAACATGACATGCACCAAAGTCAGATTAGGATATAGGCCAAAGGACTAGACAAACTATTAAAAATAGGCCACAAGTTTTACCACTTTTAGTCTTGAAATGGGTCTATCTTTAAAGAGATTAGGTGGCTAAGGCTTAAGAGAATGATGCTAAATGGGGGTTGAAAAACATTGGTCCTCCAGTATGTGTACCAAACAATTCAAAGGGCCATTTTCTCAAAAGTGGGGTTACAAGTTTATCAACTTTCAAAGCAGAATGACTTTCCCATTGTTCCTCAACTGCAGTGTATGATATACCATTTTGTAGCTTTGAGTCTCTCCTTTTATCCACTGTAAAAAAAACTGAATTTCAAATTTTGCTACATAGGACAAAATCCAGGTGGTGGGAAATGATTTAAGCACAATACCAACCATCTAAGATACATTAAAATAAGCCGAATTGATTGCATTAATGTCTCCATGTCGGTCGCTAGTCTTACCTGGCTCTTGGCTCTTGGCTGTGATTTAAGCACAATGCCAACCATCTAAGATACATTAAAATAAGCCGAATTGATTGCATTAATGTCTCCATGTCGGTCGCTAGTCTTACCTGGCTCTTGGCTGTGCAGATGAAGCTGACTGTTGCGCCAACTGTGACACTCCGTGCTTTGGGCTCCTCGATGGTCACCTGAATGGGTTTGTACGAGACAGCTGGAAAAAGACATGCACAGAAACCATTCAGTAAACACTCAAATGTCCCAAGTTACAATTTCTTAAAAGTATTTACTGTCTCAACTTCAAACATATTTTGTTCAAGTCAGTTTTAACTATTCAACAACTATCTGTAAGATCAGTGGGGGAAAAAAATCACAAAAGTATTCCAAATGCACTATTTTAACGGACAATTACTTGTGACGACAATCTCAGCGCGGCTCCTGTTGGTGTTGCGTTGGTCTCTGCAGGTACAGACATACATGCCTGTGTCACTGGGCTGAACACTGGGGATATGCAGCTCCTCTCCTGAGAGAATAGGTAGGAATGAGATTAAATTACCAAGGGGAATGGACTAGTACTTCAATAGCGTAGAAAAGCCTTACAGTTTCCCATGAGTCGCATCCAGGGATTTTGGATCTTTTACTACGCTATCCAAAGTATAAATACAGTAAAGTACACACACTACAGGGTACAAAAATATGTTTTGAGCAAAAATATATTTTTTACAAAACTGAACTCTTCAAGATGTTGTTCTGCTGGGAATCTGTGATGTCATCACCTCTCTTTGTTGAGGAGCAATAGAGAACAAAAGAGGACAGCCCCCCCCCCACACACACACACGTGCCAAGTCATGACTCGCCTGGACCACCTATTGAGATGTGCCTTTTGTTAAGTAAATCAGGTGTTAAATGAGGTGAAAAGGAGACTGGAATGCCACTTGAAAGGAGAAGAGTAGAGGTACTCGGTGGATGGGCTTTCTATTGTTCTTAGGTCACTCTGCCCCCATTTCACACCAATTTGCCAGGGAACTCAGTCACCTGACAGGGTCAGTCAATCACAGGCCTTATCTGGTGGGGTAACAGACCCCCACTACCATCTGTACCTCAGTCTTTCTCTGCAACTCCAGGAGTGAATAGCAAGGTGACCAACCACCTGGCTGTAGCAACCCACAGAAGACTGACCGCTGGGCCTCACCCCATGGACTCTTCCCTCTCTGGACATTCCCTACTGTGTAGTGCATTTATGACCATACAACCACTTCTACTAGTCCCATCTTGCTACATTGGTGAGTGTGCATCTTAAGTGTGTGCAAAAAAAGTGTGTTCTACATCTGTCTCCTACTGGTCATTACTACACCTTCTAACAGAGACGCAGGGACAATTGTATCTATATTCACCAATACTGGTCTTTAGTGAGGAGTGTATACTGTGCCGCTATATACAACAACAGTAATGTATGTATGGCTCTTATGCTAGGCCAAGTCATACTCCCTATTACCCAGAACTGGTCTGTCCAGTATACTATACCTTGTCTTTGTCTGACGGCGCTGTTGGTCATGGGGCGTCCATCCTCCCTGGACCAGTAGTAGTAGTGGGGTGGAGGGCCGGTCACCTGGCACCGCAGGGTCACTGGGCTACCCTGGGCCACCAAAACCCTCTCAGGGTACACTTTCACCACCAGGGAGGCTGCCGCTGCTGGGTCAGAGGTTAAGGGTTAAAGGTTAGGGCACAAGGATCAATCGCAGAGACACTCTTGGTGGTTAAGTCTGGCAGGAAGAAAAAGTAGATTGATTTTGAGTTCCTTTTCAGTTGGTTCACTCAATACAACATGTATCCAAGTCTACTGGACGTTTTGGGTTCCCTTACTATTGAATGGACGACACTTAATCCTGTCTTGTGGATTTCCAACGTATCCAGTTGCACAGCTGTAGGGGACAGAGAGAAAGACATTCATATAGAGTCAACACAACGTCAAAGGACACTGAAAAGCCAGTCTGAATAGAGCAGCCTGGTACTAGCTCAGTTTGTGTTGTATAGCCATTGGCATGACAATGACCACAGGACACCGACAAGACAGAACAAACAGATCTGGGACCGGGCTAGAATAGAGAGGTAAAGAGAGAGTTGTGTCAGCTTACCGCTCACAGTACTGGCCAGTGTATCCAGGCTGGCAAGCAGTACACTGATAACCACCGTTACCAAGGCTCTCACAGGTGGGGGAGAACCTGGCAAACACACACAGATAAGCAAGTACAGTATACTCCAGTAATAACTAACCCAGTGGGATCTGTTCCAAGTTGGGATGTAGGGCAAAGTTTCAAAGACAGATATGAATGACTGAGAACTACATCTTGTTCCAATGGAGGACCATTTTGATACTGTTTATCGTTTTTACAGAAGCAAAGCAACGACCCCTTTTTATCCCCCAATCGGACTGGGACTGTGTTCTGTGTCCTAATCCTGTTAGCGGCTCACTACTCACTGGTTGTCAGGGTCGGTGTGAGGGCAGGCACAGGGCTGGCAGTCCTCTGGGGTTCCAGCGGTGGGATCCCCATAGAAACCTGGGGCACACTGCTCACACAGCTCTCCCTGGGTGTTGTGCAGACAGCTCTGGAGATGCGGGAAGACGACAACCACTCGCTTGTTATTCAATGTACTTGTTTCAAATCTACTGCTATTTTGGACCTGAGGCCATGTGGGTGGTGAGCTAGGATTCATTGTGATCTCAGAGGCTGAACTGATCCTACATTAGCATTCCTGGTTTTAAATTAACGAGGTTAACCTGGATAAAATGAAGGTTAAATAAACTAAATGAGAAATTCATCAAAACAACTGCCCTAAAGAGATTCTCTGGGCTGCATACCGTGCAGATGCCATTCTCGGGGTGGCAGGAGTCAGAGTGCCCGTTGCACTCACACAGCTCACAGTGGCCCAGGTACAGGCCCCCTCCGGTACGAGTGTAGCCAGGGGCACAGTCCTGGTAGAGAGAGAGTTACAACTGTCATCACACCGTGGGCTTGACACTCTCAGGGTGGGTTTCCTGGACACGGAGCCTGGTCCTCCTTCGAGCATGCTTTCTCCAGGAGGCAAAAAATTAAAAGTCTGCTGACTGTTCAAACATACATACATTTACGTTTGAGGTTAATTAGTCAACATTGCCACTTGTGGCAGAGAGAGAGAGAGAGAGAGAGAGCTCCTCTTACCTGACAGGAGAGTCCCTGGTAGGCGGGCGGGCAGCGGCACTGCTCCACTTCTAGAGCCTGAGCCAGGCCACTGTAGTTGGGCACGGCCACCTCCATGCTGACCTCGGAGATGCTGGAGGACCTCATCTCTGTGTAGTAGGAGGCCCGCACCAGGATGTCATCCAGGTCAGCCAGCACCATCATCAGGTGCTCCCTAGTGGCAGGCATGCCGTCGGGGCGACGCCAGTTCTCCTACAGGGCAGGGAGATGGGAGTTACTACCATTGTATCACCGGGATGCTAGTGTGACCTGTGTCAATGAGGAACGGATGGGGACTATAAAGATCACAGCTACTGTAGAACACTGACCTCTCTAAAGACGAGCTCAAACTGGCGGGACTCTCTTGTCCCCTTTCCCCTCTGCCAGAGCTGGCGAGCCACCAGGGTGATGTCATTTCCCTGTGGGCAACAATGACAAGGGCAACCCATGGCAGGTGAGTGTAAAACGAATTGATGCGACAGCAGTACATGGAAGAGAATGACGTTCATAACTTGTGGGGTCTATGTGCTGTGGAATGGATGCAACAACAGTAAATGAGATTGAACACAATGTTAACTTTGGTGTATACTTACAATAATCTGAACATCAGCGTCTTCGATGGCTGTTCCTCTCTGGCCGGCTACATAGGAGATGGTATACTTCAGCTTCCCACCATACGAGTTCACCTATTGTAGAGGTGGAGATAAATACATTTAGTGCCTCTTCTATTAGAAATGTGTCTTTCTGTAAGAGCAAAAAAACGCGAAGCGATCAAAGAGCACATGATGTATTACATTTCTCTAAGACGTTCATCTTCTCCAATAAAAACGGAGTCATGCTTGACATCCCACCACTTGGAGAAGTGTCTTAGTTAAACAGTGATCATTAATCAATAAGTGCTGTACACTACACAGGGTGGTGTCGCCCTGCCCTTCATTTCCCTTCCACAGCTCTGATAGTTCAGGTGGAGGAATGGTGGGGTGGTTCTGTGGCCAAACGGTTAACCGAAGGGTAAACACCCAGTCAGGGTGCAGGAAGGCTGGGCCTGGCTCGTACTGTTACCTTATCCCCTATGAACTGCTCTGGGAGCTGCCAGTAGAGCGTGTCATCCGGGTGCAAGCTGAAACCTTTGTAGAACAATGCGTACTGGGGCAGAGGAAGGAGAGCATGAGAGAGCAAGCCAGAGACAGAGCTCAAAAGATACGCAAGGAGAGAGAGAGAGAGAGAGATAGGCATCGCAAGCACAGTAGAGAGGAGAGCAGAGAAAGGGTTTACATTTTGGTCCCCTACTAGTTAACTACTACTTGGTGACAAAGTGACACTCACACCATGCGTTAACTGGCAACTAAAACAACAGCTTCCAGTGTGTATAATGTGAAAATCACAGCTTGTAAAGGTGACTGTGTGACATGTTTAGACCCTTATACAGTATAATTATAGATTACATATCCAGTGCTCCTCTTTAAGTGAAGAACTACAGAGTACGACTTTAACAGTAATTGTGTACTGTGCTTTAAAGAGGAAAATGCCACCCTGCTTAGTCATGGAATTTATGCACATACTGCCCTTTTCAGCCCTATCTTCTCTTTCTTGTTCTTTTGAAAAAGACCCAGGCGGCGAACACTTTGACAATACTAAGGAAAACTGTACAGGATAAACCTGTGAAATATTCACTCTTGTGATTTGTGAATGGATGACTTTATGATCAACCTGATCGGTTGTTGATTAACCTTCCTGGCTACAGTACACTGTATGTTATCACATGGAGGGAGGCAGTTTCCTCTGCTTGTGTTTGTCAAGAGCAGGGTCATGCAGTCAAACAGTCTGGTTGTCTGTCTGTCCGTCTGTTCATCATTTAGCCAGCCAATCAGTCAGCTAGCCAATCAGTCAGTCTGTCCGTCCGTCCGTCAGTCAGCCAGCCTGTCATCATGTCTACCTGGCTGGAGGCCCCTGCAGGCCCGGGGCCACTGGGAGCACTAGGAGGACCCACTATGTTCTTGGTCCCCCGCTGTTGAGTCTGTCAACAGGACCAGGCCCAAAAAGAGAGTAAACCAGTCAGTAACGACCACAATAACAACTATGGATGAGCTTAAAAGTTAAAGGATTGAGTGTTTCTCATAGGGGTTATTTTAGATGTACCTTCTGTCGAGGAGAGTGACCTGGGGAGGCTGTCTGAGGACTAGTAGGCCGTACCAGGGAGGAGATACCAGAGAGGGAGGAAGGGGGAGAGGGGGGCCTCAGGGGGGTATGAGACCCGGCCCGAAACGAGGCGCTGGGGACCTTCCTCTCAGAGGAAGAGGAGGGAGGGAAGGGAGGAGAGCCGGCTGGAAAGTTGGAGAGGATTGCCCAGATCTCATCATCCAGCTTCTTCACTTGTTCCTGGGGGAGAGGATGGGGAGGGTGGTGGGGGGGGGGCTCATGAGGGTTTCCCCAAAGGAGACCGCCCACCATGCAAGGTAAGAGACACACCAAGCACTGGGGTCTGGGGGACATGCTGTGTCATGCTCTTAACCAGGTCTACAACCCTGTGGTATGTACACAACTTCACTCACTGGGGCCATTGAACTGTCTAGTTTCTACAATCCTAAAACAGGGAAGTCTTGACGCAAAACATCCAAACACGTCGGCTATTAGACACAACATGGCTCTCTTCTCTTCAAATTCCAGAGCGCCTCACAATCCCATTCAGGTCTGTTTGTAATACACACACGTGCATTTTTACGACATGCATCTGGTAAATGTACTGTCAACGTGCTGCAGTTGCTTTCATGCTGATGTATACCATGCCACAGTAAATATCCAGTCACATACTGTCTTATGGGTGGTGGGATTATCTTTCAAGGATGTCATGGCAATTGACATCCCAAAAAGCAATCCATATCAGGGGAAGGGGGGAGGGGGTGGCTGGGTTGTACTGTTGTCAGTAGACGTGTTGTATGGACATAGCAGTGGGTGGCTAGGCTACAGTAGGAATACCTGGCTAGCTCTTTTGGACCTGGAGGTGCCATTACCCTTCGAAGACTTCATCATGTCCCAAACGGACGCATCCTTCCTCCGTTGCTCCTCTGTCCAGGCGGAGTCTCTCTAGTGTTGTGAATAAACAAGGCTCCCGTGATCACTTTCTAATTCCCCACGTGGGAGCCAGCGGAAGACTTTAGAACTAACGGGGGACTGGAAGAACGTAACTGCTGTTCACGGCTATCAATGTCGGACGTCTGCAAAACTCCTCCTGACTCAGTCGCTTCAGTGCACTACATCAGAGTCATCCACCGCGTGATTGGTCCATTAAACAGAGTGACGTCTAAGTAACCAATACGCGTAGAGTAGTGTAACCCGCGATGGCATGTGAACCTGAAATATTCCTAATATTACAGAAATGTGTGTAAATAGGGCCATTGCTGTATGTCGATTGCTGCTACAATGGAGCTGAAACTAGGAAAAATTTGAGACCATTGGAAATGGAGGAAACCCATGCATCTCAAACACACAAAACCTCCTACACTCAAGAAAATAAGGGTAATGTATGACGCATTTATCTCAACACAAATCAAATGACAAATCACACCAATCCTTTGTTTGAATTACAGGCAAACATTTTAGTCATCAATTCTTCACAAAAAGTGTTGTTTTATTTTTATGTGTAAACTGTCATTGGTGAGGGGCTGGTAAGTAAGCCTTTCACTGTAAGGTTGTACCTGTTGTATTCGGCGCATGCGACTAATACAATTTGATTTGATACTGGTCAATCCACAATCATCACCACACGACAAGCACCGCTCTGGTTTACCTGGTGCGCTCGTCTCATACGAGCAAAGAAAGCGTCCTTCTATAGAGTGGACAGGCAAACCAAGAGTAAAAATAACTCAATTACACTTGAATGATGCATAAAGAACCAACATCTTCTCAAGACAAATAATGAAATGCATCCATGTGATGCTTTCTAAAAGTAGATGCATCAACAAACAGTACAGTACTGACTTCTATCTCAGAGACTGCTATGGCCAATGCTTTCTGATGAGGTTCTACCGCCTTTAATACATGGTAAATTCATGGAGCATACAACCAAATGACAATTTCCCACTATGAGATTGGCCCTCAAACTTAGTGTTTTCTACGATATCTCATTTAGCAAACCCTTTCACAACAAAGACCAGCACAGACATTCAGGCAGAAATTGAGAGAGCATTTAAGCGCTGTTAGGAGCAGGAATGCTAGAGGATTCCCGAATGAGAAGAAGCCACTTCGCACCATATAGCGAGAGAGTGGGAGTAGACGTCGGGACAGCGTTTGTATCGTCTCTGATGGCCACGGTGGACAGATCCTCATCTGGGACTTACCTTATCCCCTTGGAAAGCCTCGGGCAGCTGCCAATAGTGGGGCTCCTGGCCCAGGTAGTCAAAGTTGCTGTAGGAGAGCTGGGTGCCGTCAGTCGACACCTCCACGGTGAATCCGGTGGAGATACGGTTGGTGAGCTGCCGGTTGACCAAAGCAAAGCCCTGGAAGTTGCCTGGGGTAAAGACGGATGACACCTGCAGGACACACATGAAGGGAAACCAATCGCACTCAGAGAGACAGGAACGCCATTTATTCAGTTCAGTAGAACTTTATTGGCAATTGCGGCGCTTTCAGCAGAGCTGTAAGTATATGTTTGTGTGTTGACTTGCCTATATTCCTTAATTGGTCATTGTCACGTCAAACTCAAACAAATATGAGACCAGCGCCAGGCTACTCTCAAAGTGCTCTCTTCGTATATTTACTCATATATTATTTTCAGGAAGTCGTTTCCTAGTTCTTGTCGCCTGGGTACCTGGTCTCTGTCGTGGGAGGAGCTGGAGCACTGTTGAGTGACTCCCATGCAGAAGCAGGATAGGCAGCCATCTTTGTTGTCTGTGCTGAGGTGGAAGGTTCCCTGCTTACAGTTTGAGCAATCAGGGCCCTCAACGTTCATCTGAGACACAATGATATAGTGTGAGAGGTGAACCTACACATACATAGAACATAGACTTGAATGGGAATGCCATTCAAGGGACTATATTTATATGGGACAAACCTAGAGAGATAACAAGTGGATAAGGATATAGGAGGATATCAATGGGGCTGGCGGTTTTAATGAAAAACATAGCGAAGCCTTGGTTTGCTTACCTTGCAGCGACACACACCATTTCCATTGCATCCTTCACTTCCTCTCTGATCACAGTCGTAGCAGTTACCTGTAAACATGCCATAGCTGAGCGTTGCACTCAGTGTGCCTTCATTCCACCAAATACTATAATGTACACAGCCACAATCTGTTAGCACGGTTAACACCGCCCCTGAGGGGGATAGAGTTATATTTAATTGAATAATCTACACCTACCATTCAGATCATTGTTGCCAACAATACACGTTTGTCCAAGCTGGGGGTTGCCTGTGTACCCAGCAGCACATCTGAAAAGGAGAACAGCCAACATTTACACTTTAAAACAAACATTTCCAGTCAAAGAGGACACACACAGGGAAGGAGCAATGGGGGCAGGAAACTGAGCGAGCCGTGTGAAGAGATACGTGATGAGGCTTGTCCTCGCAGCACACTCTTGGCCCAGAGTAGACACATGAAAATACACTGCTAGTCAAATACTACGCATGATGTATACACGCTACACAACAGAGCTGTCACATTATTAGCCAACAGCAACAATTTATTCATTGTGGATTTCCATTGTCCATGCACTAGGCATTCCCCAGGTCCCCTGCAATTATGAGGGGGGTTTATTTTTTAAACACTACTCACAATCACATTGGGACACATACAGCTTTGCTACACCACTTGAAAATCCACTGACTTTTGAGTATCCCAGATGCAAAAGAAGGCTAAAAGGTATGTATGTATTGGCGATGTTGGAGATAGACAAAGCACAGCCAATGCTACAACTCTCAACATGGGTCAAAATGTTGAAACCATCTCTCTTCTCATTAGGTTGCTAGAAGATGAACTGAGGAAGGTTGTGTTAAAGTTCATTTTCTATTTTAAAATAATGTGTCACCAAACCTTGATAAAAGACAGCAGAGCAGAGAGAATGAACCGGAGAATTGAAGTCTACGTGCAGAAAGAGGCATCATATCGCATCAGGATATAACACTGAGAAGCTAAGTAGAAGCAAGCTGAGGCACTATGTCCATCCACCAAAGCTCTGTCCAGCTAAAGAGCCCAATAGGCCAGGCCACCCTAGGGGAGAGCTACCCTAGCTGCTCCAGTTCTTACCTTGTCACTGGAAGCTCCACGGTTGAACAGCCAACAAACGCACAGCTTCAATGGGACTTTGGAAAAACCTGTCCAGTCTAACTTTACAGTAAGAAGCTAAAACAGTTTTTGGAAACTATCTGACCAATGCATGATGAAGCCAAATCTGGGATATTATTGAGGTCAAGAAATGGGTTGACATTTTACATGTTTCATGTTGCTATTTGGGTTATGCACAGTAAGCAAAAAATAAATAACTTGAAGTACAATCACAAGGCAGCAAGGGCCGAATGAATGCTATAAATACACAATACACCACAATCACATTTACATACACAATCATATCGATAGTCATCCAATCACAATAGCAGATGGAATTTAAACAGATTTACACCTGAACATAGGGACGTCGGAAAGCTTGGGCAAACTCACTTCAAATACTTAACTGGCAGTACTGTATAGTATACATCAGTGGAGGCTGGTGGGGGGAGCTATAGGAGGATGGGCTCATTGTAATGGCTGGAATAGAATTCATGGAACAGAGTCCATACTGTTTTGTGATGTGTTTGATACCGTTCCATTTATTCCATTCCAGCCATTACACTGAGCCCATCCTCTTATAGCTGCTCCCACCAGCCTCCACTCGTACACATATACAGTGCATTCAGAAAGTATTCAGACCCCTTCACTTTTCCCACATTCTGATATGTTACAGCCTTATTCTAAAATAGATTAAATCGATTTTTGTCCTCATCAACCTAATAATCAACCCCATAATGATGAAGTGAAAACAGGTTTTTAGACATTTTTAGCAAATGTATAAAAAAATAAAAATAGAAACACCTTATTTGCATATTCAAACCCTTTGCTATGAGACTCGAAATTGAGATCAGGTGCATCCTGTTTCCATTGATCATCCTTGAGATGTTTCTACAACTTGATTGGAGTCCACCTGTGATACATTCAATTGATTTGGAAAGGCACACACCTGTCTATATAATGTCCCACAGTTGACAGTGTATGTCAGAGTAAAAACCAAGCCATGAGGTCAAAGGAATTGTCCATAGAGCTCTGACACAGGACTGTGTCGAGGCACAGATCTGGGGAAGGGTACCAAAACATTTCTGCAGCATTGAAGGTCCCCAAGAACACAGAGGCCTACATCATTCTTATATGAAAGTAGTTTGGAACCACTGGTCACCCGTGCCAAACTGAGCAATCGGGGGAGAAGGACCTTGGGCACTCTGACAGAGCTCCAGAGTTCCTCTGTGGAGATGGGAGAACCTTCCAGAAGGACAAACATCTATGCAGCACTTCACCAATCAGGCCTTTATGATAAAGTGGCCAGATAGATTCCACTCCTTAGTAAAAGACACATCACAGCCCGCTTGGAGTTTGCCAAAGGGCACCTAAAGGACTCTCAGACCATGAGAAACAAGATTATTTGGTCTGATGAAACCAAGATTGAACTATTTGGCCTGAATGCCAAGTGTCACGCCTGGAGGAAATCAGGCACCGCTTATCACCTGGCCAATACCATCCCTACGGTGAAGCATGGTGGTGGCAGCATCATGCTGTGGGGATGTTTTTCAGCAGCAGGGACTGGGAGACTAGTCACCATCGAGGGAAAGATGAACGGAGCAAATTACAGAAAGATCCTTGATGAAAACCTGTTCCAGAGCTCTCAGGACCTCAGACTGGGGCAAAGGTTTACCTTCCAACAGGATAACGACCCTAAGCACACAGACAAAAAAAACGCAGGAGAGGCTTCGGGACATGTCTGTGAATGTCCTTGAGTGGCCGAGCCAGAGCCCGGACTTGAAGCCGATCGAACATCTGCACTGCAGCCGAGGTGAGTAAGACATATAAACGTGTTAACCCTCGCAAGGCTGCAGGCCCAGACGGCATCCCCAGCCGCGCCCTCAGAGCATGCGCAGACCAGCTGGCCGGTGTGTTTACGGACATATTCAATCAATCCCTATACCAGTCTGCTGTTCCCACATGCTTCAAGAGGGCCACCATTGTTCCTGTTCCCAAGAAAGCTAAGGTAACTGAGCTAAACGACTACCGCCCCGTAGCACTCACTTCCGTCATCATGAAGTGCTTTGAGAGACTCGTCAAGGACCATATCACCTCCACCCTACCTGACACCCTAGACCCACTCCAATTTGCTTACCGCCCAAATAGGTCCACAGACGATGCAATCTCAACCACACTGCACACTGCCCTAACCCATCTGGACAAGAGGAATACCTATGTGAGAATGCTGTTCATCGACTACAGCTCGGCATTCAACACCATAGTACCCTCCAAACTCATCATTAAGCTTGAGACCCTGGGTCTCGACCCCGCCCTGTGCAACTGGGTACTGGACTTCCTGACGGGCCGCCCCCAGGTGGTGAGGGTAGGCAACAACATCTCCACCCCGCTGATCCTCAACACTGGGGCCCCACAAGGGTGCGTTCTGAGCCCTCTCCTGTACTCCCTGTTCACCCACGACTGCGTGGCCACGCACGCCTCCAACTCAATCATCAAGTTTGCGGACGACACAACAGTGGTTCAGGATACAGCAGAGGGAACACCCCCCTATCCACATCGATGGAACAGTAGTGGAGAGGGTAGCAAGTTTTAAGTTCCTCGGCATACACATCACAGACAAACTGAATTGGTCCACTCACACAGACAGCATCGTGAAGAAGGCGCAGCAGCGCCTCTTCAACCTCAGGAGGCTGAAGAAATTCGGCTTGTCACCAAAAGCACTCACAAACTTCTACAGATGCACAATCGAGAGCATCCTGGCGGGCTGTATCACCGCCTGGTACGGCAACTGCTCCGCCCACAACCGTAAGGCTCTCCAGAGGGTAGTGAGGTCTGCACAACGCATCACCGGGGGCAAACTACCTGCCCTCCAGGACACCTACACCACCCGATGTTACAGGAAGGCCATAAAGATCATCAAGGACATCAACCACCCGAGCCACTGCCTGTTCACCCCGCTATCATCCAGAAGGCGAGGTCAGTACAGGTGCATCAAAGCTGGGACCGAGAGACTGAAAAACAGCTTCTATCTCAAGGCCATCAGACTGTTAAACAGCCACCACTAACATTGAGTGGCTGCTGCCAACACACTGACACTGACACAACTCCAGCAACTTTAATAATGGGAATTGATGGGAAATGATGTAAATATATCACTAGCCACTTTTAACAATACTACCTTATATAATGTTACTTACCCTACATTATTCATCTCATATGCATACGTATATACTGTACTCTATATCATCGACTGCATCCTTATGTAATACATGTAACACTAGCCACTTTAACTACGCCACTTTGTTTACATACTCATCTCATATGTATATACTGTACTCGATACCATCTACTGTATCTTGCCTATGCTGCTCTGTACCATCACTCATTCATATATCCTTATGTACATATTATTTATCCCCTTACACTGTGTATAAGACAGTAGTTTTGGAATTGTTAGTTAGATTACTTGTTGGTTATTACTGCATTGTCGGAACTAGAAGCACAAGCATTTCGCTACACTCACATTAACATCTGCTAACCATGTGTATGTGACAAATAAAATTTGATTTGATTTGACATCTCTGGAGAGACCTGAAAATAGCTGTACAGCGACGCTCCCAATCCAACATGAGAGCTTGAGAGAATCTGCAGAGAAGAATGGGAGAAACTCCCCAAATATAGGTGCGCCAAGCTTGTACGGTCATACCGAAGAAGACTCAAGGCTGTAACTGCGGCAAAAGGTGCTTCAACAAAAATACTGAGTAAAGGGTCTGAATACTTATGTAAATGTAATATTTCAGTTTTGTAAAACCTGTTTTTGCTTTGTCATTATGGGGTATTGTGTGTAGATTGATGAGGGAAAAAAATTTGAATCCATTTTAGAATAAGGCTGTAACTTAACAAAATGTGGAAAAAGTCAAGGGGGTCTGAATACTTTCCGAATGCACTGTACTTGCATGATTGGGCTAAATCAAATTTTACATGTACAATTTGTCCATATAATAGGGGTAATTTATAAAGTCTGCTGTGAAAGTTTCAATGTAATACTAAATACTGTATGTGTACGTCTTGAGGTAGTCTGACCCACTGGGCTAAAGGAAAATAGCACCAAACAACTCCTGTAAATACACAACTTTGAATATGGTAACTGTATATTATTTCATGATGGAGCTTTAAACATAATAACAATGTTGCCTCTACATGAAGAAGTTACTCTCAACTCACGCAGTCCTTTATAAAAAAGAAATAATTTGACTTATTCCATAGATACAAATACATAATAAAAATAAGCATAAATATCAGGACCACAAACAGATTCTTTTAGATACATGTTGAAATTTGTTCAAGTTTAAAAATATATATAAATGTACCTAATAATCAGGGATAATTTTGATTGGAATGGCCAGCCTTCCTAAAACAATGTGAAAAGAACCATCGGAACCATCTTGCTTCTGTTTCTTGTTCTTTTGGGATGATTTTTGATCGTTCCTTTGAAGTAGTTTGAGCAGGTCCAGAACATTGGACTGGGGCTGGGCTTTCTTCTTCTGTGGGCGTCTCTTGGAACTAGTAGCTTTGACTTTACTCTTCGTTGTTAACCTGGAACGCTTTGAAGAAGAGGCCGTTTTGGTGGGTGCCGACGTGGTGGTGAGAACTTTCTCGGAGTAACTTGTTTTAGCTTTTGACACTTCTTGAACTTTGTGGGACGGTGGAGCCAACTGGTATGAGTCTGGAGCAGTGGTTTCCAAGTTAGGTCGAGAGTTACCATCGTTTGAGTCGGATGGTTTCTTGACAACTGTTTCTTTGAGTTTAACATTGGGTTGAACCTTTGAATGAGGTGCAACTGATCTAAAGGCACTGTCTTTTTTATCGTTGCTCCTAGCACGAGAAGCATCCTTTCCCTTTTTAGCAGCTTCATTACGTGACTTGGACACCTGTGTTGGAGGCTTACGTTTATGGGATGGTGGTGCCAGCTGATATTTAGTGTTAGCCAGGTCGTCTACAGCTTCCCTTGGTTTTGATTGACGTGTCTGTGTTGAGAGCTTATTAGCTGTCACATGAAGCTTGGCCATCGTAGCCTTTGTTTCAGGCTTTGTTGTACTACGTGGTCTAGTGCTAGGCTTTGTCGTACCACGTGGTCTAGAGCTAGTCCTGGGTTTACTTATGGTAGTATTTTGTCTTGGGCTGGACTTTGAATTGACATTTCTTTTGGTGGATCTAGTTAATGGTTTAGGTTTTGTAGTTTGTTTGACTGTTTTGGTGGTGGACTTATGGGCCATTGTGGCTTTCTTAGCAGGGAGACGGGGCGTGGGTAAGCTATTGGGGACTGTGGCTCTAGTTTGTGACCTGGTGGTTGTGGATTGAGTCCCGACATTGGATCTCAGTGTTGTCACGGTTGTTAATTGAGAAGTCCTGAAGGAGTGTCGAATTGTGGTAACCATTGGCACTAAGGCTGTGGACACTGGTGGCAGAGCCATCGCCTCCTTAGCAGACCGTGCTCTGTGTCTGACGCGTTTCACCTTGTTCATCTCCTGAGCCAGGGCAGTAAACCCATCTATCACAATCTCCAGACGACCCTCCAGCCTTTTCAGACGAGTTTCCATGTCTGTGTAGCTACTCTCCAGTTCGCCCACCCTCTCCTTCTTCTCCAGGGTAGACTGTGACTGCAGCATCTCCAGCTGGGTGCTGAGATTGCTCTGCTGGCCCCTCATGGCCTGGATGCCCTCCCTGATGTCCAGGGTGTTGCTCTCCAACATGCTGAGGCGCTGGTTGAAGCGGTTCATGTGGAGCCTCATTAGGAACTGGAAGCTGTGCTCTCTAACCTCAGGGCTGGGCGTGTTCAGCGATGGAACCCTGGGTGGAGTCCTATTCAGGTGGACTCGGACCATGTCAGCTATGGGGGTGGTTGTGGTTGGGTGAGTAGGAGTCGTAGGGTGAGTGGCTGGGTGAGTAGGAGTCGTAGGGTGAGTGGCTGGGCGAGTGGGAGCGGGTGGGCGAGTGGTAGGGCGAGTAGGAATGGTAGGGTGAGAGGGTTGGGTACGGTGGCTGGTAGTGGACAGTAGGCTCCATGTGGGGGTGTATGGTCTTTGGCTATAATCTGTGTTCTCCTCTTTTTCCTCATCTGGCTGTTGGCTGTATTCAGTGTCCTCCTCATCATCATCATCTGGCTGCGGACTATAATCTGTCTCCTCATGCTCCTCATCTGGCTGCGGACTATAGTCTGTCTCATCATGCTCCTCATCTGGCTGCGGACTATAGTCTGTCTCCTCATGCTCCTCGTCTGGTTGTGGATTGTAGTCTATCTCCTCCTCCTTGTCTGGCTGTGGGCTGTAGTCTATCTCCTCCTCCTCCTCCTTGTCTGGCTGTGGGCTGTAGTCTATCTCCTCCTCCTTCTCCTCGTCTGGCTGTGGGCTGTTGTATATCTCCTCCTCCTTCTCCTCGTCTGGCTGTGGGCTGTAGTCTATCTCCTCCTCCTTCTCCTCGACTGGCTGTGGGCTGTAGTCCATCTCCTCCTCCTTCTCCTCGACTGGCTGTGGGCTGTAGTCCATCTCCTCCTCCTCCTCCTTGTCTGGCTGTGGGCTGTAGTCTATCTCCTCCTCCTTCTCCTCATCTGGCTGTGGGCTGTAGTCCATCTCCTCCTCCTTCTCCTCGTCTGGCTGTGGGCTGAAGCGTGTGTCCTCCTCCTCATCATAATCCTCCTCCCTCTCCTCCTCATCTCCACTGCCCTCTGGCACCACATGTTTCCTCAGGCTAAAGTTGAACACTGCCTCACCACACCCAGGCGGTAGGAAACCCTCATAGTCCTCTTGCAGGTACGGGTCCACACAACTGTCTTGTTTTCTTAATGATCAAAACATTAAAATGAGACATAGGGCAGGGTCAACTTATCAAAACATACCAAATGTTTGTCTACCCCAGTCACCTCATCGTCATCTTTGCACATCGAGTAGCAAAGAGTCGTCAAACAGACATGACATTAGAAAATAGATTTATGCCTTGCAGAGAGAATAATGTCAACATGGCCCAGGCATAAACACTGGCAGTATTAGCCCACAGCTTCTAAACCTTTTAACAAGCAGCTAAAGCAGGAGACTCAGAGAAAGTTCTGGCAAAGCAATCAAGCTAAGGCAAAGGAGAGAATGCAAAAGCCATGTGACAGAAGGTTTTCTCAGGACACAACTACAAGTCCAAACACGGAAAGACTTGGTTTCACCACTTATTACTTTTCTTGTCGTAAAAGCCAGTAACACAACTCATTATGACACGTGTAATCCCATGGAACACCAGACACATTTTTAAAACAAAAATGCCCATTGATAAACACAATGTCCGTTTGCCAAGCGCATTAACACAACCCAGATATTGACCGCTCAAATAGCATAAAGAGCAGTGCTACTGCGGAGACCAAACCCGACCCAGAGAAACCTTTACTAACTAACTGGAATGGGTGGCGTTGGTTTGAGATTCGCTTCTCCCACACCACTCCACGAAACACTCACATATCAATCATGACTGGTGGGAGAGACTGGTTGAAAGAGGGATGCAAATCGGACAGACATGCTACTATACCCGTTTTAATAAAGGAAACAAGTGGGTGCCAGACTAGTCACCTCTGCTTTCCGTGCTTTGGCCAGCCCAGCATCCCCAGACCACTGACCAGTAAGGCTGGAAGGGTTAGGTGGAGATGGAGCGAGTCTTACCTTTCGCAGCGCCGGCCGGTGGAGCCAGGTGGACAGTTATCACATGTCGGCTGACCGTCCGCATCCTTGTAGCAAGACAGAGAATACCTGCAGGGAAGGAAAATACTTTCATCGGTCTTGTAAACCAGTAGACAACCCTACTCTGCATTCTAAATATCAAGGTTATCGCTGACACAACAGTGCGAACTGCATGATCAGTCAATGACAGATCAAATGTCTTTACAAAGAGCAGGTTGACCACAGAATGAACTTTGATCTCTATGAGGTTGACCCATCAGTTAAATGTAGTGTTTTATAAGTAGATGAAAGATGTTTTTTTGAAGACAATAAGTCTGGAGCTTGTTCCAGAGACATTGATCCATCTAAAGGTGTAGTTCTGTTCTGAAGAGCAGGGGTTACCAATTTTTTTCACTCAGGGCCCCACTTCCAGCATTGGGGAAAATCCTGCGAATAATCATGAGAATTTTGCAGGTTTAAAGCTTATTTCCTACAACTCTACACATTTTGTCATTAGGTCCAAAGAAAATGTTGCAGTTTTAAAGCACATTTTCTTGCAGTTCTATACATTCTGCTATGTCTAATGTGTATTCATGTGATATTACAACAATATCTATGGGCTAGAAAACCTAATCCTTCCATTCCGCCCCTCGCACCCCACAGTTTGGGAACCACTACTGTAGAGCATTGGTTCTCAACTGGTTTTGCCTTGGGACCCAAATTAAAACCGGTTGTCTCAGTCACGATCCAATATTAACATTGTCATTTTTTGTTGTTGTATTTTTTGTATTTTACCCCCAATGTCGATCTTATCTCATCGCTGCAACTCCCGAATGGGCTCTGGAAGCGTCCCCCGAAACATGACCCGCCAAACCGTGCTTCTTAACACCCGGCCGCTTAACCTGGAAGCCAGCCGCACCAATGTGTCGGAGGAAACACCGTTTCCGTTTCTTTGGGCGACTGCCAGCCACAAGGAGTCGCTAGAGAGCAATGAGCCAAGTAAAGTCCCCCTTGCCGGACGATGCTGGGCCAATTGTGCGTCAACCTATGGGACTCCCGATCACGGCCGGTTGTGATACAGCCCGGGATCGAACCCAAGTCTGTAGAGACGCCTGTAGCACTGCGATGTACTAGGGCCGAAAACTACTTTTAATAATATATTTTTTAAGTAATTGCAGCATTTCTTCAAGCAGATTCTTGATGAATAATAATAATTTACAAGGTCACTAGTTTGAGACCACAAAATCAGCCAAATCCACCGGAATAGAGCTGCCAATATCTCTTAATACCGTGATTGAAGAAAATTTTTACAGAGATTAAATTATTTAATGAGTTTCTACCACTTTCAAGCAGGTTTTTAGTAATCTAGTTTAAGTTCAGACCGGAGTACTTTTTCATTTAAATAAATACTCAGAGACACTCGACCCATTCAAATGCTACCGCGACCCAAATTTAGGTCGCGACCAACCAGAATCGCTGCTGTAGAGTACATGAGGAGGAGTGAACTCACTGGTTGCTGGGGGAAGTGCCAGGGCAGGGGCAGGGCTGACAAGCCTGAGGTCCGTCCGTCATAGGGTTGCCGTAGAAACCTGGCAAACAGCGCTCACACCTTGGGCCGGCCGTGTTGTGAAGGCATTGCTAAAAAAGGGAGACACATGAAAGGGAAGAGAGAGAGAGTGGCGGATCCATCCATGGAACAGTGAAATCCTATTATGAGCCCATGTGTGTTCGGAACCTGTTTCCACATGTTGGGATTCGCCATGAAACCATTAGCGCATTCCATAGCAGACTTCAAAGCCAAGTGCAGCTGTAGCACTGTACTACTGGCATACATTACAACCGGAGGGTGGAGCGACTTACCAAGCACGCGCCTGTCTCCAGGTCACAGCCGCTGGCGTGGCCGTTACAGTCGCACCTCTCACAGGTACCCAGGTAGAGCCCAGAGCCTGTACGGGTGTAGCCCACATCACACTCCTGCATAGAAACAGATTGAAAGACATGGGAAAACAACACGGGCCCGTGGAGTGGAAACAACGCATGCAGCACAGTTGACTGTCTTGCCGTTCCATTACAGCTCTAAGAGTCCCACTCTGTGTTTCTTTCCGAGACGTCTACAGTACCACGGAACAAAGTGAGCACACTGGAACTTTACAACTCGAAGAGGTAACAGAGGAGGAGCTATAAGATCGGGATGTACAGTACATTGATTTTTGTGGTATGTGTGTGCTGTACCTGACATGATGGACCATTGTAGCCCTGGGGACAGGCACACTCCTCCACTTCCAGGGCCCGTTCGTTGCCTGTGGAATGTGGCACTGCAATGTCCATCCGGATGTCTGAGAGACTGAACAACAGACAGCGACACAGGTGAGGCAACAACAACAACAACAACAACCATAACAACATCAGCCACATGGGTGTTTACAGTAGAGCCTACTGAGAGCTGTTTCCTAAACGATTCTTAAGAATCCTAATCATGTGGAATCATTCGGAGTGAATCTCAACAGGGCACCTGGTTCGGTTTTACCTGGACTCAACCATGTTGACAGCGTAGGTGGCTCTGATCATGAAGACTGTAGTATCAGCTAAGGCCATGAGGAGGTGTTCACGTGTGCAGGGCTGTCCATCAGCACGCCTCCATGCAGACTGGAGGAAACACAAGGAGAGAGAAACGAAGCTCAGTGCAACACTGCCATGGCAAACTCAGGACTGGAGTTGGGATTATAGCTATAATTAGGTCATGGTAATCTAATTAGGTCATTTAAAAAAAGATCATCAACGAAGACAACATGGTATTGTATGTTGATGTTAAGATTACAAACAGTTAAGAATCCGTCAAAAAATAAACACTCGAGCACCTGAGTGCACACACACACACACACACACACACACACACACACACACACACACACACACACACACACACACACACACACACACACACACACACACACACACACACGGTGACCCACTTCTCTGAAGGTGACAGTGACAGTGGCGGGGGGGAGGGGCTTAATCTGGGAGAAGTGTTCCAGGAAGATGCCGTTGCCTTGGAGAACCACGTCTGGCTGTCTGTCAATCACCAGGGAGCGTTGCCGGGGCTCGTAGTGCACAGTGTAGCGCAGCTCCCCGCCGTAGGCTGTCACCTGGCAACAACATGTCAGAAAGAGATGTTCAAGATTCTAGAACAACCATTCTCTTAACTCTACTGGACGGTGGAAAGGTATTTCACTCCATGAGACTCTAAAGCTAGCCAGGTCACAGGTCACATGATGACATGTGCATGACCATGAGAGCTTAGTAGAGAGCTTCTCTTCATGTAGCCTCTATATTTAGCCTCTATATTTTCCACATGTTGAGAGAGCATGTGGACGGTGACATCTAGCATGACCACATTTAAATCACACCTTGCTTCCAGAGGGAACACTACTCAGTAAAAAATAAACGTGGATGACAGTTTCTCCTGTCCCTATAGTCTACTCTCAGGGTAAGAGGAGAAATACATGCAAGTGTAAAAAAAAAGAGTCAAAGCCTCCAACCACTCATCTCTCCCCTTGTCTCTCATCTCCCAGTCTTCCCTCTCATCTCCCCGTCTTCCCTCTCACCCCTCCCCGTCTTCCTCCTCTTCCCTCTCTCCCCCGTCTCCCCTTATCTCCACTCGCTCTCCCCTCTCTCCCCCTCTCTCCCCTTATCTCCACTCGCTCTCCCCCTCTCTCCCCTTGTCTCCACTCTCTCCCCTTATCTCCACTCTCTCCCCTTATCTCCACTCTCTCCCCTTATCTCCACTCTCTCCCCTCTCTCACCTTGTCTCCTCTGAAGCTGTCTGGTAGGACCCAGTAGTAGATGTCCTTGGGGATGTCAGAGAAGGAGCGGTACGCCACCTCCGAGGAGCCTCTCTGAGCGATGCCGTCTGTGATGGTTCTGGTATTGGCTCCGTTGGAGAGGGAGAAGAGCTGACCATTCACACCGCCACGGACCTGGGGGTCACAAACACACTTCAGACCCATGACACCTCTCCTCAAAGTACAAGCTAAAAGGGCGGGGGTACATTAAGACAGGCTCAATGCACTGCTGTGGTTTGGGACGTGCTTGTACATTCCTTGTATTTCCTGACCCCTAAAGTGTCTGCACTACTTATCCCATGAGCTGTAGAGCATGCTTCTTCAACGCACAGTGCTAACACACTTGATTCAGCAAATCGTCAAACACCATGATGAGCTGATTATTTCAAAGTGCGCTGGTCCTTCACACCCAGTGTATCTCCAGGACCAGAGCTGGAAACTCCCGGCTTGCAGTAGAAAACTGTTTGTCTGTTGGCTGACTGTTAGGAGTCAGTATAGTATGGTTACTCCCATGCTAGTGCGTGTACATTCCTTTTTATTTTCAGATCCCTAAATGTGCCCCCCCAAGTCCACTAACTCCCATGCCCTATAGAAGTTGTGTGTGTGAGTGCTAGTAAGGCCGAGCCACTGACCTGGTCTCGGCTCCACGTAGAGCTGACACACTGCTTGGTGACGCCCATACAGAAGCACTGCAGACAGCCCTCTGGGTTGTCCTCCGTCAGGTGGAAGGAGCCGCTCTTACACTCGTCACACTGCGACCCCGCCACGTTGGACTGCAACGCACAGAAAACATCAGCCACGCACATCTGCCATGAAACCCTGGCTGTCCGACCGGCTCATCAGTCACTGTCTGTAATCGTAAAGGATGACTGTACAACGGCAGCTAAGCTAAACGGGCTCAGGTTTATGACTGCCTCTATGAACTGACAATGGTGTTCAAGTGTCGGTGATTGAGAGTGTACTCTTCTACTATGGCATATCAAAACTTCTACATCTAATATAAAGTACAGTAGGCCATGAAGTACAGTAGGCCATAAAGTACAGTAGGCCATAGCAACGTAGTATGTTACCTTGCAGGCGCATGGTCTGCTGTTGGAATTCACTGTTCCTCGAATATCACACTTTGAGTTTGCTGAAGGAGGGAGGGAGGGAGAGACAGAGGGTGGGGAGATGGATCAACACCTGGGGGTGCTCCACCAACTCTAACCCCTTCACAATCACTCGACATACCAGGCCAATGACCACACCTTCTCAGCAGATATGATTGATGTTAATAATTACCCTGGGTCAAGACCAGGGCTCTTAAAGGTAGGACATAAAGCATGGTATGCACTATAAAGCAGAGTCATAATTTATATGTACAAATGTCTCGGTAAAACTGTCCAGGTGAATAACTTTCCTAACACATTTAAGCCCCCCAAAGAAACAAGAAACACTCACGGGTTGTAAAACATTTGCCATTGGGCTGCAATGGGTTACCCTGATACCCAGATGCACACCTATGGGTAAAAAACAAACACTTCCATCAACATCTTTTATAACTATTCCATATATACTAAAGCTAGCATTTCTTTAGAGAAGGAGGTAAAAGGGGAAAATGTCACTTCCTTACTTTTCACAGCGACGGCCGGTATAGCCTGGCGCGCAGGCGTCGCACGTGGCCTGGGAGTCATGGTCCAGGAAACAGGTGTCGGAGAACCTGAGGAGTCAGAAACAAACGTCACAGGATTTGGACATTAATATTTACAGCTGCCAGTTAATGGGTAGCGAGAGGGGTCACAAGTTGACAACACCAGCAATGTATGAATAAGCCCAATGCTCTTCTGGAGTGCTTAGTGAATCTACCCAATATGGATGTAAACCTGCTGTGTGAAAAAGCTCTTTCCATCTCTCTGTCTCTCTCCCACGGTGTGTTTGTCTGTGTGAGTATGTGTCACACAGGCTCACACAGGAAAGCTACTCCGATTTTTTAAAATATATTTTACCTTTATTTAACTAGGCAAGTCAGTTAAGAACAAATTCTTATTTTCAATGATGGCCTAAATATAGCTAACCAAGCTACCAATTACGTCACAAGTTAAGCTACACTAAAGTTACCCTTAAGAAAAGTATAGTTACTTAACTAAAGATACTTTGAAAAAGTAGTTCACTACATCCAAAAATGATCATATGTAAATCTGAAATGTCAGACTGCAAATCAACAGAACAGATCACTATGTGGTCATATGCTAACAGAATGTAGAAACGTGCCTATTAAACACACAAACTATGTTTCAAGTGAGAATTAGGCAGGTCTGATGCCAAGAGAAAAAAAACAAAAAGAAAAAAAATGATTGCCTACTTCTTGCAAAAAAAGTAGTTTGTAGTTCCAGTAGTTAGCTACACCGCAGCATGGCAAAAAAGTGATTAACTACTGAAAACACTACCTAGATTTGAATTCAGTTCAACTACCGCCAAACTACTGGAAAAGGTAGTTAAATTACTATTCGAACTACATGTAGTTCACTACTCCCCAACTCCGGTGTACTGTATGTGTGTGTGTGTGTGTGACCTCATGGTGACCCATCACCTGCGGGATGTCTCAGTGTATGGGCAGGGACAGGGCTTGCAGTCATCGGGGCGACCTCGCCTGGGGTCACCGAAGTAGCCTGGTCTGCACTTGTCACACTGAGGACCTTCAGTGTTGTGCTGACAGCTCTGATGGAGGGAGAGGAACGTAGTTCAGTTACTACCTCTATATTATGTACACGTGTCCACAGGTCATTAAACAAATAACGTGCAGCAAATGACTGGTACTTTTGCAAACAGCTACTACAGTCAGGTTAACAATTCAGCCACTGACTGTGAGAGCCACCAACTCAATGCGTTTGCTAGACATTCGCGACACTTGCAACATATTCAATTTACAGCTGAATGACATCTAGGTTGAATACAACTTCAAAGCTTTGACATTCACAGCCAGGCTTTAGTATAATGATAACGTTGTGTTGTGAGGAGTCCTCACCAGACATTGTCCACTGATGGGGTCGCAGGCGCTAGCGTGTCCGTTACAGTTACATCCAGCACAGGATCCCAGGAAGTTCCCCCCAGACACACGCTCAAAGCCAGTGGAGCACTGTTCACAGGACAGTCCTGAGTAGCCAGGGGGACACCTGGGAGGAACACACACCATGGAAGCCATTACAACTGTCCACAGAATCTATCCTACAATTCAAACACAATACAATACAATGCTATGCTAATTGATTTACCGTATACCTACAGTTGCAAGAACTAAAAGGTTCTCAGCACTCCTCCTCTTTTTTGTCACGGTTTAAGTCACTTTTTAGTGCCCGTGACTCTATGGAGCGATAACAAACAACATCTAATTCAAATCTTAACCTCGGCTGAAGTCAGTCTATGGGATCTCACCTGCACTCCTCCACATCTTTGGCATTGTCATGGATGTTGTACTCCACAGTGGTGGTGTCCATGACGATGTCGCTGAGCGCCACGCTCACCATGTGGTTGTCGTAGACGGTGCGGATGCTAATGCTCTCCAGGCTGGCCAGCGTCATCATCAGGTCCTCACGGGACACCTGGCGACCCGACGAGTGCTGCCAGTTGTCCTACAAGAACACACACAAACCATCGGAGGTCAGACATTGATCATGATCACACACAGCCCAGAAGGCTACATTTAAAACAATGGTCATT
Organism: Oncorhynchus tshawytscha; assembly: GCF_018296145.1. Taxonomy (NCBI): domain Eukaryota; kingdom Metazoa; phylum Chordata; class Actinopteri; order Salmoniformes; family Salmonidae; genus Oncorhynchus; species Oncorhynchus tshawytscha. The sequence continues at coordinate 12,368,839 of NC_056450.1, read as the reverse complement.
AACTGCACCATGGAAGGTTTAGACAGCAAAATGTCAGCCAGTATAGGATCATAGATAAGACGTAGACAAATGATCTTAAACCACTGATCTTATACTGCTGGGATCATCAATTAGATTCAGCAGATTTTTTTCTACAAATAATTTGTGGACTGCAATTTGACCGCAAGAAAGCCCTAATAGATCATATTTGACTAAAACATAATCATTTCAAACCTGGCTTACATTCGTATACGATCACATACTGTATATCTCTATTATGTGTGGGAATACCTTGGAACAGATTTCCAAAATAGAAATCAACTGGAGCTGATTTGCTGGTATTTATACAGTATTTTATGTCTAACAATAAAAAACAAATGTGTGTTTTGGGATGGGTCCAAATAAAATCGCCCTTGGGATAAATTTGGCCCGTGGGCCGCCAGTTGGGGAACCCTGCTATACTGTACAAATAAGGACTAGAGACAGTTACATTGTTTTGTTCATAAAGAGCTTGACAAAGTGTATATGAACCAAACTAAGCTAAAAGTGGGGAGGTTGTTGGCAGATGGACCCACCTCAGTAAACTTTATCTCCTTCTGGTTGACCTCTCTGGAGGGGGTGGGGTTGCCCCTGCGGTAAACCAGTCTCTGACCGTTCCCGGTCAGGACCACGTCTGGTTTCTCCTCAGGCTCAGTCTCGCCACGGGCCAGCGTGTAGCGCACCTTGTACTTCAGGGACCCTCCATAGGAGTCAATCTAAATAAACAGACATTCAGCCGCCGTATTCATTTCATAGTTATATAAGCCAGACAAAGCTCCGACGAAGGCTGTGAGGCTGAAACGTAAGCCATTAATAAGAGTAACACAAGCAGTGTGGGGGAGCGTCTTCCTTTGAATATAACTTAAACATTTCTGACACACTTTCTGTGTGCTGACACTTTTAGATGTGCATTTAAATATCTAATTCATATAGTAGGTATCTTGCTGGTGTAAGATCATTTCAACATGATGTCAAGGTTAGTCATTGGAGAGACAAGGGTTATGTTCTCCTGCTCAGAGGTTACTGATGCATGCCAAACCATACCAACGCCTGGATAGGCCACATCCTATGGTATAACCATTGGTTGATGCATGCAACACCTAAACAGGGGAACACGGCAAAAGTAGTGCAGAGCAGGAATTGATGTAGTGATGACGCCGCACCTTGTTTCCCAGGAACTGGCGTGGCAGCGTCCAAAATGAATCAAGGATGAGGAAGCGCCGTGATAGGTCGACTAGCTGGAACTCCTCTTCCTCTGGGTTGATGAGGAGCTGAGTGGAGGAGAGAGGAGGGGTGCCCGGCCGAGAGGGGTAAGTCACGTTCACTCCTGGAGTTAGGGGGGGAGGCAGGGAAAATTAAATAAGAGTTATGACATTCATGCAATAAACAAACGTTTTCATGCTTAACACCTCTTAAATGGGGAGCCTATTAGATTTGTTTTATTTAATTCAGTCTGGTATGAGAACGGTAGCCTCTATCTGCAAAAGCAGGGTGTCTGCAGACAGCTTGGTTATCTTAGTTATTGATCAGTGCCTTAAAATCTTTGGTGGGACTTACTACCATATATGGGCATACGAATCTATAAGGGCAGGCCCGAGCCAATGACCTCATTTCAAGACGCCTGCTACCTACATTCCTGTTAGCATTGTGAAGCATAAACTAAATAAACACAGAATACGTCTATACACACCGAAAGACACCGAAAGCCGGAACTCCTCAGATCATGAGGGCGGTCTTATTTGTCAGCCTGTGACCTACCGTTATTGATCTCCAGCCCAGAGAGTCAAAATGCTTATTTTACACAACGTTTTCACCAAACAGCTTCCAAGGCAAGCTTCCATTTGGTCTGTGTTTGAGCTATAGCTACATGGGGGGGTTATGAAATGAATCCTTGGGTTGATAGGAATCTAATGTTATCTGATGATGTGTGACTTAATGGCAACATCGAATGTCCACCGAGTGACTTGGCGCATTAAAAATATGATGTTGCCTGCTTACGAGCCGACGGCATCCATTACACAGGGGATTGGCTACTACACCACCTTGGCAGTCTTGTAGCCAATGAGATAAGCTTTCCAGGGATATGCAGTGGACCTGGGTGGGACAGAGCAAGGCCTAGAACATTTAGTGTGTACTATTGAACACTTTTTGTATTCGGCGCATGTGACAAAGTTTGAACTATTGCTACCCGGCTCAGAGATGAGTTGCATAGAGCACGCTACATTACATTGTAAACAGATTTCATGGCTTTAATTTCATGGCTTTAGCATAAAAGATGGCTTCTCAAAAAAAAAGGGGGGGGGGAAGAATATTGAACAGGAAGCTAAAAAGAAGGCAGCTATGAATAAGTATACCGACATAGAAGCTTTGAATCTAATACTGGTCGGACTCGGATCAGGGGAGCGATTTGGACAACGAGGATTTTGACTCGGCTGACGAAGATTGCCTTCTAGAAGGATTGGATCCACTTTAAGATCTGTAAGTAAATTATTTTCATGACTTTATAGAGCTAATCTACTATATGCACTTCATATTTTATAAGTTGTCTGCTTTTCATGGTTTGAATTTAGTTTACATAGGCCTATGTAACAAGTCATTTCGATGTTAGACAATATCTACTTTGGAATTATAAACTCAGCAAACAAAGAAGCGTCCCTTTTTCAGGACCCCGTCTTTCAAAGACAATTCGTAAAAATCCAAATAACTTCACAGATCTTCATTGTAAAGGGTTTAAACACTGTTTCCCATGCTTGTTCAATGAACCATAAACAATTAATGAACATGCACCTGTGGAACGGTCGTTAAGACACTAACAGCTTACAGACGGTAGGCAATTAAGGTCACAGTTATGAAAACTTAGGACACTAACAAAGCCTTCCTACTGACTCTGAAAAACACCAAAAGAAAGATGCCCAGGGTCCCTGCTCAGATGAGCAGTGTGATAGTGCCTTAGGCATGCTGTAAGGAGGCATGAGGACTGCAGATGTGGCCAGGGAAATAAATTGCAATGTCCATACTGTGAGACGCCTAAGACAGCGTTATAGGGAGACAGGACAGACAGCTGATCGTCCTCGCAGTGGCAGACCACGTGTAACAACACCTGCACAGGATTGGTACATCCGAACATCACACCTGCGGGACAGGTACAGGAGGGCAACAACAACTGCCCAAGTTACACAACAAAAGCACAATCCCTCCATCAGTGCTCAGACTGTCCGCAATAGGCTGAGAGAGGCTAGGCTGAGGGCTTGTAGGCCTGTTGTCAGGCTCAAAAAGCCACATTTTTTGCCCAGATGGCCACCAATTTTTAAACCCTTGTATTGGTCAGCCTGTTGCGTGCTTTAGTGTGTGTGTTCCCAAACAAGGACCAGTTGCGCCCTGAGGCGGCTGGATTTGGTGGCATTTGATCCAAAGACAGATCCAAAGTCCCTTCCACCTGGTGGCTGACGAGATATGTTGGCATGACTGCCATATTGCATCTCCATCCCAAAGCCATTGCTTGGAAGTGTAGTTCGCCAGACTGCCAAGAACCTTGCAGTCATCCAGGTCAAGGTGGAGAGACATGGTAGCGATGACACCATAGGCCTGGTTGATCTCTGCACCAGAGAGGATGCTCTAGCCAGCATACTTGAGGTCCAACATGTACGTTGCGGCGTGTATGGGCTTCAGGCAGAAGCCTTCACGCTTTTTGATGTATTTCAGAACTGCAGTTTCTTCTGCTTGGAGCAACAGTGAAGTGGGCAGGGCAGTAGGGATTTCTTCTCTTACATCCGCGAGCAAAGTCTGAACATCAGACAGGATGGCACTGTGTCCCTCAATCCGTGCAATGACTACTGCTATAGGTTTCAGGTATTTCAGACTGCTTACCACTCTCCCCCCCCAAATACCACATCCAGGAGGATCCTCTTGATGGGGCTGTCCATATCGGCAGACTGATATGGCCATTCCTGGAGAGACTCCTTCCCATCCAAGAGACTGTCCAACATTGTGGTGCTCTTATTCTTATTCTTCTCACTTTGCTTGGTGAGATAGATTGCTGCTATAACTTGATGACCCTTCACATACCTAACCCTTTCCGCCGCTCTCTTGTCGAGTGTATCCATTATTTTCAGTGCCCTGATGTCCTTGAGGAGCAGATTCAAGGCATGAGCAGCACAGCCAATGGGTGGCTCACATGAGGGTCGGACTCCTCCACTTTAGACCAAGCAGCCTTCATGTTCGCAGCATCGTCTTGTCACCATTGCAAATACCTTCTGTGGTCCAAGGTCATTGATGACTGCCTTCAAGCTCATCTGCAATGTAGAGACCGGTGTGTCTGTTGTCCCTTGTGTCTGTGCTCTTGTAGAATACAGGTTGAGGGGTGGAGATGTTGTTAATTAATTCCTTACCCACGAACATTCGACCAGCCATCAGAGATGATTGAAATACAGTCTGCTTTCTAACACCAACACAATGTTTGAGTGAGGTTGACATGGTAAAAATGGTTTTTATAGTGAACAAATAGCATTTAGGGATTGCAAATATGTAATAGCACTAGAATGATTTAATTTACAGACATATACCACTTTAGGGACACTTGGAAGCGTCCCGTAACCACACCCGACACCACTTACTAAAACATCTGCCCATTTCTAGTTGTTAGGTCTATCAATCAAATTTTTTCCCCTTCTGATATTGTTCACATGTTATGGAAGCCATCTGATGTGTGTTTCCAGCTCTAGTCATCAATAATTCACTTATAGCTTGTCAATGAAAGATGACTTCAAAAACAAACAAAAAAACGGTGTGTGCTTTGATCTTGTGTGTTCTGAACTATGTAACCCCTATCTATCTTCTGATCATTTCCTCATAATCTCCCAGATGTCTTCTTTTCAGATATACCACGTTTCCGCATGTCAGAATCATGTAATTACACATATCAGTTACTTTTGGGTATGTCTATTTAGGCGGAAATCTACACTTTGCCATTACGTTTAAGAGGTTAAAGACCTTTTTTATGTTCAGTAAAATCAATTACACATGTCTCGACTTTTTCGCAAAATGTTTAGTTCAGAAAAAATGACATCAATCATGACGTGTATGACAGGCATTAGTATTTGGTGATGTCCAGTACCTTTGAAGTCGTCCTCGTCAGTGAAGCGCAGATTGATCTGGTTTCGGTAGCGTCCAGTGTTCCCACAGTTCTTGGTGATGCCGAAGCAGAAGCAGGAGATACAACGTCCCTCCACACTGAAGTGACCGTCGGGACAGTTTCCTGGTGACGATGAGAGAGGATGACAAAACTGAACGAAAGGACAGTACGGTGCAAATAGAAGACATTAAACAGACATAGAACAGGCAAATGGATGCAGACAGATAACATTTTAGGCATTTCATATACTCACAAAGCCATTTTATTATTGAAATAATTCATTATGTGGTCTTTATACAGTGTTGTGGTGGCACATTCCAGGGAAGAGTAGTACACAATACCTGATTCCCACTAGAGCCAACACAAACCATACCCTGCTGGCTCTGATCTTTCCTTCTCACATTGTCCTTTCCAGCATGGTTCCAGCAGCTATCCTTTCCAGCATAGTCCCAGCAGCTATCCTTTCCAGCATGGTCCCAGCAGCTATCCTTTCCAGCATAGTCCCAGCAGCTATCCTTTCCAGCATAGTCCCAGCAGCTATCCTTTCCAGCATGGTCCCAGCAGCTATCCTTTCCAGCATAGTCCCAGCAGCTATCCTTTCCAGCATGGTTCCAGCAGCTATGGGTCCCAGCAGCTATCCTTTCCAGCATAGTCCCAGCAGCTATCCTTTCCAGCATGGTCCCAGCAGCTATCCTTTCCAGCATAGTCCCAGCAGCTATCCTTTCCAGCATAGTCCCAGCAGCTATCCTTTCCAGCATGGTCCCAGCAGCTATCCTTTTCAGCATGGCCCCAGCAGCTATCCTTTCAGCATGGTCCCAGCAGCTATCCTTTCCAGCATAGTCCCAGCAGCTATCCTTTCCAGCATGGTTCCAGCAGCTATCCTTTCCAGCACAGTCCCAGCAGCTATCCTTTCCAGCATGGCCCCAGCAGCTATCCTTTCCAGCATAGTCCCAGCAGCTATCCTTTCCAGCATGGTTCCAGCAGCTATCCTTTCCAGCATGGCCCCAGCAGCTATCCTTTCCAGCATGGCCCCAGCAGCTATCCTCTCCAGCATGGTTCCAGCAGCTTCCTTTCCAGCATGGTTCCTTTCCAGCATGGTTCCAGCAGCTATCCTTTCCAGCATGGTCCCAGCAGATATGGTGGTTGTCCTCTCCAGCATGGTCCCAGCAGATATGGTGGATGTCCTTTCCAGCATGGTTCCAGCAGCTATCCTTTCCAGCATGGTCCCAGCAGATATGGTGGATGTCCTTTCCAGCATGGTTCCAGCAGCTATCCTTTCCAGCATGGTCCCAACAGATATGGTGGATGTCCTTTCCAGCATGGTCCCAGCAGATATGGTGGGTGTCCTTTCCAGCATAGTCCCAGCAGCTATCCTTTCCAGCATGGTCCCAGCAGATATGGTGGGTGTCCTTTCCAGCATGGTCCCAACAGATATGGTGGATGTCCTTTCCAGCATGGTCCCAGCAGCTATGCTGGATGTCCTTTCCAGAATGGTCCCAGCAGCTATGGTGGTTGTCCTTTCCAGCATGGTCCCAGCAGCTATCCTTTCCAGCATGGTCCCAGCAGATATGGTGGTTGTCCTCTCCAGCATGGTCCCAGCAGATATGGTGGATGTCCTTTCCAGCATGGTCCCAGCAGCTATCCTTTCCAGCATGGTCCCAGCAGATATGGTGGTTGTCCTCTCCAGCATGGTCCCAGCAGATATGGTGGATGTCCTTTCCAGCATGGTTCCAGCAGCTATCCTTTCCAGCATGGTCCCAGCATATATGGTAGATGTCCTTTCCAGCATGGTCCCAACAGATATGGTGGATGTCCTTTCCAGCATGGTCCCAGCAGCTATGGTGGTTGTCCTTTCCAGCATGGTCCCAGCAGCTATCCTTTCCAGCATGATTCCAGCAGCTATGTTGGATGTTCTTTACAGCATGGTCCTAGCAGCTTTGATGGAACCATGCATAACCAGGCCAGCTCAGATCAGCTAGGCATGGCTTAGCTTGGCCCTATAGTGTGATTCAGGCAATAGAGTACATACCTGGTTTCTGTGTGAGGCTGAGCACCCCGTCAGGGATACCAAACACAAGGCCTTTGGCGTTGATGGCCTCACAGGTGTACGCCCCCTGGTCCGCCTCCTTTACGTCACGGATGGTCAGGCTGCCACGCCCATTCTCACTGGTCATTGAGATCCTGGGAAGACCGATACATATACATTGCTTACATTACACTGATGCTTCAACCACTGCAGCCTGTGTTCGACTCACCTCTAACCAAACAGTGACGATAACACTGGAGTGTCTAAAGGGCGTTCAGAGGACAAGGAATATTATGACTCTAAATCTCTTTCCTGAACTGACATATTGCTACAGGAAGTGCCATACAGCCTACACTCTGCAACTTTAGGCTTTCAGAATGGTATTTGTATAAAACAGCCATTCAATGGATGTACAGTAAGCTCTGTTATTGGACATGATTGGCCACAAAGCAATAATTGAATAACTCAATACTTAATGACAGAAGTGTTTGAAAGATGAGTCTTCTTTGAATCAAATCAAACATGACTTGTCTGTAGATATATGACAGTACTTAATCAGCAATGCAAGAAATGCTGCATTTTGTGGCCTAACGAGATTGGATAGCGGACAAATCCTCAGTCATTTTAAAATTGTTATGGTCTGTTTCCAATCAATTATACGCAAGACTCATTTCACACAATCCCACAAATTAATCCCGGCTTTCTTTCCAGAGCTATCACCGCACAGATCAACACTCTCTTCCATAATGGTATCAGACAGACAGAGTTTGACGAGAAGCCACTTGTATCACGCAACAGAGGGGTTCAGAACTCCACATGAAATACTTGTATGATGCATATTTACAACTTTAATGTCATTTTCTAGAGTCGAATGTTTGCCAACACTCACACACACACATTTTCAAACACAACATAACATCCCATCGATTCAGGAGTCATTCAGAATGGGGCCATTGGCCTAAATGTCGAACTAAGTTTGTGATAAGAGCTGTTATGGGGTGAACCAGACAAGGTTGGAAGGAGTAGGAGGACTGTACCAACTCACCTGCCACTGATGGGGATATGGCCCCAGTTGAGCCTCCAGGTGATGATGGGGGTGGGAACACCAACTGCCACACAGTTGAAAGTCACCGTCTCCCCCCGCTCCGCCTCAATAGATTCCTCCGGGGGACTGGTCACTGTGGGAGGAGCTTAAAGGGAAAGTTATGAGAAAACAACATGAGCATCTATAAAGCCAAGGATGCATGCACTGTGTGACGCATGATGGCGCACACACATTTCAAAACTAGTCCCCACTACCCAACCCCAATTTAAAACGGCAGTGGTTTATTTGTGGTCTCAATCTCTTTGGTGAGGCACAAACATGATGGAAAGTTCGGAAAAATATAACTGTTTGCCACTTCAGTGGTCACGGTACAAAGAAACCCACGGGGTGACTACACAGGTGAGAGGCAGAGGGATGCACGGGGTGACTACACAGGTGAGAGGCAGAGGGATGCAGGACAGAGAAAGACGGACAGGGACAAAGACAGAGAGATGGTATGATGGTCAGGGACTTACTGCAGCCGACCTCATCCGAGCGGTCAGGGCAGTCGGGCTCCTCATCACACTGGTAGCTAGATGGGATGCAGGTGCGGTCACTGAGGCACACAAACTGCTCTGGGGCACACGTGTCACCTGGACCTCTGGTGGCTGGAACACAAGAAGAGACAGAAAATGACTTCATCTTCATTCATGTAAACAAAGAAACTCACAATTGAAAGTGCTTTTTAGTCTAAGAACTAGAAAAGCGGTCCTTTAATGTTCAATCAATAAACGTGGGATGTGGAACTCACGGCAGTCGGTCTCGTCTGAGTTGTCCTCGCAGTCGTTGTCTCCATCACAGCGCCACAGCTTGAGAGCACAGCGGCCGTTCTTACACTTGAACTCATTGGGTTCACAGGGAGAGGGAGTGCCTGGAGCCAGACAGAGGGGCGTGATCAGAGGAGCACTTCAAATCAGACACATTGATCAGGTGTGTTGACATGAAGCAGATGCAAAGCTTTGTGACTAACGATCGTGTGTGTGTGTGTGTGTGAAAGGATGATGAAAGGGAGAGATAGAAAAGGGCACACAGAAGACTATTGCCCTCCCCTCTCGCCCTCCTTCTGTGTGCCTCCCTGTGCGTATACTGCACTTTTGAAGTCTTCGTGTGTGTCCCTGATTCTCACCACATCTGAACTCGTCGCTGCCATCAGAGCAGTCCCTCTCTCCATCGCACAGGTAGTCTCTGGGGACACATTCCCCATTCTGGCAGGTGGCCTGGTCCACTTTGCAGGGCCCTAGGGGGCCAAGGGGGCGTGTGGACTTCTTGATGGGGGTGGTGGTGGGAGGGGTGGGGGTGGGGGTCACTGGTCCAGGCTGAATCTGATCTGATCAGATCAAAATCAAAAAGAGTTTATAAATACTGTTCACACAGCCATAACCAGAGTTGCCCTGAGATATGGCTGTAGACGCCATGGTGTTAGAAGCCACAGCGAGGCAATAACCAGATATAACGCTCTTCTTAGGATACAACAAACCTCAGACCCTTTGCCAGTACTCCACACTCCACCACACCACACAAATGCCATTTCCACTACACCACACCAATGCCATTTCCACCACACTCCACCACACCAATGCCATTGCCACTCACCACAATCCAGCTCATCACTCATGTCATTGCAATCAGGTCTGTTGTCACACAGGTACTCCAGAGGGATACAACCCCCATCCTGACACGTGTGCTCATCCTTCATGCAGGGCAGAGGGTTGGGGATCACTGAGAGAGACGGGGGAGGGGGGTGGGGTTCAAGGGTCAGACATGCACAGGCTAAAAGGCCACCACACAACACAACGCTTGCTGTTCAAAAGTCTGGTTTTTAATACAAGGAGACCTTCCACGGTGGAGGCTGGCGTCACTTTAAAATCGGAAGATGGGCTCATTGCAACGGCTGGCATGGAATGTTATCACAGACGCCATGTGTATGATTCCATTCCAGTCATTACTATGAACCGTCCTTCTATCACCAGCCTCCACTGACCCTCCTGGGTCACTGCAGGTCATGCTCGGGCCTGGGGCTTCTCAAAGGTCTAACAGCTTACTGTACTGTACCGTAGGTGGGACATGGCCTGGTTCGATAGGCAATTGAGATCCTTCTGAAGAAACTCTTGACGATTTACACACTACAGAAACTCTGAAGGTTTTTTGAAGCTTACTTTTCTAGCAAAAAGCAATATCTGTAACTATCCTCATGCCATGCAAAAATCTTCGCAGTCCTCTTGGGCAATCCAAAAACCAAAACGTTGTCAGACATCTACTCTAGGTGCACACATGCATAACGTTCCTGCGTGAACTCTCACAGATTTCCAGAGAGCTAGTCGTCATCTCCATGCTCCTCATCCAGAAATAGCTACAGAACAGTCATATCGTTTCTACAGCAGCTCTGGCAGTCTCCGTGCAGCAGGCATGGTACCACACCTGGGATCAAATACTATTTGACGTCTTTCAAATACTTTTAGCATTTGCTTCAGCCTGCCTGGAGTGACAGTCTGCCTGGAGTTGGCTCTTTTGCTAGTTTTCTACTGGTTCCATTGAGCCATGCATGCTCAATCAAACCCATCTAAAGTATTTAAAATGATTTCCAATAGCATTGAACCCAGGTCGGCATGTTACAGTACAAACCTGGGACAGCCATGGGGTTCACAAGGGGCAGAGCTAGAAACCAGAGAGACAAGTTAAGGACACTACTTAGAGTTCACCTAGCCCTCCTTTTTCTTTATTTTCATATTGTACTGTTTTATTGACAGAAATAGGCCAGAATGATGGGGAGACTTATAGAGGAGAGGTCAAAATAGTGAAGAAGAACGGTGAAAAGAGGGCACCACCTAGCACTTTTTTAGCTTGATGCCTTGGGCTGGCTAGCCTAGCTTACTTGAAAGATTGTAATGAGATATGATCAATGTCTGAATTAAATAAAGAATACTACAGGTATGAGACTAGACCTTTTTTTTTCTCTCTCACTTGTACAGCATTTATAGTAGGAAGATGTCAGTTACAACTTCCTAAAATGGATGCCATACCTTTGACAACTTCCTTACATGGAAGCCGCTCCGTACACTGGACAGCCCTGATAATGCAGAGTCAACATTATCCCCTGTGGTCCTTACCTTCTCCCAGGCGTCTGAACTGGAATCCCTGAACAGAGGTGATGTAGGAGGCGATGGTTCCCTCCTTCACCACTCCATACAACATGTTGCGGATCTGATTTTCGTTGTTGTTGTAGTCAGAGCCCACATCAAGCTCTACAAACACATCCACTCCATTCTGCCTGGGCATCTTCCTAAACAGACCAAGACAGAACCAAGGGGGTTTGTTAAGAGATGGACGTGATGACAATAACGATTTGGGGCGGCAGGTAGCTTAGCGGTTTAGAGCGTTGGGCCAGTAACCCGAAAGGTTGCGAATGAAGGTGTAAAATCAGTCGACGTGCCTTTGAGCAAGGCACTTAACCCTAATTGCTCCTGTAAGTCGCTCTGAATAAGAGCGTCCGTTAAATGACTCATATGTATATTTTGCAGTACAGTGCTCACATTTGAATTTATGTTTGGCCCGGGGCATATCATGATTTTCTCATGCTAAGAACATTGATTTGTTACACGCAGCTTGGAGACTGTGTTTGCTGAATCAACCAGAGAAGAGTCTAAGATGAAGCCTCAGCATTAGCTCTGGGAACCAAGTCTTCAGATCGCAGACAAGGCTACTCGTCACGCGATCATGGTTCCCTGAACCACCTTTGTTACACCCAGGCTTAAGCAAGTAAAGTAAGTCACAGCAGCTGGAGGTGAACAGCGATCTTACTTGATGAGGACCACATTTACAGTCTGGATGCCTGAGATCTTGTTGTACTCTGACTCCAACTGTGGAAGAGAGAAAATAATACTTAGATGGGTACAAACGAGCATACAGATGTTTTAACAAGTTTAAAAACGTTCCTAACAAGTGCTCTTACATACATTGACAGTACAGTACAGTAGTATATTGTACAATAAAGTATATTGACTAAAATGATCTACAGTATTTGACCTGCTGACAGACATGACTTGGCAGTGGAATGCAAGGTGTGAGAATCCTGCCCTGGCCTGTGTAAACGATACAGCCCCTGTGGGGAGGGAGGGATGGATACACAGTGTAGAGAATCTATTTGGCTCTGGGATAGGTCTACTGTGCACTATATCTGGAATAGGCCTACCAGGTACAGCACACAGTATATGGTTTTAGAATAAGTCTACCATGTACAGCACACAGTGTATAGTTCTAGAATAGGCCTACCATGGACAGTACATGGGTCTAGAATAGGCCTACCATGTATAGTACACAGTGTATGGTTCTAGAATAGACCTACCGTGTACAGTATATAGTTCTAGAATAGGCCGTGTACAGTATATGGTTTTAGAATAGGGCTACCGTGTACAGTACACAGTGTATGGTTCTAGAATAGGCCTACCATGGACAGTGTATGGTTCTAGAATAGGCCTACCATGGACAGTGTATGGTTTTAGAATAGGGCTACCGTGTACAGTATATAGTTCTAGAATAGGTCTACCGTGTACAGTATATAGTTCTAGAATAGGCCGTGTACAGTATATGGTTTTAGAATAGGGCTACCGTGTACAGTACACAGTGTATGGTTCTAGAATAGGCCTACCGTGTACAGTGTATGGTTCTAGAATAGGCCTACCGTGTACAGTATATGGTTCTAGAATAGGCCTACCGTGTACAGTACACAGTGTATGGTTCTAGAATAGGCCTACCGTGTACAGTGTATGGTTCTAGAATAGGCCTACCGTGTACAGTATATGGTTCTAGAATAGGCCTACCGTGTACAGTGTATGGTTCTAGAATAGGCCTACCGTGTACAGTGTATGGTTCTAGAATAGGCCTACCGTGTCCACCACCGCATCCGAAATCTCCTGGAAAGACAGCGAGTAGATGTCCTCCATGTCAGGCCTGTACACGATGGAGTCTGTAAAGTTCACCAGAGCTCTGTAGTACGCTAGAACAGAAAGACAACGGTTAGTTTAACCACATAATGACATACAGGAACCACAGCGCACATAAAGGCCAACATAATGTACACAAGGCCACATTTGCATGAGATTTTCCTTTGGTGGTGTTGCCTTGTTCAAAAGGAATTGAGATTCATGTAGAGTTATGCTTGGCTACTGTTTGGGAACAATGTGCCTCTGGCAGAACTTGGATCTATGTTTGGAGAAAGAAACCCGAGAAACATAACTGTGGCTAAATTCAGAGCCATGTACAAATGATGAGGCATAGTTCCATATTGTGGTCTGTAGTAAACCTAACAACTGGGCCGCATTTACACTCGAACGAGAGGCACAGCAGGCATAAACATGCACACGCATGCCCGCACCAACACTCACACACACAAACACACTCTCACACTCTGTCTATAACACAAAACGTGCACGTCAGACACACACTTACGTCAACACTTGTCATACAAATACACACACATCCACACGTGTGGACAAGCACACACAAGTACAAGCACACTGTCAGCAACGGTGGGTCACTCACTACCTTGCGAGCTACACTTTTACTCACAGTGAACAGGTGACATCACAGTTGGAGTTCGATACTGAATGAGAAGGGAGCCCCCAGCCCAGCTACACCCCCAACCCAGGCAGCGGCACTACTATACCAACGGCTGAGGTGAAAAAAGCTCCAGTGAGTGATTCTCGACATTCCCTTCCCATCCATGAAGTCAAACACATCAGAGAGGCTGGGGCTCTACTGCCTACGGAGAACAGAGGCTAGCTAAGCTATGCTGACCTGGCGCTATGCAGTTCATACTCAAGTAGGTCATACTATAGATACTGTACTATCCATAGTGGTGGTCTATGGTCGGTTTATGCAACTTATAAAGTGTCACCTTCTGTAGACATACTGTAGGCTACTGTCACTGCTTTTCTACTTGGTCTCCTAGCAACAAAAGAAACAACAACTAATGGTTCGTCTTATTATTACATGGTCTATTAAAGGGTCTATTTTTATTGCAGATCTATTTTACTTTCCAAGACGCACATCTTCTCCCATACCACTCACAAATACACCTCCTTTAAATAGCCCAGGCCGGCTCACCCTCAGGGTGCACCTATTTTCACAACCCTGCCAACCTTGTTGAGCTGGCCTGAGTCTGCCAGCTTCTGTTCAGCTTGGTCTCTGCCTGGCCTGGTCCAGGTTGGGGGAAGGAAGTCAATATTTGGGTTCTTTCTTACAGTCAGTTGCTACTTGCCATGGCTCTACTGACGAGTCGTGTTTTCTGTGGGTATACCCTGGACTGGGGCCTCAAGTCAACAGAACACACACACATGCACCCTCCTGTCTTTCTCTTTCAGCCCCCCTCCCTTCATCTCTGCGGTTGAAGTAATTACATACTGCTAGACGACGTGTTGCTGTGTTCCTTATGACAATGACAGCGTGTGTTCATCATGCTTTAGGAACCCTGCTGTTTAATTAAAAGTTGGATTAAGAGTACCTCTCACACACACTGCGTTGAGGCCCTAAGGGGTCTGATAATGATTGTGCCAGTGACAGGGCAGACTGGCCGGCAGCAGTGTTATTTTTATTTCTTTATTTTATTTTACCAGGCAAGTCAGTTAAGAACAAATTCTTATTTTCAATGACGGCCTAGGAACAGTGGGTTAACTGCCTGTTCAGGGGCAGAACGACAGATTTGTACCTTGTCAGCTCAGGGGTTTGAACTTGCAACCTTCCGGTCACTAGTCCAATGCTCTAACCACTAGGCTACCCTGCCCCCCCTAATTACAGTTGGTGGTGAGAATCTGTCTTTCAAAGCAGATCTTAGTTTGCTCTAATTACAACGGGACATTGGCACAAGCTGGCCTGGTTCCTCCATGACACCTGCCACTTATTGTTGCAGAGTGAACAGGCCTCTCGAGTGGCGCAGCGGTCTAAGGCACTGCATTGCATTGCTAGCTGCGTTACTACAGATCCTGGTTCGATACCGGACTGTGTCACAGCCGGCCGCGTCCGGGAGACCCACGAGGCGACACCCAATCAGCCCAGCGTTGTCCGGGTTAAGGGAGGGTTTGGCCGGTCGGGATGTTCTTGTTCCATCGCGCTCTATGGACTCCTTGTGGCGGCCGGGCGCATGCACACTGACACGGTCACCAGCTGTACCGTGTTTCCTCCGACACATTGGTGCAGCTGGCTTCCGGGTTAAGTGGGCATCGTGTCGAGAAGCGGAGCGGCTTGGCGGGGTTGTGTTTCGGGGGACGCATGGCTCTCGACCGTCGCCTCTCCCGAGTCCGTACGGGAGTTGCAGCGATGGGACAAGACTGTAACTACCAAATGGATATGACGAAATTGGGGAGAAAAGGGGTTTTAAAAAAAGACTAAAAAATAAACCCACAGTGTACAGCTGTATAGCCTGGCATGGACATGGTCGACTGTTCCATACAGTCAGCCGGGCCTAAAAGGATATATTGTATGGTTTGAAAACAGTACCAGAAGACAAACAACATCAAAAGGGCTGACCAAAGGGCCTCATTTGACCCACAGATAATCTAATCACTTCACTTGGCACTTGCCCTGCAGCGGACAGCCACACACACACACCCAGTAACAGACATTAGCCCTGTCTCCTCTGAGCTCTCCGCTCTGATGACACGTCACGGCCTGGTGAGCATACTCAGTGCCCATGAGTTTTTGATTACAGCGTTGGGATGTGCCCTTACTGCTGACGAGGGCTCCCTGGCCTGCTCTCTCTATGGCCTCTCCCTCTCTCGTCTTTTCCTCCTCCTATCCCTCTCTCTGACGAGCATTCTGCCGAATGCCACTTACGGGAACATCCCCCGTCAAGCACCACCAAGGGTGATGAAACTGCCTGCCGAGAGTGAGAGAGTGCGGGGGAGAAAAAAAATGAGCCTGGAAAAATAGCATTCCAAACTCTTAATTCAGAAACGCATTTAGTTATTAAAGCTGTGCAGCAGAAATGTGCCGGTTTTGTGAGGCGAGCCACCCCCCCCTCTGAACACACAGAGGCCTGTAGCAAAAGACAAAGAGCTGATTGAGCACGCGCCCCAGGCTGGCCTTTAAAGCCCAGACGCTTTCAGCCTGACCTTCAACCCCCTTCTCTCCATTCAGTGCCTATTGCAGGGGAGTGGAGGAGAGAGAGGGGGAGAAAGAAAGAAAGAAAGAAAGGGCATAAGAGAATGAAAGAGAAGAGAGCGTGAGGGTTAAAATGAACGAGAGATAAATAGAGAAAGAAAAATTTGAGTGTGGGAGAACGAGACCATGAGCCTACAAGAACGAGACCATAAGCCTACAAGAACGAGACCATAAGCCTACAAGAACGAGACCATAAGCCTACAAGAACGAGACCATAAGACCATAAGCCTAAGCCTACAAGAACGAGACCATAAGCCTACAAGAACGAGACCATAAGCCTAAGAACGAGACCATAAGCCTACAGAACCCATAAGCCTACAAGAACGAGACCATAAGCCTACAAGAACGAGACCATAAGCCTACAAGAACGCCATGAGCCTACAAGAACGAGACCATGAGCCTACAAGAACGAGACCATGAGCCTACAAGAACGAGACCATGAGCCTACAAGAACGAGACCATAAGCCTACAAGAACGAGACCATAAGCCTACAAGAACCCATAAGCCTACAAGAAACGCCTAGACCATAAGCCTACAAGAACGAGACCATAAGCCTACAAGAACGAGACCATGAGCCTACAAGAACGAGACCATGAGCCTACAAGAACGAGGCCCAAGCCTCAAGAACGAGACCACCACAGCATCCATAAGCCTACAAGGGAATCAGCCTACAAGAACGAGACCATAAGCCTACAAGAACGAGACCATGAGCCTACAAGAACTCTGCCCAAGTCCCCACAGCATCCCACTGATGGTGGTCAGATGGTGGTCAGCCAAATAGCCCTGTTCTACAGAATAAGACTGCTTCAGAGCTCAAGGGAATGACTTCTGGCCCCAATATTACTGGAACCCCTTTTGTGCTCTCTCTCCCTAAGCACACAATCTGAATGTCAAAAAACCCTTTGGGGAAACAGCAGAACACTTCACTACTATATTGACTGTTTGATTTTCCACTTTATGTTCACTGTAGTGACATGTTTGTACAGCACTTGACGAATGTGTAAGGCTGAAACGTATGCGTGTTTCTGTTTCCCCCCCCCGCACCTTGCCCTGTCATCCTGGAGTACGTGAGTATATTATTTTAGCATCTCTGCCTCCTTGAGTTCTTCCTTTTTATGGTTTGAGTGCGAGTACTTTTTTGAGCTCTCTCTGTATTTTTCCTTCTACACACCGGCCACCTTTTTTTTTAGCCTGAGTGTAAACACTCATATTGGCTTTCCACTACACATACAAAAAAAATCCTACTGGCTGGCAGTGATCCTTTCACACAATCTGTTTGCATCATTGGGGTGGACCAACCCATTATCCAGTTCAGTCATGCTTAGTGTTGGAACTAAACTACAACTCTGAAAATGAAATAAGGGAATATTGGAAGTCACTGTAATGTGAAACATGTAACATGATTTTCAAGACTAAATGACACACGGCGACTCATCAAAAGAGAAATGAAAACCTATTTTAACCTAGATGTTTTTAGCTGGAAATTCTGGTGTCAATGGGAGGGAGTGAAAGCTATGACAAGATGCAACAACCCCATAATTTTCCATTGGCAACAGAAAACATTGCAGCCTGCCTGAAATGGGAAATAAACTTCAGACTGGACTCAAACTTCACAAGACCAAGAATCCCAGGAATGGTGTCTTGGGGTGAATGTGGAAATGAGAGTGTTTAGCTGAACAGAGCAGATGATGATAAGATTCGTCAAGGTATTTGAATAGAGGGAGAAGGGAAATAGTAACAATAGACATAGAGATCAGATAGACTTACTGAAGTCTGCCTGGTCTGGGCTTAGAATTTCCCCAATAAATGGAGGTTCCACCAGCAGTGCTATGGTAAGGGGAGTAGGGTGGGGGGGGGGTCAAAGATAGGGGTTCCCGAGTGGCGCAGCAGTCTAAGGCACTGCATCTCAGTGCAAGAGGCATTACTATAGTCCCTGGTTCGAATCCAGGCTGTATCACATCCGGCTGTGATTGGGAGTCCCATAGGGCGGCTCACAATTGGCCCAGCGTCGTAGACCGTCCTTGTAAATAAGAATTTGTTCTTAACTGACTTGCCTAGTTAAATAAAGGTTCAATAATAAAAAATAAAAAATAGGGGTCAAAAGAGAAAACAAGAAAAAGGACAGAGTTACTCGAGGCAGGTGAGTGTGGCACGGAGTGTGGCACGGAGTGTGGCACGGAGTGTGGCACGGAGTGTGGCACGGAGTGTGGCACGGAGTGTGAGGGGAAAGAAAAAATGGAAAGCGTTGATTAGAAAGAACAGAACATTTCTCAAGGGAGTTCTCTCAACAGAAACAGTTGCACAACTAAGAAAAAGTCCCTGGGCTATTCAGACTGAATGAATTGTGAGGAGGGCCGAGCTTTGTGGAAATTGAAAATCGGGACGTGTGAACAGTGTGAAAATACCTCGTAGGGCACAAGGACAAGTCTGTGATAACCAATGACTGTTGGTTTGAGTGCGAGTACTTTTTGAGCTCTCTCTATAGAATCCTGATGTGTAAAGTAAATCCAATGGAACTACAACGTATTAAATGTGGTTGCAGTCTATCAGTAGATCTGTTACATCCCACTGTCTTTAACGTCACGTCACATAGACATATGTGAACCAGATGATAAATGAGACACACATTTAATGAATATCAGAACACACGAGTCTGAGTTGCATGAGTTGTACACTATATCTAGTATAGCAGCAGTGTATCTGCAATGTGATATTCCTCTGACATCAATGCCACTTGTCACAGAGAGGGAACTTACAATGTTAATAACGATAAAATGTAAAAATGCTAAACAGTTGTCTATAATGTACAGTGCATCTGTAATGACCCATACATTCAATGCTAATGTCCATTCACAGAGCAAAGTACTTCAAATGTAATGATAATATGACAAAAACTGTACATTCAATCAATATCTGACATGACAGTCCTCCATATATGTAGAATCTAAAGAGTATAGCAGCAGTATATCTGATCACACTGCAATGAGTGATACGATCTGCAATGCTCCTTTGACATGCGTGTCCATTCACCCACTCATTCCAGTGTGAGCTTGATGATAAATGACCAACGCACTGAATGGAAAAACCAATGACAAAGCTCCGTTGCATGACAGAGTCCAGGGAAGAAGGTCAGAGGTTATCTCTTAGGGAATTATGTCAATATATCACTGGGAGCTGAATGGAAATCCTTCAGACTGAACACACTTCCCTCCACTCTCTGCATTTGCGTGTGCGTCACAAAATGAAACCTTAAAAGTAGTGCACTACTTTTGACCACAGGGCTCTCGTCAAAAGTAGTGCACTATTTACGGAAGAGGGAGATATTTGGAAAGCAGCCTGCTTCTCTGATGGTTGGATCCACTCTGTAAAAAAAAGGGGGTTTCGGACTCAGAGCGTCAACTAGGAGTTGGCACTTTCTGTTGTTCCCATTAGGATGGAAAAGGCTGGGAGACTGGACTGATTTCTCACTAAAAACCAGTGCAATATATCACACTGGAAAAGACATCAATGGGACTATTTTCTGATGACTCAATCATTCTTCCATTGCTTTGGTTAGACCAGAGGACATGCTCTGAAAGACATTGAGCAAGAGTTTGAGAAGAAATTGTCATTGTGTAAACATTTATACTAGGTCATTTAAGCAATAAGGCCCCATGGGGTGTGGTACATGGTCAATATACCGCAGCTAAAGGCTGTTCTTACGCACGACGCAACGAGGAGTGCCTGGATACAGCCCTTAGCCGTGGTATATTGGCCACATATCACAAACCCCTGAGGTGCCTTATTGCTATTGGTTACCAATGTAATTTCAGCAGTAAAAATAAATGTTTTTTCATACCCGTGGTATACGGTCTTATATACCACGGCTGTCAACCAATCAACATTCAGGGCTCGAACTACCCAGTTTATAATAAACATTATATCACTGTAGACTATTCTGCAAAGAAAAACATAATAATAATAATAATACAAATCTCATTTGCATTTATATCAGTGCAATAATATGCATTATGCAATGCTAACTCTTACAGTGAGATCCTAGCTGCAGAAACTCTTAAAAAGGCTCCAGTCCAGAGTCTGTTGCAAGTCCCCTGTCATAAACTTGAACTGCTGGTGAAGCCTATATAATCAAGTAGGTATGCTGGATCCAGCTGTGCCCCTGCTGCGCACACAGGCCTTCGCTGAGACAATATCATTGAATAGACTGGAGAGAATCTATGATGCATGCCCCTCCCTTGCTTGGCGAGGAAGCTCATACGATTTAATGAAGGGATCGATGTAAGTTGACGCTCTAAAAACAGAAGTCACGTCTCTAGAGGAAAGATGGCTTCAGCCAGCTCTGCTTCACAGTAACATTCTCCAGAAACAGTATAGAAATGCCTTTATGTTCCTGTCAAATACATAGAACAATGACAGTGTGGTGCGTGTCAAAAGGGCGGCGGCCCCTTCCCTAAAGGCTAAAGGGTTTGTGGGTAGTCCAGTTCATGGTGACCCAACCTAATTAGTGTTAATGAAGCATCTGCACAACTTCAAAGAGCTACTGGAAATGTTGCGATCCTTGTCACAGTCAAATTGCTGCCATGAGAGAAAGAAAAAAAAAGAGCAGAGAGGTCGTGGCTAAACTCTCCTGTTAAGTCCTGGGCTACTTACTGTTTGCCGTCGACGACTCCGTACGGTAAACACTGTTTCAGTGACTATCTGAGTTTTTACTAGATCAAAGAGTTGTGGGTAGTTTTGTTTCCCATTCTTTTGGTCATTTCAGCGGGTAATGTGAATGAGCTTTTTCAAACTACCGGAAGAAAAGCTGTAAACCGTTTAGCGAATCCCAGGAGAAGGATTATTACTATGATAATCGACAGTTGTTTACTCCCAAAACGTAGAGCAGGAAACCATGTCCGAACTGAAATACACAATGAAAACAAACTCCGCACTGGAGGGAACTTGAGACTATTGAATAATCAGCTCGATAAGTGAACCACCATTATCTATTCACATATTTTCATTGGGATGTTCCGTCATATTTATATCCAAAGTACATCTTAATATTTACCCTCAAGTAGCCAAATCGACTTGCTGGCCTGACGAGCACACATGCAGGATTAGGTTTGCGGGACAGAGATGAGTTGATATCCAACTGACATCAGCGATAACCCCCCACTGACATCCTGTCAGTAATGTAGGTCATTTAGACAGATGTATTTGTTACCATCTACTACTACAAATAAGTTGAGAATAGTATCTGAAACCGTAACAAACTGTGTAAACTCGGTGTAAACTAAAGCTCTTGAAGAAGTGTTTGCTAAAGAGGAGAGGAAAAGTCTACTTTTCCAAGGCAACATGAACTGTTATTGGCACAACCGACTGTAGCAGCATCAAGGGCCCAGAGCTGGAGTGGATGAGTAAGCTGCTTCCCATGCCCCCTTTCATCATGACAGAACATCTTGTTCCCCCCACCACCCAATTAAATTGACTGCTACTATTGTTACACTAATATACAGCATGTTAACTATTCAAATGTAGTTCTTAAATTTAGCCTTTTTCTGACTAAGAAAGAGTACATACAAATACCAGTACCTGGTTCCTCGTTCATATTGAAATCAAGAAGGGAAAAATGAAGGAAAATAAGCCAGCTTACTATTGTGCAATGTCCTTTTTTGACTCGGGTGGGGGGTGGGCAATTTGTATTGTAGATATTCTTCATTTTAAATACAAGTTAATGTGTTTTGGGAAGGATTCTAAGGGTGATTATTATGTTGCATAAACATGTTTAGTGCTTTCCCCCAGAATTATGGCCTAGATTGTTGCTTCTCAGGGGACAGATTGCTGCTTCTCAGGGGATAGACTGCTGCTTCTCAGGGGATAGATTGCTGCTTCTCAGGGGATAGACTGCTGCTTCTCAGGGATAGATTGCTGCTTCTCAGGGGATAGACTGCTGCTTCTCAGGGGATAGATTGCTGCTTCTCGGGGATAGATTGCTGCTACTCAGGGGATAGATTGCTGCTACTCAGGGGATAGATTGCTGCTACTCAGGGGATAGATTGCTGCTACTCAGGGGATAGATTGCTGCTTCTCGGGGATAGATTGCTGCTACTCAGGGGATAGATTGCTGCTTCTCGGGGATAGATTGCTGCTACTCAGGGGATAGATTGCTGCTTCTCAGGGGATAGATTGCTGCTTCAGGGGATAGATTGCTGCTTCTCGGGGGATAGATTGCTGCTTCTCGGGGATAGATTGCTGCTACTCAGGGGATAGATTGCTGCTTCTCAGGGGATAGATTGCTGCTACTCAGGGGATAGATTGCTGCTTCTCGGGGATAGATTGCTGCTTCTCGGGGATAGATTGCTGCTTCTCAGGGGATAGATTGCTGCTTCTCAGGGGATAGATTGCTGCTTCTCAGGGGATAGATTGCTGCTTCTCAGGGGATAGATTGCTGCTTCTCAGGGGATAGATTGCTGCTTCTCAGGGGATAGATTGCTGCTTCTCAGGGGATAGATTGCTGCTTCTCAGGGGATAGATTGCTGCTTCTCAGGGGATAGATTGCTGCTTCTCAGGGGATAGATTGCTGCTACTCAGGGGATAGATTGCTGCTACTCAGGGGATAGATTGCTGCTACTCAGGGGATAGATTGCTGGGGATAGATTGCTGCTTCTCAGGGGATAGATTGCTGCTACTCAGGGGATAGATTGCTGCTTCTCAGGGGATAGATTGCTGCTACTCAGGGGATAGATTGCTGCTACTCAGGGGATAGATTGCTGCTTCAGGGGATAGATTGCTCTACTCAGGGATAGATTGCTGCTACTCAGGGGATAGATTGCTGCTACTCAGGGGATAGATTGCTGCTACTCAGGGGATAGATTGCTGCTACTCAGGGGATAGATTGCTGCTACTCAGGGCTGTTGCTAACGTTTTGGCCCTGCATGCCCAATCAATAATTTGGCCATGATTACTACAAGGTTTAGATAGCTGGCTAGACCTAGCAATCTAGAACATTTTAGCTGACACGGGCTAATTGAGTGAGTGTCAGTGACTGACATAAGAGGAAAACTGCTGATACCAAATTTAGAAGTTTCACATTGTATATTGTACTAGCCTATCTGAAAGTAAGTTGTGACCCTGACTGACCTCCTAAAATCTAAGTGTTTATGTTGCTTATGCCTAGAGACCTGCTACTGCTTGTCAGAGTCTGGAAGATAGGCAAGCTGCCTCTGGGGAGACAAATGGGCTTTCTTGAGCCTACTGCCTGAGATTCAGAGAAACAGCCCTCCTCTAATTCTGTAGCCTACTAGAAACCATATATTTTAGAATAATAATAATGCCAAAGTTGGCTTTCAACTCTTAAAATTAAGCCCAATATAACCGTTAGCAACTATCACTCATTTTGAGAAAAAAAACCTTTCTCCATTGTATGAATTTACCATGTTCAATTTGACTGCCCTATTTTATTTGTTCTAAGCCAGCACAGAGATGTGAGGGTTTGTTCAGGAGGAAGAAGAGAAGAGTGCAGGCAGAGCCACAGTCACCAGTTAGAACTCATAACAGATTATTATCAGGAGCCTCAAATTATGTTGTCGAGCAGCAATTAAGGGCTGCGCCATTATTTATGCTTGAATCTGAAGAAAAACGTAAGGAACAGATTTAATTGTGACCGACACTCCAGGCTAATATTCTCCTGAAGATAATGTAAGAATTTGTTAAAAAAGAACATTAAAACAATGCTTTGGGTCCCACAGTTTGGGAACCATTCAGTAAAACCATTCATACTGACACTGAATAATGATCAAAGACAATGCCTTGGCACTGTGAACAAATAAACAATCAAGGATTAAGGGATGAAATTGAAATGCTTAACCCCATCAGACAGTGTCCTAAAATACTACAGTTTTTTTCTTCTTATCCTCCCATGAGTAGTCCTCCTATCACACACCATCCCTTCCTCCCGTAGCAAGTTCTGCTCAGCTTTCTGCCCCCTGTTCACATCAGTGACGCAGGTGTGTCTGAGTGTGACCAGTGACCCCCTCCGAGAAGGCCTGAGCAGAACCACAACAAAGAACACACCAACATAACTGCAGCTGCCGCCGCTTGTCCTTCTGCCCCCTGTCGGTGTGACTATCTGAGAGCCCAGGCAGTCTGATAAACAACGCCACTGACTGACACACACATTACACACGTCACACTGTGCTATGAAACAAAGATAAATGAGATAAATAATGATAGTAAAAAGCTTCGGGCCACCTTAAATGAATTTTTGGCAAAAAGGCTAACTCAGCTCCATCATTCATTGAATCAGACGGCTTATTCATCACAAAACCCACTGATATTGTCAATTATTTTAATGATTTTTTCATTGGCAAGATTAGCAAACTTGGGCATGACCTGCCAGCAACAAGTTCAGAATCTAACTGACCACATTTTGAAAGACAACGTTGTAATTTGGAATTCCGTGAAGTGAGTGTGGAAGAGGTGAAAAAATGATTGTTGTCTATCAAAAATGACAAGCCATTTGGGTCTGACAACTTAGTAGTGGACGATATTGCCATGAGAATGCTACCTGCTCCAATGCATAGTGCCAACTGTACAGTTTGGTGGAGGAAGAATAATGGTCTGGGGATGTGTTTCATGGTGTGGTTAGTGGTTAGTTTTTAGTGTAGGGAAATCTTAATGCTACAGCATACAACAACATTGTCGATGATTCTGTGCTTCCAACTTTGTGGCAACAGTTTGGGGAAGGCCCTTTCCTGTTTCAGCATGACAATGGCCCCGTGCACGAAGCGAGGTTCATACAGAAATGGTTTGTCAAGATCGGTGTGGAAGAACTTGACTGGCCTGCACAGAGCTCTGACCTCAACCCCATCAAATACCTTTGGGATGAATTAGAATGCTGACTGCGAGCCAGGCCTAATCGCCAGACATCATTGCTCAACCTCACTAATGCTCTTGTGGCTGAATGAAAGTAAGTTCCTGCAGCAATGTTCCAACATCTAGTGGAAAGTCTTCCCAGGAGAGTGGAGGCTGTTATAGCAGCAGACGTGGGACCAACTCCATATTAATGCCCATGATTCTGGAATGAGATGTTTGATGAGCAGGTGTCCACATACTTTTGGTAATGTAGTGTATGTGGTAGTAGAGTAGTGGCCTAAGGGCACACACTTAATGTGTGGTGAAATGTAATGTCATGTTTTTAATTGTGTACATACAGGGAGGGCATTGTGAGAATCTTCCCATGACCCCAAAGTTAAAACAAACTTCCTGGAGGCCCTTTGACCCATCTTAAACAAGTGTTGTCACTCTGCTGGAAATAACTTCAAATATTAATTAAAAGGGATTAATTATGTATGTTTGAATTGTTTTAAAATAAATTAGTGTAAGAATACATGACACATTGTATATACATTTCCACATACTGTTTGCAGATGGGATTTCAAACATCACAAAAAACAATAAAGAACCAAGCAGTCTCGAGGTCAATGTAGTCTGTGATAAAATGCCTTTAAACCAAGGGAAGACAGACCGAGTCAGACTGGAGATAGTGAATTTTGAAGCCTCTGGTTTAAAATTAGCATTGGGAAGAACTCTCTAACTAACCTCTGTTTCTATGGCTCGAAACAATGTTCTCTGGCTGCTCTAGGAATGTCTGCAAGGAGGCGGGTGCATGTGAACCAGTGGAATACCGAGAGATGAAAGACAGGCTGGAAGATGTCTCCCATAGAACTGTATCGAGATATGCTGCAGAGGTCAAGAGAGGAGGTTGGGAGGGACCATGCTGAACTGAACTTCAGAACCTTCAGTGGACCAAAAGACAATAGACAAGAGGTTGAAAATAACAGTTAAAGACTCTGTATTCGTTTCTCACACAGCTTCAAATGCCAGATCAACCGGTTCAAATGTTAGGTCCCTGAGAGACTAGGAAAGGGGGAAATCTTCAACACAGCAAACACAACAGTATGTGCATCATAATGGGTGCAGAAGTGGCACCTCTACTTCCATCACTCTACA
This sequence comes from Oncorhynchus tshawytscha, assembly GCF_018296145.1. Classification (NCBI taxonomy): domain Eukaryota; kingdom Metazoa; phylum Chordata; class Actinopteri; order Salmoniformes; family Salmonidae; genus Oncorhynchus; species Oncorhynchus tshawytscha. The sequence goes on along the minus strand of NC_056450.1, from coordinate 12,342,433 downwards.
CTATGTAAACGGGGGAGTAAGGAGAGCCGAGGGTGTACATGCCACAAGGACAACCCGCTGGACAGGGAGACTCGGCACCAATGTGTTGACCAGACAAATCCAACTCAGGAAACTCAGTAATGTTCCTTCCCAACTGCTTTCATATAATAATCTAAAAATGGAACGGTGAGCACAGCACACTGTTGCCCCGGCCTTCACCGCTGCCAGACAAGGCATGTTTTCTATTCTGAAACAGAAAATTCTGGCTGAGTAATTGGATCCAGTATTTAGTCATGGATATTTACTAACAACAAGTCCAAATTGTAACACTAACTGAACTGAAGAGTGAAAGTTAAAATAGACATTTTTACTGCCAGAAATAGCAAGTTCTTCGTGATATTTATTTTATTTATTTTATTTTACCTTTATTTAACCAGGTAGGCAAGTTGAGAACAAGTTCTCATTTACAATTGCGACCTGGCCAAGATAAAGCAAAGCAGTTCGACAGATACAACGACACAGAGTTACACATGGAGTAAAACAAACATACAGTATAAACAAGTCTATATACAATGTGAGCAAATGAGGTGAGAAGGGAGGTAAAGGCAAAAAAGGCCATGGTGGCAAAGTAAATACAATATAGCAAGTAAAACACTGGAATGGTAGTTTTGCAATGGAAGAATGTGCAAAGTAGAAATAAAAATAATGGGGTGCAAAGGAGCAAAATAAATAAATGTATTAAAATTAAATACAGTTGGGAAAGAGGTAGTTGTTTGGGCTAAATTATAGGTGGGCTATGTACAGGTGCAGTAATCTGTGAGCTGCTCTAACAGTCGGTGCTTAAAGCTAGTGAGGGAGATAAGTGTTTCCAGTTTCAGAGATTTTTGTAGTTCGTTCCAGTCATTGGCAGCAGAGAACTGGAAGGAGAGGCGGCCAAAGAAAGAATTGGTTTTGGGGGTGACTAGAGAGATATACCTGCTGGAGCGTGTGCTACAGGTGGGAGATGCTATTGTGACCAGCGAGCTGAGATAAGGGGGGACTTTACCTAGCAGGGTCTTGTAGATGACATGGAGCCAGTGGGTTTGGCGACGAGTATGAAGCGAGGGCCAGCCAACGAGAGCGTACAGGTCGCAATGGTGGGTAGTATATGGGGCTTTGGTGACAAAACGGATTGCACTGTGATAGACTGCATCCAATTTGTTGAGTAGGGTATTGGAGGCTATTTTGTAAATGACATCGCCAAAGTCGAGGATTGGTAGGATGGTCAGTTTTACAAGGGTATGTTTGGCAGCATGAGTGAAGGATGCTTTGTTGCGAAATAGGAAGCCAATTCTAGATTTAATTTTGGATTGGAGATGTTTGATATGGGTCTGGAAGGAGAGTTTACAGTCTAACCAGACACCTAAGTATTTGTAGTTGTCCACGTATTCTAAGTCAGAGCCGTCCAGAGTAGTGATGTTGGACAGGCGGGTAGGTGCAGGTAGCGATCGGTTGAAGAGCATGCATTTAGTTTTACTTGTATTTAAGAGCAATTGGAGGCCACGGAAGGAGAGTTGTATGGCATTGAAGCTTGCCTGGAGGGTTGTTAACACAGTGTCCAAAGAAGGGCCGGAAGTATACAGAATGGTGTCGTCTGCGTAGAGGTGGATCAGAGACTCACCAGCAGCAAGAGCGACCTCATTGATGTATACAGAGAAGAGAGTCGGTCCAAGAATTGAACCCTGTGGCACCCCCATAGAGACTGCCAGAGGTCCGGACAGCAGACCCTCCGATTTGACACACTGAACTCTATCAGAGAAGTAGTTGGTGAACCAGGCGAGGCAATCATTTGAGAAACCAAGGCTGTCGAGTCTGCCGATGAGAATGTGGTGATTGACAGAGTCGAAAGCCTTGGCCAGATCAATGAATACGGCTGCACAGTAATGTTTCTTATCGATGGCGGTTAAGATATCGTTTAGGACCTTGAGCGTGGCTGAGGTGCACCCATGACCAGCTCTGAAACCAGATTGCATAGCAGAGAAGGTATGGTGAGATTCGAAATGGTCGGTAATCTGTTTGTTGACTTGGCTTTCGAAGACCTTAGAAAGGTACGGTAGGATAGATATAGGTCTGTAGCAGCTTGGGTCAAGAGTGTCCCCCCCTTTGAAGAGGGGGATGACCGCAGCTGCTTTCCAATCTTTGGGAATCTCAGACGACACGAAAGAGAGGTTGAACAGGCTAGTAATAGGGGTGGCAACAATTTCAGCAGAAATTAGCAGTAGAAAAAAGTCTCCAGTGTAGGAAAGCATGTCGATACAGTAGGACAGTCAGACTGGATGGTTTATCAGACAATTATTTTGCGGAAAACCCCAGAAATCCCATATATTCTCAATTATATTTTCAGACTTTCCCACTTCCTTTTGTATTTGAATACACTTTTGTGTAGTGTGTAATGCATATCTGCCAAATCTGATTTGACCCTGAGGCCACTAATCCAAGCTTCCCAGCAGGATTTGGCCCGAGAACTACAAACACGCCCCAAGTGGTGTCTGGTGTGTTCACATGTATAATCATGAAATGGGTCAACAAACCACTCATGTGCTCCAATTTGACTGTTGGAGGCTTAGAGATTTTAAATCTACTACTGCGGGTGTGATCTGCTAATGCTGTGAGCAACCCGTAACTCACCTGCTTAGTCATGGCTAACTCTGGATGCTTCAATAAAGGAGGTGTACAGTTGAAGGACTTTTGTACTCCTTACCTGGACATATCCAGCTTGCTAGGCCTCAGTGCTGAGCCATTTCAGTGAAGAAACCCTTACAACTTTTTAATTTATTTTTAAAACAGCCATTTCACATGTGAAAACTGTTAAAAGGATAGTTCACAGGAACAACTTTCATCATTCCTATTTTTTGATAAAGCACACTTTTCTTTAACCTCAACGTCAACCTTTGACATCGCATTGTTGTTTTTAGCTGTATAGATTATGTATTTTGGATGTTTTCAGTGTATGTTCAACGCTTTCAGACAATGTGATTAATCACAAATTATTTTTTTACAGTGCACTAAAATGACAAAAAGTGAATTTGAGTAAACTGATTAACTCTGACAGCCCTATTTCAAAAAGCATCTCTTTGCAGAACAGTATCTCTTCACATTCCTTCCAAAAGCAAACGCATTCACACATTTTAAAATACATTAAAATCCCTGTTAGGCCTTTAGATTAAATGGAACAAAAAACATTGGACATCTAACAATAACAGAAGCTAGCTAGCTAGGGTGAAATGAAAGGCTAGCTATCGCCTATCACTAAGCTAGCTGGCGGTTAACAATTAGCATGCGACCATTAGATACAAATGTCATAAAAAGTAACTTTCTAAAATACATATCAATATGCGAGGTTCAAATATACACATGTAAATACTCAATATGAGCCCTCATTTGTAAAAAATAAAACCATTTAAGAGCCAAAAACATTTATAACGGATATTTAAACAAATCAATCCGAAACGCCATCTTGTTCTCATTGACTTGCATATAAAAGTGAACTAGCTAGATATACTTAGCCTGTCTACACTCCTGAAAATCTCTCTTGTTTTTCACTCGGTCAAAACAATTAAATGATACATAAAAATGACCAGAGAACTCGTCACAGTTTAGTTAAACATGTAACCTATAGATTTTGAAAACGTAACCATGCGTACATACCAGAAAACAGAATAAAAATAAGCCACTCCTCTGTTCTTTTCACTTCTTCCAATGTCATTGTTTTTCACATGTGAAAGTGAGATTTACACATTTGGAGTTCTTACATGTGAAACTGCAAATGTGATTTATACATGATTGTTTTTCAAATGTGAACTTGCAATTTACATGTAAGGTGATCACATGTTATTCTCCTCACATGTATATAAAAATAAAATAAAAAAATGAAAAAGAGTAGTGTTAACATGTGAACTCTAAACGTTAAATTTAAGCTCAGTGCGTTTGCTTTTGGAATTAATGTGAACAGACACATTTCTACAAAGAGATGATTTTGAGTTTTAATCAGTTAACTTTTTGTAATTTTAGTACGCTTATTTTTTGTTGTTGATTAATTACATTGTATAAAAGCCTTGAAAATGCAAAATACATAATCTATACAGTTAAAAACAACAATGCGATGTCAAAAGTTGACATTGAGGTTAAAGAAAGTGTGCTTTATCAATTCACCTCATTTTGCTAACTGTTAATTTGGACAAAAATCAAGATGTCAATATTCTTGTAATTCTTTTTATATAGAACATCTCAAATTACCGCTCAATTTGAGCAAATTCCAAATACGTGATTAATCACAGCAAATCCTTGCTATTAACTTGATTTTTTAAATTTTATTACATTTGACAGCCCTATTTTGAATTGAACAATCAACATAATGGTCAAAACATTGGGTTCTCAAGGAGACCTGGGAGACCCAGGTTTTAATCCCGCCAGATACAAAAGCACACATGTGAAACTTAGACTATCATGTGAAATGTTGGGAAACCACGTGTCATGTGAAACACGTGAGAAATCTATGTAAAACTTCATGTGTCCGAAAACCACGTGTCACACAATTTTTTTTCCAAGTGAACACTTTCACACGTGATTTGTTCCTACATGTGTCAGATGAGAGGATGAATTCAAGTTTGAATCATACAAGATTGCATTGCATGAGGCAATAACATACGCATAAACATACAAGTGATAAACGGCAGCTGTGGTGACCTGAGGGAATCTAAAGGGGGATATCTCTATCTGATAGTATAAACTAGAAAACAAAGAAGGGATTGATGTCCTCGATGCATGTATGGGGACAGCCTTAATGCTTACGTCGAGATGAACAAGGAGATACAAATAAATCCCACACTTTGCTAACAGGAACTCCTGTTGTCCAGAATGTTGTCCACCGATGGCTAAACACTATGGGTGAAAGGAATACAGGAAAGTGGTTGTGCTCCAGGTACATCAGCATGACTAACATGCAAACATTGTGTGCCCATAATGTACATATCGGCCCTCAGAAAGAAAGATCCTGTTGGCATAGATCTACCAATCTCAAAAAGGATAGCACTTGAATCACGGGAGGGGGGACAGATGCACAAGGTGAGGCAGGATTTAAGGTGACCATGCCCCAGAGTAGTGTCCAGCCTTAGGGTACTCCCATTACTCCTATGATAAATTGCCTTCTGAACCCGTGTTCTTAAAAAAAATATATAAAAAAAATTGAAACATTTTGGATATGCTTGGTTGGTCATTTTTAACATAGTTTTATGTCGTCTTAATCCACAAACTACATCATACCTAAAAACACTTTAATTTTAAATGTAAAAATGTTAGCATGAACAGATAGACTGTCGCATGTAATGTATGCCATGATTATCAGCCAAAAGGAACTATTCCGATTCGATAGCCCTGCTTTTAAGATGCGGAAAGGCTGTTGCGTACTGTTTTGCTTGAACACAAATTAAGTTTCATCTTCCCAAGGACTATGTTTGACGATCCTCATGGTTTCAAGCTATTACGCGTGATGATGATGGAAAGCTGTGGGGCTCTGGTTACTCGATATATTTTTGTGTGTTCGACGCACTCCATCACTGGTAATTCGCTAAAACACTTGTTTGTATCAAACTAGCTATGTGTATTGCATAAAGCTTGCTAGTTAGCTTGTAGTATGGACTAGTGAGCTGTATCCATCCAAGGAACCGCTATAATATTCATCTGCATTTGGATATTGCCAGCTAACTGGCAAAACAAGCTAGAGGTAAACAAACAGTGATGTACGTTTAATGGGACAGCTATACTATCTTTACTGCCAGTGTTAGCAGGTCGGGCAACACATTTTTGAGGGGCAGAATAAGTATCATGAAATTCATTTGTTGTTGTGACAGCCAGGTATGTTAATAACGACACGTGAGGCTGCTGAAAAAGTGTCAGCGGTTTGCTTAGGATCCCGCCAAAGTTAAGCTAATTACATGGGAGTACCCTATGGCTGTACCCTACTCGGGGGCATGGTCACATTAAGCTGCACCGTGTGTATCTATTGAGGAATGCAAAACAAAGGTGTTGGTGATGTTTGCTTCAGCTCTGTATTGTTTATCTTCTCTTTCATGTGCTTGTGTTTTCACCTCAGCCATTGGACGAAAGGAAGAGATGTGAATGTTTACATCTCGGGCAAAAATCTGCCTCCCTGTGTTATGACCAGAGACTCAGCCCTGTGAAAGATGGCGCAGCCGGATGTGAGGGGGACACCATTCAGAGACAGTCTAACAGACAGTTTCTCCTGGATGCATTCAAACAAGCGCATGCACACACACACACACACACACACACACACACACACACACACACACACGGGGGAAGACACCACAGACGAGTGATCTCTTCCACAGATCGACTAAATAAGGCCCTCACAGAAACGTTTCAACAAACAAGGTGTGAAATTCCACTGCCAGTAAATGTTGCTGTGGAAGACCCTCTATGTAATGAGGTGGTGTTTAACAAATCATCAGTTTCGTCTAAAAGACCACCATTGTGTGGTTACTGTAGATAATCATGTACACTGAGTATAAAAAAAACATTAGGAATACCTTCCTAATATTGAGTGTGTCCCCGTAGGGCTGTGGCGGTCATGAAATGTAATTTTTATGGTGAAAATGATCTTCCCCAAGCTTGAAACTCGAATGCTGGGTATGTATGCCAGTTAGGCTCTACACCTGTTGTAAAGCGGAATAATGTGCTTCATTTGAAGTTATTTGGCCATTTTAGTGATACAAACGTTATCAAAACATATAGGCCTAGACTACATGAGGTGTGCGACTATGATTTGGTTCATTTTCATGCCAGCCAGGTAGGCTATACTCCTGTTGTAAAGAGAAGCAATGTGCTTAACATTTGGAAAGTTGCTAAATAAATAAAAACTCAGCAAAAAAACAGTTGTTAAGACACTAACAGCTTACAGACAGTAGGCAATTAAGGTCTTAGGACACTAAAGATGCCTTTCTACTGACTCTGAAAAACACCAAAAGAATGATGCCCAGGATCCCTGCTCATCTGCGTGAACGTGCTTTAGGCATGCTGCAAGGAGGCATGAGAACTGCAGATGTGGCCAGGGAAATAAATCGCAATGTCCGTACTGTGAGACGCCTAAGACAGCGCTACAGGGAGAAAGGACGGACAGCTGATCGTCCTCGCAGTGGCAGACCATGTGTAACGACTCCTGCACGGGATCGGTACATCACACCTGCGGGACAGGTAGAGAATGGCAACAACAAATGCCCGAGTTACACCAGGAACGCACAATCCCTCCATCAGTGCTCAGACTGTCCGCAATAGGCTGAGAGAGGCTGGACTGAAGGCTTGTAGGCCTGTTGTAAAGCAGGTCATCACCAGACATCACCGGCAACAACGTCGCCTATGGGCACAAACCCACCGTCGCTGGACCAGACAGGACTGGCAAAAAGTGCTCTTCACTGACGAGTCGTGGTTTTGTCTCACCAGGGGTGATGGTCGGATTCGTGTTCATTGTCGAAGGAATGAGCGTTACACTGAGGCCTGTACTCTAGAGCGGGATAGATTTGGAGGTGGAGGGTCCGTCTGGGGCTGGGGCGGTGTGTCACAGCATCATCGGACTGAGCTTGTTGTCATTGCAGGCAAACTCAAAGCTGTGCGTTACAGGGAAGACATCTTCCTCATGATACCCTTCCTGCAGGCTCATCCTGACATGACCCTGTAGCATGACAATGCCACCAGCCATACTGCTCGTGTTCTGCCATGGCCAGCGAGGAGCCCGGATCTCAAACCCATTGAGCACGTCTGGGACCTGTTGCATCGGAGGGTGAGGACTAGGGCAATTCCTCCCAGAAATGTCCGGTAACTTGCAGGTGCCTTGGTGGAAAAGTGGGGTAACATCTCACTGCAAGAAATGGGAAATCTGGTGCAGTCCACAAGGAGGAGATGCACTGCAGTACTTAATGCAGCTGGTGGCCACAGATACTGACTGTTACTTTTGATTTTGACCCCCCCTTGTTCAGGGACATATTATTCAATTTCTGTGAGTCACATGTCTGTGGAACTTGTTCAGTTTATGTATCAGTTGTTGAACCTTATGTTCATACAAGTATTTACACATGTTAAGTTTGCTGAAAATAAACGCAGTTGACAGTGAGAGGAAGTTTCTTTTTATGCTGAGTTTAGTAAGCCTAGCCTATAGAAAGCTAATGGAGCCCCTTATTTTTAATAAGAGGCCATGAATGTTTTCTCACGCAATTGCATAGCCTATAGAAATGTTGCGCAACATGAGCTCATGGGCTCTCATGAAGTGTTTGATTAGATTTTCGATTACATTTGCATGATTTGAGGGAGAATCGAGTGCTGAGATCCAGGCAGTTAGCAAGTTTGGTAGGCTACTAACAACCATCAGCAGCATCAGAGCTAGGAGAAGCCTAATTACCATGACTAAACGGTCACGTGGAATTTGACTGCCATCATGACTCGTGAGTAGTAGTAATACGATTTCTGTAAAAGCCCTAGCCCCCCCCCCCCTTCGCCCTCAGAACAGCCTCAATTTGTCCAGGAATAGACTCTGAAAGGTGTCAAAAGCGTTCCAAAGAGATGCTGGCCCATTTTGACTCCAATGCTTCCCACAGTTGTCAAGTTGGCTGCATATCCTTTGCGTTGTGGACCATTCTTGATACACACGCGAAACTTAGCAGAAGAAAAGAACAGCGGCATTGCAGTTCTTGACACAAACCGGTGAGCCTGGCACCTACTACCATACCTAGTTTAAAGGCAAATGTTTTGACTTGCCCATTCACCCTCTGAATGGCACACATACACAATCCATGTCTCAATTTCTCAAAGCTTAAAAATCATTCTTTAACCTGTCTCGTCTTCTTCATATATACTGATTGAAGTGGATGTAATAAGTGACATCAATAAGGGATCATAGCTTTCACCTGGATTCACCTGGTCAGTCTATGTCATGGAAAGAGCAGGTGATCTTAATGTTTTGTACACATCTATGGGACAGGTGGCCATTTAAATGAGGCAACCCTGGTGGGGGATGCGTTTTTGTTTATTAGAATCTATTTTTAGCCCACCATGTGTTTTTTCTTCCAAGAGTGCAGGGAGTGTTATGCTCAGGGCTGAGGGCTCAGGGTTCTTACTTGTGCTGATCTCAGTCACCACCGTGGGTTCTGGCGTGCTTCCATCCTCCTCTCCACTGGGCAGATCTACAGGGAAGATAAAAGAGGTGTGGTCAGAATGTTAGCATAGCTCAAGGCCCAGGGAGGACTCATTCATTTACTCAACAGGTGGAACATACATGTATACGTCTGAAGTGCAGCAGGGTCAAATCATATCAAATTGTCTTTGTCACATGCTTGGTTAAACAACCGGTATAGACTGACAATTAAATACTTAGTTACGGGCCCTTCCCAACAATGCAGAGAGAAAAAAAATAATAATAGAAAAATAATAACACAAGGAATAAATACACAATGAGTAACGATAACTTGGCTATATACACGGGGTACCAGTACCGAGCTGATATGCAGGGGTACAAGGTAATTGATGTACATACATGTATGTACATATAGGCAGGGATAAAGTGACTATGTAAGAAGATAGATAATAAACAGTAGCAGTTGTGATGAGTCAAGAGTTAGTACAAAAAGGGTCAATGCAGATAGTCCGGGTAGCTGATGGTTAACAATTTAACAAACTATTTACAGTCTTAAGGCTTGGGGTTAGAAGCTGTTCAGTGTCCTGCTGGTTCCAGACTTGTTGCATCGGTACCGCTTGCCGTGCTGTAGCAGAGAGAACAGTGTATGACTTGGGAGGCTGGAGTCTTTTACAACTTTTAGGGCCTTCCTCTGATAGCGCCTGGTATAGAGGTCATGGATGGCAGGGGGCTCAGTGCCAGTGATGTACTGGGCCATACGCACTACCCTTTGTAGCGCCTTGCGATCGGATACCAAGCAGTTGCCATACCAAGCGGTGATGAAGCCAGTCAAGATGCTCTCAGGGGTGCAACTGTATAACTTTTTGGGTATCTGAGGGTCCATTGCAAATCTTTTCAGCCTTCTGAGGGGAAAGAGGTGTTGGTGTGTGTGGGCAATGATAATTCCTTAGTGACACGGACACAGAACTTGAAGCTCTCGACCAGCTCCACTACAGCCCCATCAATGTGGATGAGTGTGTGCTCGGCCCTCCTTTTGTCTTGCTGAAGTTGAGGGAGTGGTTTTTGTCCTGGCATGACACTTACAGGTCACTGACCCCCTCCATATAGGCTGTTTCGTCGTCGTCGGTGATCAGAACAACCGTCGTCGTGTCGTCAGCAAACTTAATTATGGTGTTGGAGTCATGCGTGGCCATCGTGGGTAAATAGGGAGTACAGGAGGGCTCTAAGCATGCACCCCGAAGGGGCCCATGTTGAGGGTCTGTGTGGCGGATGTGTTGTTGCCTACCCTCACCACCTGGGGGCGCCCTGTCCGGAAGTCCGGGATCCAAGTTGCAGAGGGAGGTGTTCAGTCCCAAAGTACTGAGCTTAGTGATGAGCTTGGAGGGCACTATAGTGTTAAACGCCGAGCTATAGTCAATGAACAGCAGTCTTACGCAGGTGTTCCTCTAGTCCAGGTGGGAGAGGGAAACAGAGATTGCATCATCTGTGGATCTGTTGGGGCGGTATGCCAACGGGAGCTGGTCCAGGGTGTCTGGGCTGATGGTGTCGATGTGAGCCATGACCAGCCTTTCAAAGCATTGCTTGACTAAAGATGTGAGCGCTACTGGGCGATAGTTATTTAGACAGGTTACCTTGGTCTTCGTGGGCATAGAGACTGTGGTGGTCTGCTTGAAGCATGTAGGTATTACAGACCCTTGTGCACCCAGGGGATTATGGTGGAGATAATAGTTACAGTAAACAGTTAGGTTCACCATGGATGGGACCACTGTTAACACTGTTTGCAGTTTTGTAAGGAACAGTTCAGGGGTAGTATGAAGTTCTGTACAGTATAGTATTGTAATCGTGATCTTAAAATATCGTAAATAAAAGTTTGTCTATGAAAAGAAAGCTGGTTTGCGATTCCAGCTGTGTTTGACCCTAGACCCCACCTCCTGATGCTTCATCGGCAGCGAAGTCCTCGTCATCGTCCAGGAAGCGCTGAGATCTTTGGACAACAGTCCTCGATGAATCCAGGTCCTCGGGCAGCGGCACTTCTCCCCACACCTTGGAGCTCTGAGCCACCTGCAGACAGAAAGCACACAACACTACTTAAGAGATTTATAAGGGTTGAAGTCTCATGTCTCCAGATAGGGTGCCATTTGGGACGCAACCCAGGTTGCCTATTTGGTGCACTATAACTTATAGGACTATGGTCAAAAGTAGCACTATATAGGGAATAGGGTGCTATTTGGGATGCAAGCCCAGGTTAGTTAGGTTACACCCAGCAGGACCATTATACAGGGCCTGGGAGTGGAAGGAAAAACAAAACCTGAGATGGTGTGAGGCTGGGAGCTTCACACAGGCTGGGAACTTTAACATTCATTATCTAGGTCAGGGATGGGTAACTGGCAGTTCTGTAGACCCATGGCTCAACCCTTCCCCCCAAAATAACTGTAGCGAGTTAGAATAGTGGTGCAATTTCGAAATTTGGTTGTGCATCAGCTCTTGTTAGCCCATGTCAGCAATTTGGTTTTTGTTGTTTTTTAGATTGGTAAGTTAGTCTAGCCAGCTGTCTAAACTTGTACTAATCATGGTCGACAGGGGGGCACCCACAGGGGGGCACCCATTGTCACGCTCAGATATATTAAAAACTGATGAGCAAAAAAGACCGTATAACATAATACAAATACAGAGCAATTTCTGCCAAAAGATTTTGCTAATTATATTCATTTAAAAATGGGCGTCCTAAAGACTGCAATAAATAAAATCTAGCTAAATTAAAATCTCCATTAACATTCTACTTTTTAAAAAGTGGAATGAACTATTGTGGCCTTCCATGGCTTCCTGTTTCACTGGAATATAAAAATGAGGAAACAAGCATATACAATCCCTTTCATCCATCACCATGGGGAAAGGCAAAAGACTCAAATGAAAGACAAATGGTGGTTTACTTTCATAAACCAGGCAATTGGTACAACAAAAATATCACCACTATTAACATGTTTAAAACCACTGGAATAGTGGCAAACATGACTGGCAAAGGACGCAAGTGTATTTTGTCCCCAATGCAAAGTGAGTCCAAGGGCCACAGTTGGCAGAACTTGGTCACATCTTGGGGGTCACAGTCTCCATATCTACAATTAAAATGCCACCTCCATGCCAATAGGCTATTTGGAAGGGCTGCCATAAAAAAAAGCCTTTGAGAGCAAACAAATATAAACGCCTGGAGTTTGCTAAACTGCATTGACACTTTGATTGGAACCGAGTGCTATGGTCAGATGAGACTAAAATAGAGCTATTTGGCCACACACACACACCAGTGGTGGGTTCAGCATTGAAAGGATGATACAAATGCAGAAAATAACCTCATTCCTACTGTAAAATATAGCGGTTTTGCTTACCACTGGTCATATTGGGGCCCTTGTTAAAACTTCTTGGCGCACCCATCCCAATTCAACATCCGCTGAATTGCAGGGCGCCAAATTCAAATTAAATTACTACAAATATTTAATTTTCATGAAATCACAAGTGCAATATACCAAAACACAGCTTAGCTTGTTAATCCACCTGGCCTGTCAGATTTCAAAAAAGCTTGACAGCGAAAGCAAACCAAGCGTTTATTTGAGGACATCTCTCTCAGCAGACAAAACATTACAAACAGCTAGCAGCAAAGTAGATTGGTCACGAAAGTCAGAAAAGCAATCAAATTAATCGCTTACCTTTGATGATCTTCAGATGTTTGCACTCCCGAGACGCCCAGTTACACAATAAATGTTCCTTTTGTTCGATAAAGATAATTTTTATATCCAAAAACCTCCATTTGGTTGGTGCGTTTTGTTTAGTAATCCACAGGCTCGTGCAGGTCACAACGGGCAGACTTGTGACCAATTCCAAATAGTATCCGTAAAGTTCGTAGAAACATGTAAAACATTTTTTTTATAATCAATCCTCAGGTTGTTTTTACAATAAATAAACAATATCAGTAGCCTTTTCAATAGGAGAGAGAGAGAAAAGGTCTGCTCCAAGCTGCTCGAGCATGTAAAACTCTGGGGACACACAGCTATCCATTGACGCGATGTGATCATTCTCGCTCATTTTTCAGAATAAAAGCCTGAAACTATGTCTAAAGACTGTTCACACCATGTGGAAGCCATAGGGAAAGGAATCTGGTTGATATCCCTTTAAATGGAGGGAAGGCAATGGAACAGAGAGGTTTCAGAAAAACAGCACTTCCGGATTGGATTTTCCTCAGGTTTTCGTCTGCAATATAAGTTCTGTTATACTCACAGACAATATTTTGATAGTTTTGGAAACTTTAGAGTGTTTAGAGTGTTTTTTTTTTAATTGTTAGTTAGATTACTTGTTCGTTATTACTGCATTGTCGGAACTAGAAGCACAAGCATTTCGCTACACTCGCATTAACATCTGCTAACCATGTGTATGTGACAAATAAAATTTGATTTGATTTGATTTATCCTAATCTGCCAATTATATGCGTATTCTAGCTTCTGGGCCTGAGAAATAGGCAGTTTCATTTGGGTACGTTATTCATCCAAACACTGCCCCCTAGTCTCAAGAGGTTTTAAGGTCAATGGTAGAATGAACTCTACCAAGTCCCAGGACATTTTTGCCAAAACACTGGTTGCATCTGCTAGGAGGCAGAAACTTGCCCACAAGTGGATCTTCCAGCAAGACAATGACCCCAAGCACACAGAAATGGTTAAGTGACCACAAAAAACAACATTTTGCAATTACCGTCGGTCTCCAGACTTGAACCTTGTTGATTTTAATTGACGAGGGCTGTCCATAAGCAGACTGAATGACATCAAGGATCTGGATAGATTCTGTATGGAGGAATGGTCTAATGATCCCTCCAAAAGGTGTTCAATTTCATGAAACATTGTAGAAAAAGCCTGAGTGCCATTATCCTCACAAGGGGAGGGTGCACAAAGTATATAAACAGGGGTGGCAATCATTTTGACACCTATCTTTTTTTTATTACTCTGTAGGTAGAGGTGTGCCACGTGCACTGTAGTGCAAAACAAAGAGTCAGACAAGGAAATGCAGTTCTCAAATGGGGATTTATTAACTCAAAAGGCTTAACATGTAGCTTTTGGAATCTTCATGTCCCAAAATAAAGTTCTCACTCAACATGGCAAATGCTACAAAACAAACACTGGCCATTTAATTCAATAACTAAAGTAAACTTAAATACTGGGAAAGACCGTCTTTTACCCCAGGGTATAGAGTGATTCAAACCATAATCATATTGGGGTTCAATTCTTCTGGCTGGTCCAACAATTGCGGCAGAGCTTCAGTGTATCCTCCTCGCACCTGTCTACCATGTGAATGCCCCTGCATGGCCTATGTGCTGCTGCAGCCCTAATTGCAGCAAGGTGTGCAGCTGCAGTTTATTAAGCCTCTGTGGATAGCTGCCACACCTTGTAATGAGTCATTTGGCCACCAGGTGGGGCCAAAAGTGGGCCTTTCCCACCCTAACACCCCTCGAGTGCTCACAATTGGTTAAGCAAAATCTTATTCCCGGAACAATTTTATTAGTATGAAATAATATAATTCTCAAATTTTTGAGCATAACATTTTGCTCATGTGTATTATTTATTTTATACAGTATTTTTTATACTCATTAAGTTTGCCAATCATTTTGGAGGTGACTGTGTCTTGAAACCAGTGGCTAGTTGAGGTTGATATCAGAATAGTTAGATGACACAAATCGGTTCAAATATGTTTTAAACTCCATCCACCCAGGACAGGCAGGCAGGAGAGCTTTATAGTGGGCCCTCAACAGAGGATCAGAAAGCACTTTGTCATGGAAAGATTGTCACCTCTTGGGCTAGTAAAAACATCCTCACAGTGGAGTAGAAATCACTGAAAGGGGGGTGATCAGAAGGTGTTCCTTGATTTAGTCAAGGTGTGAAGATATTGTTAAATGCAATTGGAGAAGAGGGCAAAGGTATAAGAATTTGATAATAGTTCAATAGTGGGGGAGGGAAAGGGGGAAAGTTGTACAACTGAATGCTTTCAACTGAAATGTGTCTTCCACATTGAACCCAACCCCTCTGAACCAGAGAGGTTCATGGACTGCCTTAATCAACCGCCACGTCTTCGGCCCACAGAGAACAGTGGGTTAACTGCCTTGCTCAAGGGCAGAATGGCAGATGTTTACCTCGTCAGCTCAGGGATTTGATCCAACAAACTTTCACTTACTGGCCCAATGCTCTAACCATTAGGCTACCTGCCACCCCGAGTCTATCTCTGTGGAAGGACATTACTGACCCAAAGAACCCATACAAATCTAACTGAAGACATGAAACATCTAAACAGATAATCTGATACCTGATCATCTTGATAATGTCTTGATGATACTGCCCAAGGTCTCCAGACTACTCGCTCAGTTTAAAAATATGAGCTAAAAAAAGAGCCCTAATCTCTCTCCCTGGGTCAGTACCATCCCCACCAGTCCAAAACCTGAGCTATAGGTTTGCCTACTTCCCTGGCAGCATGCCACCCTTGGCATTTCCAGTCAGCATGGCATGCCAGTTCACATTTTCATCCGCCCTCATCATGGCAGAGTTTCCCGTTTAAATGACTCTGGATAATAAATAACTTTATCTCTCCCCCAAATCCTCTCTCCCCTGACTGAACACCCTACAACAACAACCCAGGGCCTTTTTCAAAAGGAAACCGCTGACTGCACCAATTCTTTTCACTGGAGCCAACCAGCCAACCGTTGGTGTGATCATCTCCTGCTTCCCGGTCCCACTCCCTTGGGATGGATGGGGTCCGATGGGGTTCTCTCTCTCTGTCTGTCTGTCTCTCTCTCTCCCTATATCTCACTCTTTCACTCTCTCCCTCTCTCACTTATTCTCTCTTTCTGGATGGGCGATACATTGCCATTTTTGGCAAACAAAAGCCTTTTTTTGTTGGAAAACTTCATCAACTGATATGTTCCTCATGAAACAATGCTGTGTCAGTTATCACACTTTCACTAACAGTCAAACATAGGGCTGTGAAGGTCATGGGATTTTGGATGACGGTTATTTGTTATTATCGTTCTGATAGCAACATTTTCTGACTGCATGTGCTGCTGTTGTAGGAAGGGGTTGGGGGTGTTACCTAGGCAACCAAAGATTGTTTGCCACAACACCTTGCTGAAACCAGGAGCAATAAAGTTTCATCAAGTTGTAAAGAGTCCTTGTTACCGTGGAAACGGACTCAAACATGCTTCATCTTTTTGAATGCCCAGTAGTCCCGTCTTCAGTCAGCTGTTCATTCCACAAAGAACTCTAAAACTTCATAGTTTTGCCTCCTCTCGTCTCTCCTTATATCGGTTGTTAGATGTAAACTAGGCATACTTTTACTTTGCTGCTTTTGGGTAAAGATTGCTGACTTGAATATGAAGTTGATAAATAAATATACATTACCAGTCAAAAGTTTGGACACAACGACTCATTCAAGGGTTGATCTTTATTTTTACTATTTTCTACATTGTAGAATAATAGTGAAGACATCAAAACTATGAAATAACACATGGAATCATGATGTAACCAAAATATATTTTATATTTGAGATTCTTCAAAGTAGCCACCCTTTGCCTTGATGACAGCTTTGCACTCTCTTGCCATTCTCTCAACCAGCTTCATGAGGTAGTCACCTGGAATGTATTTCAATTAACAGGTGTGCCTTGTTAATTTGTGGAATTTCTTTCCTTCTTAATGCATTTGAGCCAATTAGTTGTGTGTGACAAGGTAGGGGTGGTATACAGAAGATAGCCCTATTTGGTAAAAGACCAAGTCCATATTGTGGCAAGAACAGCTCAAATAAGCAAAAGAGAAACAACAGTCCATCTTTACGTTAAGACATGAAGGTCAGTCAACACGGAAAATTTCAAGAACTTTGAAAGTTTCTTCAAGTGCAGTCGCAAAAACCATCAAGCGCTATGATGAAACTGGCTCTCATGAGGACCGCCACAGGAAAGGAAGACCCAGCGTCTTGCGTGAATCAGGCCTTCATGGTCGAATTGCTGCAAAGTAACCACTACTAAAGGACACCAATAATAATAAGAGACTTGCTTGGGCCAAGAAACATGAGCAATGGGCATTATACCGGTGGAAATCTGTCCTTTGGTCTGATGAGTAAAAAGTTTCCAATCGCTGTGTCTTTGTGAGACACAGAGTAGGTGAACGCATTATATGCGCATTTGTGGTTCCCACCGTGAAGCATGGAGGAGGAGGTGTGATGGTGTGGGGGTGCTTTGCTGGTGACACTGTCAGTGGTTTATTTAGAATTCAAGGCACACTTAACCAGCATGGCTACCACAGCATTCAGCAGCGATACGTCATCCCTACTGGTTTGTGCATAATGGGACTATCATTTTTTTTCAACAGGACAATGACCCAAATCACACCTCCAGGCTGTGTAAGGGCTATTTGACCAAGAAGGAGAGTGATGGTGCTGCATCAAATTACCTGGCCTCCACAATCACTCAACCTAATTGAGATGGTTAGGGATGAGTTGGACTGCAGAGTGAAGGAAAAGCAGCCAACAAGTGCTCAGCATCTTTGGGAACTCCTTCAAGACCGTTGGAAAAGCATTCCTCATGAAGCTGGTTGAGAGAATGCCAAGAGTGTGCAAAGCTTCTTTGGTTACTACATGATTCCATATGTGTTATATCATGGTTTTAATGTCTTCACTATTATTCTACAATGTAGAAAATAGTAAAAAAGAAAAGAAAAACTCTTGAATGAGTAGGTGTGTCCAAACTTTTGACTGGTACTGTATATACAGTATAAAACATGTATTTTATTATAATTGTATCATCATATTCAATGCATTATTTGTTTATTTATTATGTATCTATTTATTAAGCAGGTTATTTGATTTTATTTTCATCCATAATCATCGGTTACACGATTACACCATTACCGTGCCAGCCCTAGCCAAATGTTTTCGATTTTTCCAGAACAGGAAAAAGATCAAAACTAGTGTGACCTTTGTGTCCCTCTTAAGAGTTGGGACAAGTCCACTGTCTTGTGGTTATCATTCCCTCCAGATAATTTGAGACCCTGCGACCTGCTCTGCAGTTTTCCTGCCCCCAACCCAACCTTGTCAGTGTAAAGGAGCTACACACCCAGGCAAAGTGGTGAGGGGGGTGGGGGAAAAAACACATTCCACCCATTGTTGGAATCCCAATGTTTACTTTTGAATTAGGCTTTTCACAATGACAAACGTTTGCCTTGCTAGAATGTAAAAGGAGGTACAGACAAAAAGGGACAGGCACACATTCTGTGGGGTATCAAAGGACAGGTGAGTCCACATGGTGAAGCCTCGAGACAAGATATCCCCTCTAAGTTTGCCCAGCTGCTGTTTACAGTGCAAGAGGAGATGAATACCAACATTTTGTCTCATTTTGAACAATCAATGACCAGCAGCAGGGGCAGAATGATCAGGAGGAACAGGGGGAGTTGGGACAACGCCTCCAAGATCCCATCGTAGCGTAGAGCACCATCAGCTATCCTGCATGTCTTGAGAGTCAAACATCTGCTGTCATCATAGCGAGACACAGAGCCAGACAGATGTGTGTCCATGAGATTGTGTAAATAACCTTGTTTTTACACACACACACACACACACACCAGTCCAGCATTCCCATCCCCACCATGACCCTGTAACAGCCAACAGCCAATGCCTGTCAAGAGAGAACAGCGTGAGAAGAATGTTCCAGGAGATCAACTTCACCACCTAAACCAGACATCTTCCAGATACAGATACAGCAAGGTCTAACTTGTCACTGAAACTAGTTACTGGTTTTACTTCATTACAAATTTCTTACAATATAATTTTCCGGCATTACACATCTTGTAAAAAAGTTCCTCTTCGGGCCAGTATTTCCTAATTGTGCTAAAAGGTTGCATTTCTAGCCTCTTCTGAGAATGCTGATGAAAGCAAGAGCTCAGACTCCATATCTCTGTAGAGTCCAGATGGTGGTGGGTGTATGATAGCAGCAACACAGGGAACAACACAACATTCAGAAAACCCCTTCATGTTATTTCCTTCACGGCTAAGTCCTAACAATATCTCCTCAGACATGAGGAGGGAGGAGAGACGACGCTACCTGGGCTTTAAACAGGAACACAACTCTAAACAGTTCAGCTAGCAGCATTAAGTGGACGAAAGCATGACACGGGTAGGCTCTTCCCTGCCTGCCTGCACACACATGCACACACACTGTAAAGCTTTCTGGCTGCTGCCCTGTGTAGAGTCCCACCTAGCACAGCACTTGGCACCAGGGACATATGCTTTATCTCTCTGACCCCAGCTTCGGGACTATATGTAGAGTAGAGTAGATACACACACACACACATGCTCAAACGTACGCACACAGGCACATGGACAAGCAAACAGACAGACACAGACACGCTGAGAAGCTTTTTGTCCTGTCTATCATCCTCTTAGAAACAGCCTGACAGCTTTTTACGTTTGTACGAGTGATGACAGGCATCAGGGAAAGAGGGAGAAAGTCAGTCCCTGAGAAACACTGTTATTCCACACCTATTACACTGACTGAGAAACACTGTTATTCCACACCTATTACACTGACTGAGGCGAACAGGAGCAGCACAGGAGACAGACAGAGAGAGAGAGAGAGAGATGTCCACTGGTGATGTTTGACAATTACAGTGCCTTGCGAAAGTATTCTTACAGTGCCTTGCGAAAGTATTCGGCCCCCTTGAACTTTGCGACCTTTTGCCACATTTCAGGCTTCAAACATAAAGATATAAAACTGTATTTTTTTGTGAACAATCAACAACAAGTGGGACACAATCATGAAGTGGAACGACATCTATTGGATATTTCAAACTTTTTTAACAAATCAAAAACTGAAAAATTTGGCGTGCAAAATTATTCAGCCCCTTTACTTTCAGTGCAGCAAACTCTCTCCAGAAGTTCAGTGAGGATCTCTGAATGATCCAATGTTGACCTAAATGATGATAAATACAATCCACCTGTGTGTAATCAAGTCTCTGTATAAATGCACCTGCACTGTGATAGTCTCAGAGGTCCGTTAAAAGCGCAGAGAGCATCATGAAGAACAAGGAACACACCAGGCAGGTCCGAGATACTGTTGTGAAGAAGTTTAAAGCTGGATTTGGATACAAAAAGATTTCCCAAGCTTTAAACATCCCAAGGAGCACTGTGCAAGCGATAATATTGAAATGGAAGGAGTATCAGACCACTGCAAATCTACCAAGACCTGGCCGTGCCTCTAAACTTTCAGCTCATACAAGGAGAAGACTGATCAGAGATGCAGCCAAGAGGCCCATGATCACTCTGGATGAACTGCAGAGATCTACAGCTGAGGTGGGAGACTCTGTCCATAGGACAACAATCAGTTGTATATTGCACAAATCTGGCCTTTATGGAAGAGTGGCAAGAAGAAAGCCATTTCTTAAAGATATCCATAAAAAGTGTTGTTTAAAGTTTGCCACAAGCCACCTGGGAGACACACCAAACATGTGGAAGAAGGTGCTCTGGTCAGATGAAACCAAAATTGAACCTTTTGGCAACAATGCAAAACGTTATGTTTGGCGTAAAAGCAACACAGCTCATCACCCTGAACACACCATCCCCACTGTCAAATATGGTGGTGGCAGCATCATGGTTTGGGCCTGCTTTTCTTCAGCAGGGACAGGGAAGATGGTTAAAATTGATGGGAAGATGGATGAAGCCAAATACAGGACCATTCTGGAAGAAAACCTGATGGAGTCTGCAAAAGACCTGAGACTGGGACGGAGATTTGTCTTCCAACAAGACAATGATCCAAAACATAAAGCAAAATCTACAATGGAATGGTTCAAAAATAAACATATCCAGGTGTTAGAATGGCCAAGTCAAAGTCCAGACCTGAATCCAATCGAGAATCTGTGGAAAGAACTGAAAACTGCTGTTCACAAATGCTCTCCATCCAACCTCACTGAGCTCGAGCTGTTTTGCAAGGAGGAATGGGAAAAAATTTCAGTCTCTCGATGTGCAAAACTGATAGAGACATACCCCAAGCGACTTACAGCTGTAATCGCAGCAAAAGGTGGTGCTACAAAGTATTAACTTAAGGGGGCTGAATAATTTTGCACGCCCAATTTTTCAGTTTTTGATTTGTTAAAAAAGTTTGAAATATCCAATAAATGTCGTTCCACTTCATGATTGTGTCCCACTTGTTGTTGATTCTTCACAAAAAATACAGTTTTATATCTTTATGTTTGAAGCCTGAAATGTGGCAAAAGGTCGCAAAGTTCAAGGGGGCCGAATACTTTCGCAAGGCACTGTATATAAAAATAAGATATAAAAATAAATAAATAGAGTCGCACACTCTCTGTATATTTACAGTTGAAGTAAGGAGTTTACATACACTTAGGTTGGAGTCATTAAAACTTGTTTATCACCCACTCCACACATTTCTTGTTAACAAACTATAGTTTTGGTAAGTCGGTTAGGACATCTACTTTGCATGACACAAGTCATTTTTCCAACAATTGTTTACAGATAGATTATTTCACTTAATCACAATTCCAGTGGGTCAGAAGTTTACATACACTAAGTTGACTGTGCCTTTAAACAGTTTGGAAAATTCCAGAAAATTATGCCATGGCTTTAGAAGCTTCTGATAGGCTAATTGACATCATTTGAGTCAATTGGAGGTTTACCTGTGGATGTATTTCAAGGCCTACCTTCAAGCTCAGTGCCCCTTTGCTTGACATCATGGGAAAATCAAAAGAAATCAGCCGAGACCTCAGAAAAACGTTGTAGACCTCCACAAGTGTGGTTCATCCTTAGGAGCAATTTCCAAACGCCTGCAGGTACCACGTTCATCTGTACAAACAATAGTACGCAAGTATAAACACCATGGGACCACGCAGCTGTCATACCGCTCAGGAAGGAGACGTGTTCTCTCCTAGAGATGAATGTACTTTCGTGAGAAAAGTGCAACTCAATCCCAGAACAACAGCAAAGGACCTTGTGAAGATGCTGGAGGAAACAGGTACAAAAGTATCTATATCCACAGTAAAACGAGTCCTATATCGACATAACCTGAAAGGCCGCTCAGCAAGGAAGAAGCCACTGCTCCAAAACCGCCATAGAAAAGCCAGACTACGTTTTGCAACTGCACATGGGGACAAAGATCATACTTTTTGTAGAAATGTCCTCTGGTCTGATGAAACAAAAATAGAACTGTTCGGCCATAATGACCATCGTTATGTTTGGAGGAAAAGGGGGGAGGCTTGTAAGCTGAAGAACACCATCCCAATCGTGATGCACGGGGGTGGCAGCTTCAAGTTGTGGGGGTGCTTTGGTGCAGGAGGGACTGGTGCACTTCACAAAATAGATGTCATCATGAGGGAGGAAAATTATGTGGCTATATTGAAGCAACATCTCAAGACATCAGTCAGGAAGTTAAAGCTTAGTCACAAATGGATCTTCCAAATGGACAATGACCCCAAGCATACTTACAAAGTTGTGGTAAAATGGCATAAGGACAACCAAGTCAAGGTATTGGAGTGGCCTTCACAAAGCCCTGACCTCAATCCTTTAGAAAATGTGTGGGCAGAACTGAAAGTTTGTGCGAGCAAGGAGGCCTACAAACCTGACTCAGTTACACCAGATGTCAGGAGGAATGGGCCAAAATTCACCCAACGTATTGTGGGATGCTTGTGTGGGCAGAACTGAAAAAGCATGTGCAAGCAAGGAGGCCTACAAAACTGATTCAGTTACACCAGCTCTGTTTCGAGGAATGGGACAAAATTCACCCAATGTCACAACTTCTGCCGAAGTCGAAGCCTCTCCTTGTTCGGGCGGTGCTCGGCGGTCGACGTCACCGGTCTTTTAGCCATCATTGATCCATTTTTCATTTTCCATTGGTTTTGTCTTGTCTTCCTACTCACCTGGTTTCAATCCCATTCATTACTCGTTGTGTATTTAACCCTCTGTTTCCCCTCATGTCTTTGTCAGAGATTGTTTGTTATTTCAGTGTTGTGTTGTATTGGTGCGCGACGGGTCCTCGTACACACTTTGTTTATTTGTTACATTTAGTGTTTGGAGTATGTTTCGTTTATTGTTATTAAACAACTCCATTACACTCAGTTGGATTCTCCTGCGCCTGACTTCCTTGCCACCGATACACACGACTCTAAGCCTTATTGTGGGAAGCTTGTGGAAGGCTACCCGAAACGCTTGACCCAAGTTAAACAATTTGAAGGCAATGCTACCAAATACTAATTGAGTGTATGTAAACTTCTGGGGATGTGATGAAAGAAATAAAAGCTTAAATAAATCATTCTTTCTATTATTCTGACATTTCACATTCTTAAAATGAAGTGGTGATCTTAACTGACCTAAAACAGGGAATTTTTACTAGGATTAAATGTCAGGAATTGTGAAAAACTGAGTTTAAATGTGTTTGGCTAAGGTATATGTAAACTTCTGACTTCAACTGTATAAACTGCCAGTGATTTATTGGGTAAAACACCAAATGGGAAGAAGGCACAGTGATACTGGAACATTGGTGTTTTACCCAATAAATTACTGGAAGCTTAAGTAGAGTGTGCGACTCTCTTTGTTTTGTTAGCGTCCAGTTTATTCTCCGCTAGTCAGTGCTTTAGCTCCAGCTTTTTATTGACAATGGGAGTATGACAACATGATGACTCTGTGCCTGAGTGTGTGTGTCTGTGTAAATGCATGTGAATTTCCTGTGCACGCTTAGCCCCTTGAACAAAGTGGTGGGGGGATTGACAAACTGCCACTTGTACCACTAAACCTCAGGCTGAGACCCTCTTGGATAAAGAGGACGATGAGAGAAGCCCCTCTGCTCTCTACAGAGCTCTACACAGAGTCCAATACAAAGTGATGCTGGGACAGGAAGGAAGCATACGAGCCTCTTTCAACAGACAACAACTCTCTGACAACTAGCTACAGTATTATCTATTTTCAATGTTCCATACAGACATTGACACATGCAGGGTCACAATATTTCTAAATGGAAAGACGGATAGGGAGAGAGAAAATGTAAATGTATAATGTGTAAATGAGTGTGACCGCATGGTGAACTGTCACCGGCGGGATGTTTTAGTGTATGGGCAGTGTGTGTGTGTGTGTGTTTGTGTGTGTGAGATAAAATGAACAAAAATATTAGAAATATTACATTCTGACTGCAATACTCAGAATGACTGCAATCTTCCCCCAGGCCATTCATTCTCTCCTACATACAGGATGCCATGCATGCTAACAGCCCCCCCCCCATTTTATAAGAAATGTCATGCAATTGTACTAATTCATGTAAATGATAACTTAGTGAAAGTGACTAACAAAATTATATCTTAGTGACTGAAATAACAAGAGAAAGACTGCTGATGCACAACCGAATGTTGAAATTGCACCTTGTGTATTCTACTATTCTCATTAAGTTGACTCCTCCCCCCAAAATCATTTTTGCTTCTGCCTGGAGCCGGCCCTGCATGCTACGATAAGTCACCACTCCCACAGGCATTCCAGTGTGTACCAGGCCCGGTATTTCTCTCTAGACACCCTTGACTAACGTCTTGGAAGGGTCCAGAGTCAGGCTCAGATTAGCTGCTCGTCATGTTGGAGACAGCCTATAATCTCCTAGTAGTGTGAGGAGGAACTTTGTAGCCTATGTAGAGCTGGGTGATATGGACAAAAATCCATATTGCGAGAAATAGCCTGAATTGATAACAATCATGCGCACCACAGTTTTTTTAATGACCCTTTAAACTACTACAGGTAGTTTGATGTTGTAGCCATCAATTGTCCCATTAACAATCACCCATATTGCAAACCTATTTAATTTCCAAATTCACATTTCTGTGGTATAGGCTACTTAGCGTAATGAACTATATCAGCAATGTGCCTGCGATCAAGTGATTGGTATGGTTGGAGTCGGCAATTTCTGGTTTATCAACCCAGCTCAAAGCCAACGTACAGCCCCTGGTTTGAAGTCCACCATGTGTTTCACATTACATCTACTTAACAAGTCATTGCGGGTAGCGCCTGCTGCCTCTGGCCTTCAATGTACAATCTTGAATTTTTCATATTTGCTGCATATATTGACTGTATGCCTGAATAACATGAAATAGGCTGATAAAATGGGAAGTGTTCCAAAAAAATGATCAAGGAAAACAAATCAAGAACACAGTTGTCATTGAAATGGTAACTATTGAGAGTATGAGTCATTTAGCATGCAACCCTTTATTGTTTTTTCACCACGGCTGATTTGAGATAAAACAAGGGGAAACTATGGCCCTATATTGTTCCCTGTCGTTTTTCCACAGAAGGCCCTGGGAGGAACACTGTTAAAAACGACTTCTGCCTCAGCCTGCCAAGCAGAGACTTCAGCCTTACAAGGGCAGCGCTCCGCTCCACAGTGTCACACACACACACACACACCTCTTTATTTTACACCAGAGCTATTGTTCAGGAAGGCATGTCAAAAGAAGCGGCTGGCTTGTATGGACTTGCAAGGTGAGACTGCTGGAGCAGCAGAGCTAGGCAAGTGAGGAGAGAAAGGAGATGTCAAAACCACAATTAGAGGGAGGGTGTGATTAGAAGTGAAGAAATGTTTGGCTGCTCCGTGTCTTGCTGGGCTGGGGAGATGCTTTTCTCTTTTTCCCCAGGGACAAAAGGAACAGTGGAGTAAGCCAAAGGAGGGGAAAGGATAACACACATGTACACACATGTACAAAGATACAGACAATTTCAAACAAAAACATTTTGTAGATGAAACATACATACAGAGAGCCGAGTATGGAATACTTTTAAAAACAGAGAAACTCTATCTGGGAAGTGAGGCTCTGTGAAATTAAAGATGCTGGACTGGCAGGCAGGCTTTTGCAATTGTTCCTGTGACAAATGTAGCCTAAAATACGTATTGGTTAACTGGCAACTCTACAATTTGAAGCACATCTCACCTTCCTTTACTGTATATGAAAACACTAACAGCCATGCTGCAATATCGTAATTGACTGAGAGTGGTGTTTTGGAGGCAAAGGACCTACTCTGTTACAAATGGCTGGCGACACAGAGACCAGAGGTGGAGCTGTGAAACCAGAGAACCCTGTCAGACACCACCCTAAATAAAACATCTAAAACCAGGAGAACCATTTTCAACCTTGATGATAGCAGAATCATGAGACACCGAGTACATATTATTAACATTTTATGTATAGTGAAAAAGGCATTGGAAAGACCCAAGCTGATATGTATTTTCCTCCCATGATGTTCCTTGTCTATGAGGAGAGTTGGCCTATGGAAGAGGTTTGTAACAGGCATTAGGCAATGGAGGATCCTGGAACTATACTGAACAAAAGTATAAAAGCAACAAGCAATAATTTCAGCGATTTTACTGAGTTACAGTTCATATAAGGAAACCAGTCAATACATTCATTAGGCCCTAATCTTCGGATTTCACATGACTGGGCAGGGGCGCAGCCATGGATGGGCTTGGGTGGGCATAGGCCCACCCACTCGGGAGACAGGCCCACCCACTGGGGAGCCAGGCCCAGCCAATCAGAATGAGTTTTTCCTCACAAAAGGGCTTTATTACAGACAGAAATACTCCTCAGTTTCATCAGCTGTCCGCGTGGCTGGTCTCAGGTCATCCCGCAGGTGAAGAAGACGGATGTGGAGGTCCTGGGCTTATGTCGTTAGACGTGGTCTGCGGTTGTGAGGCTGGTTGGATGTACTGCCAAATTCTCTAAAACGACGTTAGAGGTGGTTTATGGTAGAGAAATGAACATTCAATTCTCTGGCAACAGCTCTGGTGGACATTCCTGCAGTCAGCATGCCAATTAAACGCTCCCTCAATACTTGAGACATCTGCAGCATCGTGTTGTGTGAAAAGCATATTTTATAGTGGACTTTTATTGTCCCCAGCACAAGGTGCACCTGTGTAATGATCATACTCTTTAATCAGCTTCTTGATATGCCACACCTGTCAGGTAGATGGATTATCTTGGCAAATGAGAAATGCTCACTCACAGAGATGTTAACAAATTTGTGCACAAAATTTGAGAGAAATAAGCTTTTTGGAACATTTCTGAGGATCTTTTATTTCAGCTCATGAAACATTGGACCAATACTTTACATGTTGCGTTTATATTTTTGTTCAGTATAGTTGACAGGACAGAGCTACAGTAACAGAAAATATAGGCCAGGGGTAGGCAACTAGAACACAATTATAATCATTGTACTGTACATTGCAAATTGACCGCAACTAAGGCCCAAGTTTCTTTTTGCTAAAGTCCTGGTGATTTTAGTATTTCTTGACCAAAAACTAAAATCTTAAGGGGCACCAAAAAAATCACATGCTGCCTGTTGCAAACCCCTGGTATAGGTTAATCCATGTGTCAAACAAACACAAGGCCCGTGGGGCAAATTCAGCCCATGACACATTTCTATCCGGTCCAAGCAATGATTTGGGTTGTGAATTCTTTTTGGCCTGCTTCCATAAAGCCCGCCGTGAGTTGCACTACAAGTCACAGCAAGCACTGCCAACGTGCTGCACGCCAAACGGCAGTGCATTTCCACACACACAACCCCTCGTCCCAGACCCACACACAGAGCCACACACGAGCCAGCCAGTGCTCTGTATCATATTAACACTAATGGCACTGACCCAATCTTCTACCAGACCAAAACCTGCAACAAAACACCATGCAAAGGAGAAACATGTAGGTCTATGACAGAAACATTTAAGCAGGAGCCTTTGCTGGCTACTCAACTACAAGACATTTTGAGTGCAAAACATACAGCAATGTTGCAT
Source organism: Oncorhynchus tshawytscha (assembly GCF_018296145.1). Classification (NCBI taxonomy): domain Eukaryota; kingdom Metazoa; phylum Chordata; class Actinopteri; order Salmoniformes; family Salmonidae; genus Oncorhynchus; species Oncorhynchus tshawytscha. Next base: position 12,314,447 of record NC_056450.1, on the reverse strand, counting down.
TCAACCGCACCAGTGATCCATGCAGTGCAAAACAAAGGACAACATGTTTTAAGTTTAAATATCACAACAACCTAGCTATGTTTTGTTATTTTGAGTTATGAAATCATTTTTCGATTAGGGTCGCAGCACATTATGCAAGTTGGCAAGCATACCAGCAAAGGCTGGACAAACATTTTTGATCTCTTCTTTTGTTTTAATATGTTAAAAATCCAATATGAAGCATCCTACGTACATAAGTGGACAATACAAAGGGCCATATTTTTTAAAAACTTTTTTTTTTTTAAACAACAGGCCATTTCTAATGGACGTTTTTTGGTAACAGGCTATGTTTGACCCACTTACATCTTGTGTTTTTTCAATATGGCCTTGCGCTGATTGAGTTTGACACCCCTGGGCTAATCACCCTGAATGGAAAAACATGTGAAGTATATGTTACAAAGGTAGGCAGATATTCCATCTAGTAACAGTAGATTGTAACTGTCACGCCTGCTCCTGCTCTTCCCCCCTGGCGCTCGAGGTCGACAGGCTGCCCTGCTTTACGCACTCCTGCCACCATCAGTACGCACACCTGCCTTCCCTCGTCACGCGCATCAGCGATATTGGACTCACGTGGACTCAATCACCTGTTAATTACCTCCCCGATATTTGTCAGTTCCCCAGCTCTGTTCCCCACTGCTGCATTGATTGTCATTTATCTTTGTGTATCCCAGTTCTGACGCTGTTCCCGTCCTGTTGCATGTCCGTTCCAAATTGAATGTCAACTCCCCGTACCTTCTTCTCTTCTGCAGCGTCGTTCCTTACAGTAACTGTAGTCTGTGGGTGTGTAGATTGAGTGGGATGGAGCACATTCCAAGACAACTTTCCTTCCTTGACTGTGAGTGTGAGAGAGGGCCCCAGATGGCACCTTCAGATCCCCCCCTTCAATTATCACCACAGCAGTCCAAACCCCACACTGTCAATGACTGAGGTGGCTGAGACAACACTCCACAACTGTCAAAACAACCTAGTGAGACAAATTGACACACTGTTAAGATCAGACTTATTCGGGATATTATTCACAGATAATGGCCACCATAATGTTATGCGTTACTGCTTCGGCCTACTATCAAAAAAGAATCCACTGACGTTGCCAACCTGAGCTGACCCCAAAACTCAAAAAATGAATCACCTTGACTTAAAAAAACATAAACACGGAAAAGCATTTTTATGCGTCTAAAAATAGAGCTCCATTTCCGGTAAGGAGCTTTAGAGAGTGACCCAGCAGGCCTCCAAGAGACAGCGACAGCATCCCAAAGAGCACCCTATTCCCTACATGTTGTGCCTCTTTTGAACGGAACCCTATGGGCCCTGGTCAAAAGTAGTCCACCGCATAGGGAATAGGGTGCCATTTGGGATGCAGACTGATCCTCCCTGACCGTGTCCAGTTCCCTCAGACGACAGCTGGGACAGCGAGGTGCTGATTGAGGTGGTCGTCTGGCAGCTCACAGGGGAAGAGCAGCTAGGGTTATTTATAACGGGATGGAAGGGCCCCTCGCCCCAGGAACGCCACACTGTGTCATTTAAGAAGCCCCGATAACGTTTCCGTCCCCTGGATAACTCCTGACTGCCAGGCTCTGTCAGCCTACCAAGGGGAAGGGATCAATAGCTTCGTCATGTAAAAGGACGGACTCACCGATTGAAGGCTCCAAGTACCTAGTGCTGAATACTAGAGAAAAGGCCAAATGTATTTTATTCAAGGATTATGGACATCATTCTATAATCATACAAAGGATGTAGGATGTATCTTACAATTTGTGTTCATGGTTGTCAACAATAATAAGCAGCAAAGTTAAAAAACATTTTTTTCAAATATTCACTCAAGATCTATTTGAATTCATCACAGATCTTCAGGAGATAGCAATAGCACCACAATTCTCTGCTGGATGATCTACGCTTCTCATGGAGTGTTTAAGCCAAGTAAGTCAAGCTCATCTGATTTCAAGCTCTGCCGGCCAGGAGGAGTTATGAAGGAAGTAGCGGCCGCTGTTTGATGACTCTGATAAAGCTCTGGTTTCTCACACCAGTAGCAGCACCAGCAGCAGTGGCAGCTTTACATTCATCCTCCACTCTGGCTCTCATTTTCGCCTCAGGAGCGAAAGTCTGACACTACCTGTTGCCTCGGCCAAGCTAGCTCACACTGTGCCACGGACCACCAGGTCAAAAGGAATGAAATGAGTTAACTCACAGCCTTCTGAGTCTCACCATAGGAAATGTCTCATTCTCATAGATAAAAAAATTCATTGCAAAGCAGGAAGAGCAAAGAAATGTCAAGAAAACACTGTAAAGTCAAATGACCATATTTTAGTGCAAATCAGAGCGTTCTCAAAAATGACCTTGTTTACAAAGTTTTGTGAGAGATTGTGAGGTAAAAGATAAGTCTAAAACTAGAAGTTATCAGTCCTACATCAACTTTTTCTTTGCTAAACTGGTCAGTGTAAAAGCCTAGGGATAGAACATCCTCACGGCCAGGGGTAATTTCACGTTGCAAAGCCACTTCCAGACAGTTCCCAACTTCACAAGGTATTGCTATTTGGGACGGCTATCTCATAATTAACTGGGAATTGGCAGTGCACCACCGTGGTGAAGCTTTTGGAATGTCGAGCGAGCAGTGAGCAACGACAACATGCCGCTGCCGAGCATCTCAGACCACAAGTTCAACCTCTTTGTTTGGTAACCTGATATGCTCCTTTTCAGCGAGGATCACAACAAAAACCTCCTGCTAACAGGACAGGCCACAGAGCTTTGTGGGGGCCCCATCTACAATTCAAAGACGCAATGCTCTTTCTATTTGAGACCTTGCAGTAGATATTTCAACAGAATGACAAACATGGTCAGTAGTTATTTTCTGTTGAGGGATATACAGTAGGCATTATCATTCGATAAACAGTACATAAGATGACGGAGAGTAATGTCCAGATGTTTTACGTAGCAACATTGAGCATGACACAGAAGAGGTTATAAAGACTCATGTTGACAATATCATCAAAGGCCTGTGCGATGGAGAGAGGGGAGAAGAAGGAGAGGTATTCAAAAGGTTATCCACTGTCTTAAAAAGCCTGTTCCATCCTCTACTCTGGAAATGACCTAACAGCCTGTGCTCTCTGGGAAAGGCAACACTGGGATGAGAGGAGACAAGACGACTGGGCAGGGAAATAAGATCTGGCTCGACACACACACCACAACGCAACATATCCTTGGGCATGAGATCAACTTCCATTACAAAACCCCAGGAACAACAGTACGGAGAGACTTCACACACGGACGTCTTGTAACTTCTAAATGACGACCACAAGTCAAAGGAGTCTGCATTTTCAGAAAAACTTCCCTGTTTTATGAGAATGAACATGTCCTAGCCATGTGCTCATCAATAATTACAGTCTATGGAAAGTTTCCAGAGGGGATTTTTGACAGAAAAGTCTGGACATCTCTGATGGATGAGGTCTCAGTGGATGATCATCTGATACCTTGGATTTGGTTAAGGTTTACATTACATTCTGATGATAGGACCTCTTGGGCATCAGGCCTACGGTAGACATGGTTGTCATTCCCTGTATGTGTCTGTCACTTTGATTAGTTCCCTTCACTGTTGATTTGCAGTGCTGGTGTTATTTATTCAAATATCAGTCCAGTAGTTGTATTAGAGGGTTAGAGGATGAGTCACTGAACCACCGTCCTGTTCTAGATGACCATATGAGTTACCACCATGGGATACTACAAAAACCCTGCAGGTAAGAAAGTAAGCATCCCATCCCTTGGAGAGGGACGTGACTGTCTGTAGACTGCAGGGCAAACGTTTGACTTTGGTTGAATGAGTCGTGCATAGAAGAAGAATACGTCTCAAAAGGCTTTGGTAAAACCTTTGGAAAGGCCATCAAGAAGCGGTGCCACATTCAACAGGCTCGGGGGACAGAGAAGTCATCTCGCCCAGTGACAAAAACGTCACACAACACACAGATCTGATTGAAACTGACTGCAGCTATTCTGGAGCGACTCTGAATGCAATGCAGTCTCCTTTGTTGAGATTGTTATTCACTTATTAAATCAACACAGGACAAAAATGATTTCAGGGTAGGACCTATACTTCACATACTGTAGCCTAAGGTAACAGTAGTCATGACTCACGACAAACAATGAGCGATAAATGTCTGCAGCTGTTTCCACATTACAATGTGGGTTTTGGCAGGAACATCATAAGTCAACTCCACATCAGCGAACTAAGGTAACGGCACCAGTTAATTAATCACGTCACCAAGGCAGCAAAAGTGTTTCATACAGAACAACCAGCATGTTACACAATCCATTTTCCATTCAAATCTGAATTGAAGTAGTATGCACTTTCATTACCTTCTAATCAATTAGACAAAAAAAGCTGTGTTCCAAAATGCCTACTTGTGTACTATCGGGAGCGTATAGCGAGTATGGAAGTCAACTGTCATTTTTCAAGTGCGATTCCAAACATAATAACTCGGAAAGGCACGTATGTACTAAGTTTACTGGAACTTCTATAAGCGTACTTGGGAGATCTGGAAAGCAAAGCATGCTGGGAGCATACTTTCTTTGTTCCCTTCTCTGGGGAGGCTATGCCATAACACCTTGCGAAGCTAACTTTCTTCTCGGCACTTTCCCCTACCCTCTTTGTGTTGCATATCAATAAAATGTTTTGAATAATGAAATGACCAATTAAAAGTCAATCGGTGACAACTTGATCAAGGCTATGTATATGCAAAACTGTACTGAACAAGCTTTTGATCGTTCATCACCTTAATGTCCCTCACTTGGGGATGCACATATCTTTTATTCTATTCGACTGAGCCATTTACTTTATGTTTCGTATTATCTTGTATTATTTGATATTGTTGTTGTATTGTCGAGACGGAACCTGCATGTAAGCATTTAGTTAGAGCATGTGTATACTATACATAACCATTAATAAAACCTGAAACTTGACCTCGGTACAATGTGCCATGTTCTAAGGATTCAAAACCAATAAAAGGGTTAATAGTTATAAAATATGACAAATGTTGAGATCTCCCCACTGTTCTGGTTTTGAGGATTGGGCATCTAGGGGTTGCAGTTCATCTGTCTAATCCCCTACAAGGAGAGAGAAAGGCATTAACAAACATTGACGTACGATAAAGGAGAACGTGCCCAATTGAATTACACGCATGCATATCCAACAGGAATATATATAACATTTAATGAATACACCATTGTAGTATTGCAATTTTGTATTCATTAAATGTTATATATATATTCCTGTTGGAGATGCATGCATATAATTAAATTGGACATGTTCTCCTTCATCATTTGTCAGTATTTGTTTGTATCCAATGCATTTAGCTTACATTAGGATGAAGGAGCCTTCTAATCTAGTTGTACTGCATCATATTGCCTACCAATATTAGTTATCAATGCACAAGGTGAACATGGAAGCAAGCTATGTGGAACATCAGTGTCATTTAATAACATGAGTGGGTGTTCTAGTTGTACGAATTTATCACAATGCAAGACAATGAATTGGAGAGAAAAAAACACCAGCAGTCCTAATGCAACGTAATAATAGCTTCACAATGAAACACCCCGCTTCTGGCTATTTATCATTCTTAAACAGTAAGCGAGATAGCTTACTCCATTATTTCAAATATGTTTAGCTTCAGCCTCTGTACAATGCATAAAACCTTACCTGTCCTACGTCCACAACGCTGTAGCAGCAGACCCAGCAATTTGTGAAAGGAGAATCCCACATAAAATGATTCCGTCAGACTAAGGACAAAGTGAACACAATAAAAGCTTTGAACATGAAAATGTTTCCCAGCTACTTCAGAACAATAGTCAACACAATCAGTGTATTCTGTAAAAGTCGGCCTCCTTGTTGCAACTACAGCTTCACTATACAGTATTCCAGTGTATGAGGCTATGATGCTGTGTACAGATTCACCTGAGTCCAAGTTTATTCAAATATGCTTTTGTTAAAGCCTCTCTACAGCCTATTTTGGCAAAACCGTTTCCCATTTCCCAGAACCAAAGACATTGTCATCTTTACATGGCAGCCTGCTGTAGGCTACAGTAAGCAGCACACAGCTGCTCTGAAATCCTCAAACCTTGCCATTTGAGGACAGTCCACACTAAAGAAACATGCTTTACAAAAACTCTAGTCGCAAAAGAGTGGGACACAAAGCCAGCCAACGGTTGCGCAGCACTTCGGGACACCCACTCCCATACTGTTCACACAAAAGGGGACTCCAGGAATATTTAAATAGGTCATGCTTTCTGTCCGCTGTTCATTAGAGCATGCATGGGTATTGGGTACAGTAATAAGAATTCAGAAGTCTGTATTAAAACATGAATCATTTATAAAAAAAATTTAAAAAACGTAATAAAAAAATTGCAACAGAGAACTTTTCAACAAGTCATTAGTGTCATGACGCACATCCACCCATGCTAGCCGTGTGACCCTAAGCTTGGGGCTATACCAAAGAACTTTCCAGGGTTTGGTCCTTCTGTGCTTTACTAGATGTGGTTTACTTTCCTCGATCCGATTTGTGATCATTTGAGAATAATGGTGGCAAATCTTCTTTATTTATATTTTATTTAACCAGGAAGGCCCTTGAGACGCGCCCAAAAACACCACCAGTAGTCTCTTTAAAACCATGAACCAACGTAAAGCAGGAAAAATGTGAACATTCCTGAGGCCAATTATATGGCTTCAGCATGTGAGAAGGGATCAGGTGCACACTTGGTCTGCAAGAAATGCTTTGTCTCTGATTGGCTCTCCTCGGCTCTATTCTCTGGTTTAAATCCTTGGATTTAGACTACCCCTGTCACCCACTGACAAAGGATCAAGGAGCTGGCCACTCGTGGACCGACGGACCACAGGATTATCTCTTCTAGAGGCTGGGTCAGAGATGAGAGGAGAAGGGTCTGTCTGGGTGAGAATCCTGGGGATATGAAGGTTGGATTTCACCCCTTTGACAGGGGCAGTTAGGGAAGACTGTCTTCTACAGGTCTGAATCTACTCAAAAAGGACCATACAGGTCCTTATATTCTATCAAACCTTGACATTCCAGGCTGGAGTTGAGCATAACTTGAACTTCTGCATAAATATATTGAAGCCCATGGGAGATTTACATAAACATACACTGCACTTCAAAAGTTTGGGTTGACTTAGAAATGTCCTTGTTTTTGAAAGAAAAGCACATTTTTGGTCCATTAAAATAACATCAAATTGATCAGAAATACAGTGTAGACATTGTTAATGTTGTAAATGACTATTGTAGCTGGAAACGGCAGATTTTTAATGGAATATCTACGTAGGCGTACAGAGACCCATTATCAGCAACCATCACTCCTGTGTTCCAAGTTTATAATTTTAAAAGGCTACTTTGATCATTAGAAAACCCTTTTTCAATTATGTTAGCACAGCTGAAAACTGTTGTTCTGATTAAAGAAGCAATAAAACTGGCATTCTTTAGACTAGTTGAGTATCTGGAGACTCAGCATTTGTGGCTTTGATTACAGGCTCAAAATGGACAGAAACAAAGACCTTTCTTCTGAAACTCGTCAGTCTATTCTTGTTCGGAGAAATGAAGGCTATTCCATGCGAGAAATTGCCAAGAAACTGAAGATCTCGTACAATGCTGTGTACTACTCCCTTCACAGAACAGCGCAAACTGGCTCTAACTAGAATAGAAAGAGGAGTGGAAGGCCCCGGTGCACAACTGAGCAAGAGGACAAGTACATTAGAGTGTCTACTTTGAGAAACAGACGCCTCACAAGTCTTCAACTGGCAGCTTCATTAAATAGTACCCACAAAACACCCGTCTCAACGTCAACAGTGAAGATGCGACTCCAGGATGCTGGCCTTCTAGGCAGAGTTGCAAAGAAAAAGCCATATCTCAAACTGGCCAATAAAAATTTAATATTAAGATGGACAAAAGAACACAGACACTGGACAGAGGAACTCTGCCTAGAAGGCCAGCATCCCGGAGTCGCCTCTTCACGGTTGACGTTGAGACTGGTGTTTTGTGGGTACAATTTGAAATGGGTCCTCCTCCATATCATAACACATGATCATAGCACCTTTTGCATGTCCATAAAGTATAGTACTGTACACACAAGGATATAATGGGCACCTCTTGCTGAGTCACTAAAAGACACATTCCTCTTGTGGGACTTAACAAGAGCAATAACATGACTAAAAGTAAGAGTTCAACTTTGAACAGGTTCTTAGCAGATGTTTCAACAGTAGGACATTCAGAAACAAGAATTAAATCGCACTGTTGTAATACCTCCAAGAACTCCGTGCAGAAACAACTCTGGAACTCCCGGCCAAGCCAGCGTGGGGCTGGAGTGGAAGACGCAGACGGCGTTTTAAATAGCAACTTATTCCCTACATGGTGGGACTACTTTTGACCAGAACCCATTGGGCTCTGAACAAAAGTAGTGCACTCTATTGGTAAGAGGGTGTCACGTGGGACTCGGACAGACAGTGGATAAGCAGGCTGTGCTGTCTGTGAGACTGAGAGTGCAGGATGGAGATATGGTTATAAATGAGAGCTAGGGGGGAAAGCTGTTAGACTGCAGATTAGACTTGGGACAGCAGGCCAGCCAAGGTCAACATGGGATGTCTACTATGCCATATATTATTTTATTTGGCAGCAGTCCGATTTAATATCTGACTTATTACCATGCCAGCTATATACCCCTTGCTAAAACATGCAACTCCTGCATTGAATTGACAGTTTTCATATCAATACTAATTTGAGTGTGTTTGTATTCATTAAAAGGCCATTTTTGTGAAGATGCCAGTCTTCTGACAGAATATCTCCATTCTCTCCCGTCTCATCCTCCCTGCTTATCAGATATAGACCTAGTCTCTCAGACAAAGGCCTTCAGGATTACACACAACACAAACACCAAGATAACACATCAGGCTATTGACTGTATAACCACATTATTTGAGACAATTGAGACTTGGATTGTGTATGTGTGCCAATCAGAGGGATAATGTGTAAGACGAAAAATGTAAGTGCCTTTGAACGGGGTATGGTAGTAGGTAGGTGTGTGCCGAGTAGTCGGACAAAATAAGTATCGTAATGGATATGGGCAATTTTATGGATACGATTATGATACAAGTTTTTTTTTTAAATGATCTGCTGCTCTGATTGGATAGAGTGAAGCAGTATTTCTCCTTCCACTCGCTTCATAATTTCACCGGATCACTTTCTCGCATGTTTTCAGTCTGATCATTTAGATTGCTACTGCCTGCTACTATAATACATCACATGAAGAGGACAATTGCTATCAAGCTATCAATGTGCATAATATCTAACAAGTTGGACAAGGTTAGGGAAAAGAAAGATGAAACGCTGATTCGCTTTCTGACTGAGTGACAGCAAACTTGGATGCCCGCTGCAATTGAGGACACACATACACACCATTAATATGGAGTTGGTCCCACGTCTGCTGCTATAACAGCCTCCACTCTTCTGGGAAGGCTTTCCACTAGATGTTGAAACATTGCTGCGAGGACTTGCTTCCATTCAACCACAAGAGCATTAATGAGGTCGGGCAATGATGTTGAGCAATTAAGGCCTGGCTCGCAGTCAGCATTCCAATTCATCCCATAGGTGTTTGATGGCGTTGAGGTCAGGGCTCTGTGCAGGCCAGTCAAGTTCTTCCACACCGATCTCGACAAACCATTTCTGCAGGGACCTTGCTTAGTGCACAGGGCATTGACATGCTTAAACAAGAAAGGGTCTTTCCCAAACTGTTGCCACAAAATTGGAAGCACAGAATCGTCTACAATGTCATTGTATGCTGTAGCGTTAAGATTTCCATTCACTGGAACTAAGAGGCCTAGCCCATACCATGAAAAACAGCCCCAGACAATTATTCCTCCTCCACTAAACTTTACAGTTGGCACTATGCATTAGGGCAGGAAGCATTCATCTAAAACTCAAAGATTAGGCCTGTTCAAATCCAGGTAGGCTTAAGCCGCTTTCCTCCTTTTCAGAAGCTGCAGATGCAACCTAGTCTGACTGAAGGTGGCAGAAGCGGAAACCTCCCAAAATATTTAAGTATAATTGTGTGTGAAACTAATGAGCAATAATCCCACCATTAAGAAACTCGAACCACAAACCACACTTCAGGGATCTGGGAACTTTAGGGATCACTTTTTCGCTACAGATGTGCAATAAAGCTGATATTCTAGCCAAGAGAGGGATCTGCTGTAAAATGAAGCCTCTGAAAGTCTGCTTCTGTGCTCTGCCCCGGTGTAATGTGCTGCTCATTACAATTAGCTAGCCCACATAGGAGCTGGACATGAAAGAGTGGAGTTGACCAGAAAGTCGGGTCAATTTAACAGGAAACCACATCCCATGTCTTAACCGCTATCCCCCAACGTTGGCACATATTCAACGCAGATCATAATTATGTACCTCGTGTGGTCTACCTAACAGTTCTCTCTCCTTGGATATTTTCGTCCAATCAAAAAAAAGGATTTACAAAAGGATGAAACGTGTCCATACAGTACGTACAGGGAGCATGTAGGGGTAAACTCAAAAAGCCCGGGTAGATTACTAATAACGTTAAGTCCTTGCGAAGTGTTCCCTTACTGGAAACAGTGAACAACATTATGGGATTTACGGGGATTACACAGCAGACCAACAGGCTGCCGTCTCACTGCCAAGAAATAAACATACTCGGAAACATCTCTTCGGGTCCTCCACCATTTGACAGAAGCATTTCACATCACCTATCCTTTCATTCAAACACTTGGTATAATTTAGAAGGTGCGTTGCAGACTGCGCACCAACACCGACTGCTTCTTCGCCCCCCTACCTAGACATCTGTTTGCCAGAGGTTTATGCAACAATACAAGAAAGCAGGGGGCCCATTGTTGGGCCCATTCATTGAGAGCAGATGTGAAGCCTCCATTTCCTACTATAATACGATGTAATTACAGGAATGGGAGGATCTGGGTGTCGGTGAAAAAGTCTCCCGAGCTCTGGATTGCAATCAGTCAGACAAGTCAGGTAGACTAGAAAGCAGTGACACTAACTACAGACAGACAGACACATCTGTCTGTTCTTATGTGACTCACAGGCATTGTTATCATCCAGACAAGCCCTCATCATGAGCCAGTTCGTGATCTTTCTTAAAGGAAAATGACTTTCAGCCTAGACTTTCACAATACAATTTTAATAAAAAGTGTCATTTTAAAAATATTTTCCCTGTAATTTCTCTAGCAAGCATTTCCTCACAACCCAAATATATGAGCAAACATTCTCTTGACATGATTCTAGCAGGGTTGGGGATTTGACCAGGAGGGGCAGCAGGAGAGGAGAGAGAGAACAGAGCTGACTGGTTTTAAGGGACATCCCACCCTGGTCTGGGCTGATCAGACTATGATAAACTCTGAGCCTGCCCTCCCCCTGTCTGTCTCATCTGGCCTTAAAAAAAACAAATATGCATGAAAAAAACTGCTTTGCCCTGCATTATTCTGTTATGTCTGTAAATCTCCCCTCGGTGAAATCTTTTCCATTAGTTCTGCACAAGGGATCCCTAACGCCTGGCGAAATAACAGCGCTGTGCCCACAGTGGGCAGGGCTTGTGTCTGTGCCAGGGAATCTGACTGCAGTCTCGCCTCTGTGCCAAATTGCTACCACCTTCCCACCCCTTGTGCCCAACGACAGGGCCAGAAAGGGCAGACAAGGCCAGAATAGAGGCCCAGTGGGAGTAGTTCTGGTGGGGATTGGGGAAAGTCTGGGGCCCCTCACCTCCCCAGTACAACTGAAACAGCCTCCTCCAGAGGCCCTCCAGCAAGTTGACATGAATCACAAACTCTCACAGTTAAGGGAAGAAGCATTTAATTACCCATTTAAAGGCAATAATAGCTTGACTTGGCTAGAGGTGCTGTTAGCTGAGTGAATTCGATCTGTGAAGCCTCTAAAGGTCTACAGTAGATGGTTGTGGGGATGTTTAGAATTGATCAACAAGAGCTGACTGGACACATAGATTGCATTGAACTGAAACATTCGACTCAGACATGAAACATTAAAACAGGTCTTTCTATAAATCCACGTGTTAACTACATTCTCTAATAAACAAACAAAGGAATCCAAGACCCAAGACTCAAAACTGTAGTAACAACAATGACATCATAGGTCTTAATTAGGAATAAAAAAAGCACGTGTTAGAATGAGTTGCAGCTGTTGTGCCCACAAGCCCATGGTTCTCATTGTGTTTACCATCAATTGTGTTCCCTTCGACAGAGAACGGCAAGCAGGCCCGCCGCCCATGTGCTTCCAATACACTTCTGGTGGGACTCACTGCCATCAAAAGATCATTATTACTAACCTGCTAAGGTTCAACTGAGTCTTGTAATGAGTCAAGCACAACTTTAGCGTTTTAGCCTGTTGTGTCATTCTGGGAAGATTCACAGAGGTAGGCTATATTTACTGAGAACATCTGCTCAAGTACTGAAATATTAAACAATGAAGCCTTTAGAGTCATAACTCGTGATAAAAAACTTCTGAAAGCTGTGTAAATTTAACCTCCAGATCTGTTATCTTAATTGGACCACTCTGTTGTCCTAGAGAATTTTCCTGCGCAGGAGAAAATGCTAATTGTAGTGTATCCAAGGTTTTAAAAGGCTTCTAAAAGTTTGAAATTTCCACTTCAACATTTCAGACTTGATTTTCCCTAATGGAAAATGTGTCAACCTCTACAAAATGTCCCATTCATTATAATCCACATAGTGACTCACATTTCATGTTGCTGCAGGATTATTTTCCTGATGTGAAAATTAACCTTAACCATCTGTTGGTTCATGCTGGGACTAGGCTGGGTGGTATCACCTAAACACACTCTGCCTGCCTATAGATAATCGATCTTAAAGGGATACTTTTGGGGGTTTGGCAATGAGGCCCTTGATCTACTTCCCCAGAGTCAGATGAACGCGCAATGACTGGAAGTCTATGGTATGTGCTAGCATGTTAGCAGATACCATAGACTTCCAGTCCAGTGTTGGCTGCTGAAGGGAGAAAGGCTCATAATAATGGCCGGAAAAGAGCAAATGGAATGACATCAAACACCTGGAAACCAAGTGTTTGATGTATTTGATACCATTCCACTGATTCCGCTCCAGTCATTCCAACGAGCCCGTCCTCCCCAATTAAGGTGCCACCAACCTCCTGTGTTCCATGCATATCGCATCGTCTGGCAAAACTACCTTGAATTTCCTTTATACTGGACACAGAGACAAAAAAAATGGTATCCACACTGGTATCCATTTGTCTGACTCTGGGGAAGTAGATCAAGGGCCTCATTGCCAAAATCCCAAAGTATTCCTTTAAGATAGATTATCTAGAGGCAGGAAAAGTGTGTTTGGGTGATACTACCCAGCCTAGTCCCAGCATGAATCAACAGATGGTGTAGAGAAAATAACATATAACCACTTTAGTCTGCAAGCCACAGAAATTCCCCTCATGACTGGTAGTCAGTACTGGGTAAACCGTTCCTAAATATATAGCCAGTTGTGCCCAACTTCTGTGCACACGATAGAATGTCCCAAAAACGTCATGTGATGTTGATGATTATTTTCATACTATTTCCATGAACATAAAGAACAACGTAGGTATGAAGTAATTCAGTCCCGTGACTAGACAGTCTCCAGTGGACACATTTGACATTAGGGAAAGTCAGTCGTGCAACTGAATGCCTTCAACTGAAATATGTCTTCCGCATTTAACCCAAACCCTCTGACTCAGAGAGGAGCGGGGGAGGGCTGCCTTAATTGACATCCACGTCTTCGGCGTTAACTGCCTTGCTCAGGGGCAGAACAACAGATTTACCTTTGTCAGCTCAGGGATTCAATCCAGCAACCTTTCGGTTACTGGCCCAACGCTCTAATCACCGGGCTACCTGCCGCCACATAGTGAGTAGAACATGTCTAGCAAGTATGGTGCAATGGTCATGATTCTGATCTAATGAATTGTTGTATCTCTTTTTTTAGTTCACCTTTATTTAACTAGGCAAGAGGAAGAGGAAGCACTCGGCCATACACAGGATCCACATTACATCCTTGCCCACAACTTCCTCCAGTAGCCTGTGGGAGACACACTCCTTCCAGTCTGAATAACAATAACAGCCCACCTTACAAGGAAAACTTGACTTTGGCCTGAACCTCAGAGACGTTACTAATAGGTAGGCACATATGTTTGCCAAGTGGAAGAGGAAATAAAATGTTATTGGTCACATACACATATTTAACAGACACAAATCTCAAATTAAAAGGCTGGAATTAAGAAATGCATAAATATTAGGATGAGCAATGTCGGAGTGGCATAGACTAAATACAGCAGGATACAGTGTATACATATGACATTATATATAAAAAAATATATATTATTAAAGTGACCAGTGTTCCATTATAAAGGTGACCAGTGATTCCATATCTATGTACATAGGGCAGCATCCTCTAAGGTGCAGGGTTGAGTAACCGGGTGGTAGCCGGCTAGTCACAGTGACTAAGTTCAGTGCAGGGTACTGGATGGAGGCTGGCTGGCTATTGACGGCTATTTAACAGTCGGATGGCCATGAGATAGAAGCTCTTTTTCAGTCTTTCGGTCCCAGCTTTGATGCACCTGCACTGTATCTTTTTGGCCTTCCTGTGACATTGGGTGCTGTAGGTATCCCGGAGGGCAGGCAGTGTGCCCCTAGGGATGCATTGGAGAGGCTGCACCACCCTCTGGAGTGCTCAGCAGTTGCGGGCGGTGCAGTTGCTGTACCAGGCGGGGATTCAGCCAGACGCTTTCAATGGTGCATCTGTAAACGTTTGTGAGGGTATTAGGGTCCAAGCTGAATTTCTTCAGCCTCCTGAGGTTGTAGAGGCGCTGTTGCGCCTTCTTCACCACACTGTCTGTGTGGGTGGACCATTTCAGATTGTCAGTGATGTGTACACCAAGGAATTGGAAGCTTTTCACCTTCTCGACTGCGGTCCCGACGATGTGGATTGGGGCGTGCTCTCTCTGCTGTCTCCTGAAGTCCATGATCAGCTCCTTTGTTTTGTTGACGTTGAGGTTATTTTTCTGGCACCATTCCGCAAGGGCCCTCACCTCCTCCCTGTCGGCTGTCTCGTCATTGTCGGTAATCAGGACAACTACTATTGTGTAGTCTGCAAACTTGTTGATTGAGTTGGAGGCGTGCGTGGCCACGCAGTCAATGGGTGAACAAGGAGTACAGGAGGGGGCTAAGCACGCACCCTTGAAGGCTGAGCTGCATTAAATGCAGACAAAATTTGACAAAGAATTTCAATCGCTCCAAACGCATTGAAGATCATAGATAAATTCAGCTTCATCTCAAGTTATAAAATGAATCTAACCAGATCAGCCCTACTGCATCTCACAAGACCCCCATGGAGGATTCCATCTCTACTTATGGAATCACAATTTCACACGTTTCCCATATTAAATATTTGGGATTAGATATATTTCCTTCTTGAGATAAAACCATTGCCAGAAACTTTAACAGAACTCTAAAATCATTTCAATCCGACCTCAGTAGATGGAATAAAAACCCAATTGCTTAAACCGGTAGAATATCTATTGTCAAAATGAATATATTGCCACGGCTGAATTTCTGTAGTTCAGCTCATTTTATGGCAAGGTAAGCAATCCCGGATAAAAATGTATACTTTTACAAAGAGGGAAAGATGTAGGAGGACTATCCTTACCAAACTTTAAATTGTATTTCGAGGCTTTATCATTTCGTCCCATCCTAAATTGGTTTAGACATGATTCTTCTGCCCCCTGGCTGAGAAATATGGTGTCTCCTATTGCCCTGGATGAGGTGGACTTCACTGATATGTCCCTTAAACAATGTAAACCACGCTTTGGTCCTATTATTGCTCACGCAATTTATATTTGGCGCAAAATTGAAAGACAATGTAACTGGGAATCAAAATGGCATGCCCATACTCACATATTTCACAATAATGCATTGTGATCTTGAGGGACGCCTTTTGGATCCCCCTAATGGTCTAAATGTGGAATCCGGACCCTTACCGATATCATGGACAGTAATGGTTTGAGAACATTCCAAGATTTGAAAGACACATACACATTACCAGGCAACTCCTTCTTTCTATATTTGCAATTTAGATCGGCTATGCTGGCCTATGGAGTCCGTTGGGAAACGCAACTACCTAAACATCCAATGATGTGATTTATACTGAGTTACAGTTCATATGAAGGAATCAGTCAGTTGAAATGAATTCATTGGGCACTTATCTATGGATTTCACATGACTGGGAATACAGATGTGCATCTGTTGCTCACAGATAGCTTAAAATAAATGCCCCCCCCATGGGCCTCACGATCTCGTCACTGTGTATTTGTGCATTCAAATGCATTTGGGTTCGTTGTCCATAGCTTATGCCTGCACATACCATACCATACCAAGTGCTGTCACGTTGGAGGCGGCATATGGTAGACAAATGAACATTCAAATCACTTGCAACAGCTCTGGTGGACATTCCTGCAGTCAGCATGCCAATTGCACACTCCTTCAAAACTTGAGACATCTGTGGCATAGTGTTGTGGGACAAAACTGCACATTTTAGAGTGGCCATTATTGTCCCCCACCACAAGGTGCACCTGTGTGCATGCTGTTTAATCAACTTCTTGATATGCCACACATGTCACAGGGATGGATTGTCTTGGCAAAGAAGAAATGCTCACCAACAAGGATGTAATTAAATGTGTGCACAAAATTGGACAGAAATGCGCTTCTTGAGCATATGGAACATTTCTGGGATCTTTTACTTCAGCTCATGAAACATGGGGCCAACACCTTACATGTTGCATTTTATAATTTTGTTCAGTGTAAATTATCTGGGCTTACTAAAGGACAACTTTTGGAAAGCTCATATTCTGAGCTAATCATTACAAAAGTATGGTCCACAGATCTAACATAGAAAAGAAAAAGACTACCAGTAGAGGGTAACACAAAGGTGGGGCATCGGGATTCATTCTAAGTTGTTTTTCTAATGATGGAGATATAGTTTATTACAATTGTTGCATTACTAGAGAACATTTGCTATGAAGAGCATTCCTGGTATACTGTGGGCAGCCTCATTTTGAAGTACAGTAGCCTTGGGAAAAAAATCTCCTTTTAATTTAAGTATATTGACACAAGAAGTATGAGTAGACCTCTCATATTGAATCTCTACAAAATAATATCTAGCTGATTGCCATCAGCAGCAGTACTCTCTCAGTCTTAACTTATGCACAATGTCTCTCTCTTACTCTTACTTACTCCACACTTCTTCATCTCTGGCCAACAGATGCAGGCCAAATTCTAGTCAGATACTCTGGAATTCACGCTCACTGATATTCTCTTGTCATTACATTAGCTAACACAGTGAGTGGTTATCATTTGGTTCAAATTGAGGGTTTTTCCATGACGAGATCATTTGGCTAATGCCAACGGAACCTGCTGAATGAACGCTAGGCTAACAAGCCTGTATGGAACATATTACCTGACTGGACGCAGTTGAAGCTGTGATGGAAATCAAAATATCACATGCGGCCCTTCAGAGGGAACTATTAACAGGAAAGTATGTAGTTCTGGCGAGGTTTGGTGCTATGGGGTCCTAGGCAATTAATTAATTTCCAGGTTAAGACTTACATGGTCCCACTATGCAGCTTTGACTGTGACCAAACAGTATATGAAAATCTCTCAACAGTCGACAGTTCAGTTCTGCTTGCTTCATGTTTCCACAGATCACAGCAACTGAGTTTCAACTTTTCTTCTGAGAACGAGATTGGATACTTGGAATGACGGTGCGGTGGGTTTGTGCATGTTCACTCTACATAAGGGGATTATGGGAAAGCAGGGAGCACTATAAACCGTGTTTTGAGTCCACAGATAAGGACGCCTGAGAGGAAAAACAGGCATGATTGAAGATCTTGGGGATTTTCTAATCCAAACACACTTCAGAGAGCAGATAGTTCCAGGGAAGAGAAGAAAAAACAACACACAGGGTTTCTGCTGTGGCTATGTAGCCTAGGCCCTATAGGAGAGGACAGACAGGACATGGTCTGACTGCAATGCGCCCCCGCATGGCACAGGAAAGCCTGAATAAACTTTTACTCCGGGGAAGTGAGGCTCGACTTGTCCTGCAGATAAATCCAGGTGTCATTTCCCCCAACAGGACGATGTGTCAGCACCAGGGTGGCCCCGTTCTGTTCTGTAGACAATCGCAAACAACTAACCACCACACCAAACAATGGTCTGTTAGATGAAGGGGAAAAAAATTCCTAAATCCCAACTCTCTGTCGCCTGTTGCTCTAAAGATACCTCATGATGAGACCAATCACTTAGCCAGATTTCCTCCCTGGTTTCTCAGGATACACCAGAGAGTGCTGTGAGTAGCAAGGCTCAAGCCACGCCCACCTGGCAATACACATCTCTTTGCCATATTTTGGCTGTATTTGAGAAGTGCAGATTTGTCATCTAATTGCCTCTTTACCAATTGCTTTCAAAATAGAAACGGACAATATTGACACGATTACCTGTGCAAACCACCTTTTCTCCTGGACTTTACTATCGGGAAAACGTCTGAAACGTTGTCTCAAAGGGACAGGGGTATCGTCAGAAATCGTTTTGAAACTGTTTTGACCCGTGTGTTTATCAAAGTTTACATATCGACGGGGATCAAACGCACTGACATGGCAACTACATGACAAGAGAGAAGCAAAAACGGTCTACTTACAGTATGTGTTCCTCTTGGTTGGATAGAAAATTGTTGATGTTTGATTAGATTATAAAGTAAGGGCCTCCCGAGTAGCGCAGCAGTCCAAGGCACTGCATCGCAGTGTTGCGGTGTCACTACAACCTGGAGTTCAATCCTGGGAGTTCCATATGGCGCTGCACAATTAGCCCCTTTTACTCCGCAATTTCGTGATAACAATCTTGTCTCATCGAGTCATGCATCCTCCGAAAACATGACCCGCCACGCTTCGCTTCTTAACACCCGCTCTTAATCTTGAAGCCAGCTGCACCAATGTGTTGGAGGAAACACCATTCTACTGACAACTGAAGTCAGCTTGCAGGCGCAACAAGGAGTATCTAGAGCGTGATGAGCCAAGTATAGCCCCCCCGGCCAAACCCTCCCCTAACCCAGACGACTGTCTCTCATTATACATTATTGTACAATTGTTTATGTGCTGTAATACAGTCAATATTTGATGGATTCTTTTTTATGAATAAAAAGTTGAGAATCTTACACCATTCTGCAGCTGTTACATTTATCTGAACTTTTTTTTTTTACCTTCTATCACTTTTGACGACCGTTGCTACTGTGAATTAAGTCACGCAGGGTGAAACTCACGCTCAGGTGGCTTGGAGATGCAGCCGACGAGAAAGGCTGTAGTGAGCACAGTGTAATTTACTCAGCACATCCTACTGTGGTTTAACCCAGCATTTTCCGAACTAGGGGTCACGACCCCATGTGGAGTCACTTGATTTGAAAATGAGGGTCACGTGAGAAACTCGTTTCCCTCTATCGTTTCCCTCTACAATGCCCACAAGCCTCGATAGAACAGTGTACGAGACCAGACACTAAATCAGACTGGGGGAATAAGAACATAATCAATGATTGTTATTATCCACAAAGAAGATCTTAAAAAATTATTACATGACAATCTTTTGAACTTTCCAATACCTTTCTGATGCATTTCAGTAATTTCAAACCATACTTCCTTCCCGATTGAAATACTGCCAAAAGTGCTGTCAGACTGATTTGTAATAGATTGTCATAGCCCCAATTACATCACTTTTTTTTTACATGATGAGGCCGCACATTTAAAAAAATAAAAAATGGGGTCTAGGGACAAAAGAGTTTGGTAACCCCTAGCTTAACCAAAACCCTACTCCCACTACAGAGGCTGGTGGGAGAGGCTATAGGAGGACGGGCTCATTGTAATGGCTGGAATGGAACGGTATCAAACACATGGAAAACACATGTTTGACTCAATTTCAGCAATTACAATTTTTCCTCCTATAGCACCTCCCAACCAGCCTCCTCTACCCCACTAGTACCCCAACAGAAAGCATATACATAGAAAGGTGAATTTACAAATAACACAAGGTATATTCTGTAGAGTCTAGAGGGAAGAGAGAGAGCGAGAGAGCAAGAGAGAGAGAGAGAGAGAGAGAGTGGTTGAATTGTCCATTCTCATAGGAAGGCTGTTGACATGCTAACTCTGGGCAGACTCATGCTGGCCTCTCAGGGGGTTATCTCCTAGCTGCTCTCTCCAGTCTAATGGGCTGTGTAGGCTGAGAGAGAGGATAAGAGGGGTGTAGAGCAGAGGCCCTGGGTGCTGACTAGAGAGCTGAACACTACCAGGCGCAGGACTACAGGACCACAGGACTACAGGGCTACAGGACTACAGGACTACAGGACTACAGAACTACAGGGCTACAGGGCTACAGGGCTAGAGGACTACAGGACTACAGGGCTACGGGAATACAGGACTACAGGGCTATAGGACTACAGGGTTACAGGGCTACGGGAATACAGGACTACAGGGCTACAGGGCTACAGGAATACAGGAATACAGGACTACAGGGCTACAGGACTACAGGACTACAGAACTACAGGGCTACAGGACTACAGGGCTACAGGGCTAGAGGACTACAGGACTACAGGGCTACGGGAATACAGGACTACAGGGCTACAGGAATACAGGACTACAGGGTTACAGGGCTACGGGAATACACGACTACAGGGCTACAGGGCTACAGGACTACAGGGCTACAGGACTACAGGGCTACAGGACTACAGGACTACAGAGCTACAGCACTACAGGACTACAGGGCTACAGGACTACAGGACTACAGGGCTACACAGAGGCAAACTGAGACATATTTTGTCAGGGGCTTCAAAAGATACCTGTTTGCCAACAGTGCACTAGCACTGTGCATTACAGTTACTGTGTCCTGGATGCGTCCACTAGGCCAACTGTACTGGGTCAGGCGCAAGCTCTATTTGGATTTTGCATCCAAATAGTTGTATCCAGCAGACTTTTGAATAAAGTATCACTTTTTACAGGATAAAATGACAAAGTTGTCACTCACAGCATCAACAGAGGCCCACGAACCCAGTAAAAAAATTAAAAACATAACCAGAAGTTACAAGTCTTTTCCCCCTCTTAATTACCTTCCTTTTGCAGTGAGGCAAAATGACCCAAGGGCAGTGAAATACCCGTTGCCCGGTTTCCTCAATAAACATCAATGATTTAATAACACCCAGGGAGAATGTGCATTTTACTGGAGTTAAGAAGGAAAAAAAGTATTGATAAAACAGAGCTTTTCTTCTCGGGACAGGCAGGGGCTTGTCTGACATTGAAGGAAAGGATGGCATGGGCCTTCTAGTCTCTGTTCAGTGGTTTGGGAATCACCAAATAAGGAAGCGGATTTGTAATCAACAAACCACAGGATGGCAGGGTCACTAGGAGTTAAAAAAAGAGTTAGGTTAAAAAAGAACAATACTTTCTTAATAATATACTTTTGGCAACAAAATTAGAGGCTTCAAGCACATCATTTATTTAGCCAAAGAAGCCTGGGTAAATAGGGTAACGAACCCGCTTCAAAGTTGCAGAGCAGGGAAGTCTACAACCAGGGAGTAGGAACCATACATAACAATGCATTAACTCCTCTGGACAACAAGGAGGGCATTCAAATGGCTTAACGTTAATGCAAGGGGAAAAGACAATTATGGAGATTCTACAGAACACAGACGACGATAAAGAGCCTTCGACGGGAGAAAATGTCATACAGTTAACTTAGCATTTCAATGAATCTCCAATAAGTGCAGGCCAAGAGACAGGCAGCCGGGAGAGAAAGTCTACCAGCAAAATATGAAGTATGTTTCCTAAATGGCACCGTATTTCCATAGGGCTCTGGTCAAAAGCAGTGCACTATAGGGAATAGGGTGCCATTTGGGACACACAGGAATAGTTTCCCTCCGCTGAGGCCTCGGGCCAGTGGGTGACCTTGTCATGAACTCAACTGGCTCTCTGACTGACGTACATAGTTCCATAAAAGAGGTATGGGGAAGAATCCACCCAGACTAAAGCTTATTCACTCAAGCTGAATCCCCCACTAAACAGTTACTGGCATCAGGTATATTAGACTTCACATTGGACTGTTTATGTCTGGAAGGACTTCTTAGAGGCCATTCCCATTGCTCACACCAGGTCATTTTAATGTGGAAATGTGGGTAATATTTGGTTGAGATGATTGATCAATGAGATTTCAACCTTTATTCACCCACTTGAAAAGAGTTGAATTCCCAATGGGTCATCACTACGCTTTCAACCACCTAAAAGCACAATCAAATTCCAATGGAAAAACAATATCAAATGTTTTGATTAGTTGTCATCTAAATGTGTTATCTCTGCACTTTCAACCATTTAAAAGCACAACAAAGTTCAAATGGAAATACAATTTCAGATATTTTGTATTTATACAACAATCTAATGCAGGGGTGTCAAACTCATTCCATGGAGAGCCTGGTGTCTGCTGGTTTTAGTTTTTCCCTTTCAATTAAGACCTAGACAATCAGGTAAGGGGAGTTCCTTACAAATTAGTGACCTTAATTCATCAATCAAGTACAGGGAAGGAGCCAAAACCCGCAGACACTTGGCCCACCATGGAATGAGTTTGACACATGACTTAATATCTAATCATCATCATCATCATCTAATAGCAGAACCAAATGACCTGGATTGCAGTTGAGATTACATTAAAAGTACGTAATGCAAGTGATCAATGATGTTCAAGATTCTGCACAGATTATTACAGCAATTGTGAAGATCTCCGCAGACCTGCTATCTTGAACATGCACGATTTCCATGATTACATAAGACATTAGTTACAGTAGGCTAACCCCAAAATGTGGCCATGGAATGTTGAATAAATACGGTTACATTAGTTTGTTAGATAGCCTAAAGTTAAGGCTATGTACTGTACTACAAAAATATTATTGAATTTTATTTGGTTGACAACACAACCAAATAACATTTAAAGGATATCGATTTATTTGATAGTTCCATCTGAGCCACTGGCTTAATTCTTCTTTAACTTTTTTTTTGGTTTAGTTGGAGATGTGAATTCAACATATAATTTGTTAATTTATCAAACAAGTTCATAGGCTATTATATGTATTTAAAAAGTGATATTGAGTTGTGTTTGGTTGTCAACAAATTCCAGTTTGTCTACAAATGAATAATTTATATGTTGGATTTAGGTGTCCATCTCTACCAAGAATCAAAGAACTTTATTTAAAGTGCATTTAAAGTTTGATTTGATGATGTCTTATTCATTAACTTCTCTAGGGTAGGGGGCAGCATTGGGAGTTTTGGATGAAAAGCATGCCCAAATTAAACTGCCTGCTACTGTGCCATAAAAGCTATATGAATATGAATATAATTAGTGGATATGGATAGAAAACACTCTGAAGTTTCTAAAACTGTTTGAATGATGTCTGTGAGTATAACAGAACTCATATGGCAGGCAAAAACCGGAGAAAAAATCCAACCAGGAAGTGGGAAATCTGAGGTTTGTAGTTTTTCGACTCTTACCCTATCGAATACACAGTGTCTATGGGGTCATGTTGCACTTCCTAAGGCTTCCACTAGATGTCAACAGTCTTTAGAACCTTGTTTGATGCTTCTACTGTGATGTGGGGGCCAATGAGAGGGGAATGAGTCAGAGGTCTGCCAGCAGCCACGAGCTCAGTCTCGCACATTCACGTGAGAGCGACCTGTATTCCATTGCATTTCTGAAGACAAAGGAATTCTCCGGATGGATCATTATTGAAGATTTATGTTAAAAACATCCTAAAGATTGATTCTATACATTGTTTGACATGTTTCTACGGACTGTAACAGAACTTTTGGACTTTGTCTGCTCGTAGGTCATGAAGTTGGATTACTGGGCTGAACGCGCTAACAACAAGGAGGAATTTGGACATAAATGATGGACATTATCGAACAAAACAAGCATTTATTGTGGAACTGGGATTCCTGGGAGTGCATTCTGATGAAGATCATCAAAGGTAAGTGGATCTTTATAACGCTATCTCTGACTTCTGTTGACTCCAACATGGCAGTTATCAATTGGGCTTGATTTGTCGTCTGAGCGCCGTACTCAGATTATTGCATGGTTTGCTTTTTCCGTAAAGTTCTTTTGAAATCTGACACAGCGGTTGCAATAAGGAGAAGTACATATTTAATAACACTTGTATCGTTTATCAATGTTTATTTTTAGTATTTCTGTAAATTGATGTGGCTCTACTGATGTGGATGTTGATGTGGCTCTACTAAATTGATGTTTTGGAACTACTGAACATAATGCGCCAATGTAAACTCATGTATTGTGTAACATGAAGTCCTATGAGTGTCATCTGATGAAGATCATCAAAGGTTAGTGATTAATTTAATCTATATTTCTGCTTTTTGTGACTCCTCTCTTTGGCTGGAAAAATGTCTGTGTTTTCTGTGACTTGGCTCTGACCTAACATAATCGTTTGGTTTGCTTTCGTCATAAAGACTTTTTGAAATCGGACACTGTGGCTGGATTTACAACAAGTGTATCTTTAAAGTGGTGTAAAATACATATATGTTTGAGGAATTTTAATTATGGGATTTCTGTTGTTTTGAATTTGGCGCCCTGCAGTTTCACTGGCTATCGACAGGTGGGAAGCTACCGTCCCACATACCCTAGAGAGGTTTTAACAAGCTGGAATTAAAGCCAGACTAAGTCAGTGGCACAGATGGAACTATCCAAGCAGAAGATACATACTCCTTCAAATGCTGAAATTTGGTTGCATTTACAACCAAACACAATTCAACATGCAGTTTGTTGGATTCATGTCTCCAGCTCAACCAAAAATCTAAGTTAAAGAATAGGACTAAATCTAATCAAATTTGTAATGCACTATAAATAACATCTGATTTGATTTAGTCCTATTCTTTAATTTTGATGTTGAGTTGAGCTTGAGATGTGAATCCGACATATTAATGATTAACTTGAAGATTACATTTGAAATCAACCAAAGCTTGAAACCCTAGGCCTCTATGTATTGCCTATTTTTAGTTGAACCCTGGGTTGAATTGAAACCCAGCAGCTGTTGATGACTTTGCAAATACTATATAGGCCTCAATAGTATCATTGACGATACTATTCAATTTGCTCTTTTAAACCTACCCTTTAGAATGACTTCAATAGCAACAGTGAATATATTTAGTTATAAAGAGGTCTCTGAATAATCATTCTCACAATAGTACAGTGGTAGTCGTCAGTGACAAATATAAAAGCGGGGCTTTGTTAAAACCCTGGACGGGAGACCAAATGAATAGCTATAGATCAACTCTCCAGTAGGAGGTGCTGCCCAGCCTTGTTTATTTTTATATAGTGGCTATAACGTTGAAGATCGGATGTTTCAAATGTACAAAAATTCAACATGTTTCATACAAGGTTTGTCTATGTTGAAATTGGCTACAACGATGACAAAATCCTGTGGTTGAAATTTCACCCTTAATCCAATGTATTTTCCACATAAATATCTGCGTCACAATACCAATACCAACACACTTAAAACTTAGCTCGTGGGTCAGTCAAGATCTAGCATAATTCCACGAGGGATGAAGAGAGCAAGATTTCTGGCCAGAATGTCACAGCAACATACTAGTAGTTTTGGATGATGTGTGTTCCAAAAAACAGGCTAGCAAAGATCTAGGGGAGAGAGAATAGGGAGGAAGACAGAAAGGGTTTCTCAGGGTCTCCTGTTGCATCAGGCAAGGTGGCACTAGGAGAGGAGCAGGCTATGGTGCTTCTGCTCATGTCAGCACATGCTCAGTCCTGCTGTACCAGCTGAGGTGCAGCTGTGTTTGGAGTCTGCCCTTCCGCCTGACACGGACGCGACACACATGAAAGCGAAGCACACGCTCCCCATAACAACCACAACCGCAAAGCACACTGCATTGTGAGAAGAAATATAAGAGGTTTGTTTGTCGAGTGAAGTGACAAAACAAATGATTTTCTGCTTTATTAACTGCGACTGCCAAATACTCTGCACACAAACACTATTTTGATGCTCTCCGACGAATGAGTAAGAATGGTGGGAGAGAATGAATACATTGTAAAATTAGATGCTTGAGGCTTCACAATCAACTTGAAACCAGATGAAGAGTACAATTTTGTATGGGAACCCTGAATGGAAATGTGTACCCCCAAGGCACAGGGCAATCAATCTCTGGGGTGAATAAATCATAAAGAGGCCCATACTGTGAACTATGAAAAAAAGAGTCCTAACCTCTGTGACCTCTGTCCACCCAGGCCCTATTTGTCACACCTCACTTCTACTGCAGTGTAAATAAATGCTGCCTGCACTACCTATAGTGTCTGCTGCACTCCATAGGTGCACAGCCATGTGTGCGTGTGTGTGTGCGTGCGTGCGTGCGTGTGCACCTAAATATGTTTGAGGAGGCCAGGGCAAGCCAGCCACTTCAGGATAGTATTGTCCTCAGAGACAAGATGGCCTCCTTTGCCTCCTGGGGTGAGAACTAAGTCAACAATGCAATGTTTGTCAAGCCAAGTCTTCACCCAATTAGCTCAAATTATTGAGGCCCAACTTTCTAAACTGCTGTTTGCACTGCAGTGCACCAGGGACCCTGGGTGGGGGCCTTACTGTGTGAATCTTGACTGCTGTGCAGTGAACAACAGGTAAGCTAGTCAATAGAAAACGTATTATTGCTAATCGGTTTAGACTGTCTGTATTTTTGATTGAACATAGAAAACTGGGTGGGCAGGCGAAAAGATGAAACACTGTAAATCACTGAACCGTTGCAATTCACTCACTGAAATACTGTATGTGGTCATTTTGGCTTTGCATCCCTGCATCTAAATCTCAACGCACAGACAGATCTGGGGTGACAAAGCAGCAGCACACAGTAACAGACGGCCCTCTATCCACCGGATGTGTACCAAACTCACTAAAAGCGGCAGTAATAAAGCCTCTCTTGAAAAAGCCAAACATTGACCCAGAAAATATATTGAAAAAACTATCGGCCTATATCGAATCTTCCATTCCTCTCAAGAATTTTAGAAAAAGCTGCCTTCTGAAGACAAACAATCTATACGAAATGTATACGAAATGCTTCAGTCTGGTTTTAGACCCCATCATAGCACTGAGACTGCACTTGTGAAGGTGGTAAATTACCTTTTAATTGCGTCAGACCGAGGCTCTGCATCTGTCCTTGTGCTCCTAGACCTTAATGCTGCTTTTGATACCATCGATCACCACATTCTTTTGGAGAGATTGGAAACACAAATTGGTCTACATGGACAAGTTCTGGCCTGGTTTAGATCTTCTCTGTCGGAAAGATATAATTTTGTCTCTGTGAATGGTTTGTCCTCTGACAAATCAACTGTAAATGTTGGTGTTCCTCAAGGTTCCGTTTTAAGACCACTATTGTTTTCACTATAAATTTTACCTCTTGGGGATGTCATTCGAAAACATAATGTTAACTTTCACTGCTATGTGGATGACACACAGCTGTACATTTCAATGAAACATGGTGAAGCCCCAAAATTGCCCTCGCTAGAAGCCTGTGTTTCAGACATAAGGAAGTGGATGGCTGCAAACGTTCTACTTTTAAACTTGGACAAAACAGAGATGCTTGTTCTAGGTACCAAGAAACAAAGAGATCTTCTGTTGAATCTGACAATTAATCTTGATGGTTGTACAGTTGTCTCAAATAAAACTGTGAAGGACCTCGGCGTTACTCTGGACCCTGATCTCTCTTTTGACGAACATATCAAGACTGTTTCAAGGACAGCTTTTTTCCATCTAAGTAACATTGCAAAAATCAGAAACTTTCTGTACTAAAATGATGCAGAAAAATTAATCCATGCTTTTGTTACTTCTAGGTTACACTACTGCAAT
This sequence comes from Oncorhynchus tshawytscha, assembly GCF_018296145.1. Lineage (NCBI taxonomy): Eukaryota > Metazoa > Chordata > Actinopteri > Salmoniformes > Salmonidae > Oncorhynchus > Oncorhynchus tshawytscha. The sequence goes on along the minus strand of NC_056450.1, from coordinate 12,286,390 downwards.
GCTCTACTTTCTGGCTACCCGGATAAAGCACTGAATAAACTTCAGTTAGTGCTAAATACGGCTGCTAGAATCCTGACTAGAACTAAAACATTTGATCATATTACTCCAGTGCTAGCCTCCCTACACTGGCTATCCTCCCAACACTGGCTTCCTGTTAAGGCAAGGGTTGATTTCAAGGTTTTACTGCTAACCTACAAAGCATTACATGGGCTTGCTCCTACCTAACTCTCTGATTTGATCCTGCCGTACATACCTACACGTACGCAACAGTCACAAGATGCAGGCCTCCTAATTGTCCTTAGAATTTCTAAGCAAACAGCTTGAGGCAGGGCTTTCTCCTATAGAGCTCCATTTTTATGGAATGGTCTGCCTACCCATGTGAGAGACGCAGACTCGGTCTCAACCTTTAAGTCTTTACTGAAGACTCATCTCTTCAGTGGGTCATATGATTGAGTGTAGTCTGGCCCAGGAGTGTGAAGGTGAACGGAAAAGCTCTGGAGCAACGGACCGTCCTTGCTGTCTCTGCCTGGCCGGTTGCCCTCTCACCACTGGGATTCTGTGCCTCTAACCCTATTACAGGGGCTGAGTCACTGGCTTACTGGTGCTCTTTCATGCCGAGGGGTGTGTCACTTGAGTGCGTTGAGTCACTGACGTAATCTTCCTGTCTGGGTTGGCGCCCCCCTTGGGTTGTGCCGTGGCGGAGTTCTTTGTGGGCTATACTCGGCCTTGTCTCAGGATGGTAAGTTGGTGGTTGAAGATATCCCTATAGTGGTGTGGGGGCTGTGCTTTGGCAAAGTGGGTGGGGTTATATCCTTCCTGTTTGGCCCTGTCCGGGGGTATCATCGGATGGTGCCACAGTGTCTCCTGACCCCTCCTGTCTCAGCCTCTAGTATTTATGCTGCAATAGTTTATGTGTCGGGGGGCTAGGGCTAGTCTGTTATATCTGGAGTACTTCTCCTGTCTTATCCGGTGTCCTGTGTGAATTTAAGTATGCTCTCTCTAATTCTCTCTTTTTCTCTTTCTTTCTCTCTCTCGGAAGACCTGAGCCCTAGGACCATGCCTCAGGACTACCTGGCATTATGACTCCTTGTTGTCCCCAATCCACCTGGCTGTGCTGCTGCTCCAGTTTCAACTATTCTGCCTGCGGCTATGGAACCTTGGCCTGTTCACTGTGATTACTATTATTTGACCATGCTGGTCATTTATAAACATTTGAACATCTTGGCCATGTTCTGTTATAATCTCCACCATAGCCTGGTTCCTCTCTAGGTTTCTTCCTAGGTTTTGGCCTTTCTAGGGAGTTTTTCCTAGCCACCGTGCTTCTACACCGGCATTGCTTGCTGTTTGGGGTTTTAGGCTGGGTTTCTGTACAGCACCTTGAGATATCAGCTGATGTAAGAATGGCTATATAAATACATTTGATTTGAAATTTGATTTGAACAGACTAAATCGCTTACTTATTAATATACCACATGGCCTGACACAAAGCATGGCCTGACACCCTGGACTCTATCACTAGCTATATCAAGATGTTGCATAAGAGTTAAAAGGGGATCGTTTTACAGGATTAAAAAAGAACAAGTTTATGACAATGGGCACACAGGCTGTATATGAGCTCAGAAATCCAGGGCAACCTTCCCCTTACACACAACAACCAATGAAGTCAGGGGACACTTGTGGCTGTGGTATTCTATACCGGGAAGGAGGGTTCACAGAGCCAAAATAGTCAGCAGTGCTCGGTTCTGATGTCAGACAACCAGAAAACAAAGTGGCCTCCAAACTCCAAACTGCTCGTATTATCACGAGAAGGACAGGGTGTCAGGTTCATAGAGATATACCATGTTCTATATCTATGATCAGGACAGGCAGAGAACAAGATTAGAAACCCTGGCCCTGAGTCGACTACCCTGGACAGGTGCTGGTGGCTTCATCAGTGTGTTAACAATAAAACCCGTTCACTTAAATGATCCCCAACATTAGATATTTATGGTTAAAGGCAGGATGAGAGCAGTTGATTGAGTTGTTCAACTGTTAGGAGCCATTTTATTGGACTTTTATTGACATTAACCAGGTTTCCATCCAACCTTTTCATGCGAGTTAAGTACATGTCGGATAGAAAAATGTAATGACTGCCTGATGGAAACAGAACATTTGTCGGTAAACTTTCCAAATGTCAACAAAACAAAATATGCTATGCGGGATCTTTTTGTCTGTAAAATTAATTATGAGAGAAATATGGGTGGAAACGCTTTTACGCTCAAATATTTATATAATAACAATTACATCGAAGTAAACTTGCAGTCACACGATGACATGTAGTGTGACCCTTCCACTACGACTCGTCGGGAAACGATGCAGTTTATTAGGCTACAGATGAAATAAATGATGATGAACTTCACAGGGTTGTGAAAGTGAAAGTTGATGATCCTTTACAGAAAATATCAACGGTCTTATTCTGGTGACATGATCGTTGATGTTTGGCTTTTGTCCATAATAATCTCATCATGTATGTAGGCTATACTTGCACTGTATCTGCGAGCAGTTGACTAGAGCGCACATGCCAATACCATTGTGGGCACACTCACTATATAAAGCAACATTTTTTTGTGAGAAACCATCAGTAGAGTTGAAAATGCAATGGAAACCCATTTAACTTGTTTTTTTTTTATTTGGTACATGGGAATTTAATATATTATGACATCAAGCACAACCTTTTATCTGCAACAAGTCCATTTGATGGGAGCACAATGCGCATATCGTTTTTATGCCGATTTTAGAATATGCACATGAAAATCTGAAGCCAATTTGATGGAAACCTAGCTATTGATTGTTTGAGTTGATTGCTAGAACTGGCCCTCACATTCCAGACGAGTGAAGGGGGCCCTTTACTAACATCAGTACATCTGCTTAATTGAATCAAGTGTCAAGCCTGTCACAGTGCAGAGTCAAAACGCTGGAAACAGATACTGCTCCTTGTCCCAGATAATTCAATTATGCTGCTATTGTCACCGAGGTTACTTGTAAAACTATGGAAGCCATCTGCCATTACCAACAAGAAATTGAGTCAACCTGTATAACATTCCTGCCAAATGAAAAAAAACAAAATAAGTTGACCTTCGATAGCGATTGATGATATGCTTGAAAATGCACCCGAAACAGAAAAACCACATACTTCAGCCAATTGGATATGACAACAACAACACTTTCCATTATCGTCATGTAAACCACAGGAACTACAGTGGGCTCTTCTGAAAAGGCTTAACTTTTGATCAAATTAAAAACAGAGTAGTAGCAGACAGACAGGCAGACAGACCGTGATAGATTTTTCTGTTAGAGAACAAATAGGCGAGAAACCAGACATGATCTCGGGTATAGTCTAGTAATTATTCTCATAATGTTTGATAAAGTGGCAACTCCTACAATGCACATCACTTGAATGCAGGGCCCAGGCTACATCGAATACATGATCCTTATGATCCAAGGACTGTGAAGCTCTGTCTGAAGAGGTATTCACAGACCATTTTGAATGAATTGAAAACATTATGTCACTAACACAAGGACTGTATCAAGTTGAAAAGTACACGGATGAATATTTATACAAGAACAAGTGGCATGATCAAAGTATATTGACACAATGAAGATATGTTATAGACACCAGTATTTTCCCCAATGAAAAAAAGCTGTTACCGTTGATTTTATTGCACAGTCACTAATAAGCAACCAATTCTAGACGCTGACCAGTTTCTTTCACTACCCGTCCATCATTATTTTATGTAGCCCTAGGTTACCTTTATTGTCTGCAGCTACCACCTATAACTGAATAAACGTAATAATCAGTTCCTTCTGGGTACCAAGTGAGTTAAATTAGCTACCATTGCATCATTTTGCAAATAATGGAAATGTGGTCAAATGTAGCTAATTTTCCTGAAGTGTTTCAAGTGAAGTGAGTGTGATTCAGATATAAGTTTGAGAAAGTTTAAAGCATGTAGACGCCAGATAGACTATGAATAGACTGTTTCTATGGACAGAATTAGATCAACTCTATTCCACTAGAGATTCTAGTTTGTCACATTACTTTTAAAGGCATCTTTATGAAAAGTATAATTCGTTCGTGGGGAATTATATATGTTCAACTATGGTATATGTAACAACACTTGAACTGAAACACTCAAGTAACAAATAGCCAATACGTTTCATATTTTGTAATAACGTTTTGAAAATAATTAACTACGTTTCTTTTCTTTGGGAAATAAATAAGGTTGCTGTGCGTGCAACGGTGTGAGCACTAGAGCAGATGATCTACAAAAGCTGGTTCACCAGAAATAAATGAAACTTCAAAATAAAGTATGCAAAAAATAACTTACATTCACTAGATGACAGGTAAATATCAACGAGACGATAAGTCCAGAGACCTTGTGGATCCGCGTGCCCATGTTCCACCAACCCAGCACAGGCTGCAAATGCTGGGGAAAGGAAAATCAATGTCTTTCACTTCTGGCCACTGAAGTAATATCAAGGTGCGCCTCAACACTTTCTACGTCCCACACGCGGTGGGACTTCATCAACAGAGAATTATCCCTTTGTGCGTTTTGTTATGGAAACAGAACAAAAATATTTATCAAAAGTGCCGTGAAATAGATAGATCGGTTTGCGTCACTTCGGACCCACTGTCTTTTGCACTCAAAACTTCGACTTGTAAATGCGAGCGCAAGTCAGTGAGTCACTGGGAAGTCTGACGCTATTGAGACACACGAGCCACTTCCCTGCATAAAAGGCGGAATGGAATTCAGGGAGTGCTGCTGATAGGCAGTCTTAATCACTCCGTGAGGAGACGCCACATAGGACATATTTAGCGTTACAGTTTTTTTAAAAACACATTGGTTCAAAATGTGTTATAAAGTTAAAACAAATTTAATTGGATCATAAATTGGATTTCATGTATAGATTAATACTTATTCATAATTACGTTAAATGACTCACCAATTTAAAATCCACTCGGATGCAAATGTTGTACTTTTTCCTAATCACTTGATTGGTCACACAATGATGCCCTCTTGGCATGTATTTTAGATCTACTCTCATGCCCGCCAAAGACGTGTGGCTCGCTTTTGTCATGCATAACCACAATCCAAACCAAAAGTGGTTTGAGGAGAGAGCTATGTTTTGATACTACACGATGTGGATCACTTTACCTTTAAAGCATGAACTATTCCAGTTGAAATTACTGTAGCCTGTAGGCCTATGTGAAAAGTTTGCACCAGTGGTTTAGGCCTACCTTGACGCTGGTGAAGTCTGCACATCGGCGCCCTCTGTTGATCTTAAATCAGTTGCCCTTGAATCAATTGCCCTTGTGGGCCAATCATGAAGGCTTGATGACGTTTCTCCACTGCATATCAGATCATTTATGTGATTAATAGTACATTACAAACATACTATTCTTCATGAAATCAGCACACAAAACCATAATTGAGCAAGTACTTTTCTAAAATGATAATAGTGTAAGCCTAGAGTAACAATTTAATAATAACTGAAAAAAATGGTGCAACTGGACTCCATTGGAAACAAAAAGAGACTTGCTCTAACAGTTCTAGCCTACAGATGAACTATTAAGCCTACTAACCTTTAGGCCTGAAGCACGTAGGCCAGGTCTGGCTATTTTCAACCCCATGCTCCCATCCCCTGAACACCTACAGAGAGAGCATTTACTGACAGTGGATTTATGTTTGTGTTCATTCATATCCATAATTGGTACAAAGAACGCCTCCATCTCAAGAGATCACACCGAGCAGCTGCTGTCAATTAAGAGTTTAACCCTGGCATTTCAGCTGCAGCTTGTTCCACTATGTTTCCACTCCTCAAAGGCTGCAACAACACTGATTAACAGAAGAGATATGTGTAGTTACATAGGCATGCATGGTACAGTGTAAGTACGGTGTCATACGATGTAACTACACTATAATTACATTATACCGGCATGTAATGTATATGCATTACACAGTGCAATGTGGAACCAAAGTTACATGGCACGCCACCGTTATATGAACACAAAAACACATACTGTAAATTGTGATCGGCCCCAGGGTTAGAGCTGGCGCCTCTGCTCTTCCTTGGCTTTTCACCTGCGCCAGTTCCTAGGACGACGAAAGCGGTGTGCAGGATGAGAGACTACAGGCTCGTGCGTAGTGCATGCGAGGCACACTGGACCCACTCCAATTTTCCTACCGCTCCAACAGATCCACAGAACATGCCATTTCCATCGCTATTCACATGGCATGACATCTGGACAAGAGTAACGCCTACAGCATCAGTCAAAAATTTGGACACACCTTCTAATTCAAGGGTTTTTCTTATCTTTAATATTTTCTACATTGTACAATAATAGTGAAGACATCAAAACTATGAAATAACACATATGGAATCATGTAGTAACCAAAACAAAGTGATGAACAAATCTAAATATATGTTATATTTGAGATTCTTCAAAGTAGCCACCCTTTGCCTTAAGTTCCTCAGCGCCCGCAACCACAAGGCCCTCCAGCGGGTGATGAAGATGGACCGTGCTCCCACCCATCCAGGACATCTACTCGAAATGGTGCCTGAGGACAGCATCATCAAGGACCCCTCAAACCCCAGCCACAAGCTGTTCACTCCCTTACGGTCGGGCAGACGGTATCAGAGCATGAGGACTGATACCAACAGGCTCAGAGACAGTTTCTACCTACTAGCCATCAGACTGCTGAACACTTGAACTGGACTGACCACCTGCTCTGATTCTCCATACCTTAGCACACATGCACTCACTCACACAGGCTTGCTGCTACCAGACGTGTATTTACTATAGCTAATAATGCACAATTTAAACACCCCAATCCACCCCTTCCCCAAAGCATGTGTACATATTGGACCACACATTGTGCCTTCCTGTATTATGCTTATGTTAAAATGTTTATTATATTCTACTGCCTTTGACTTTATGTCAAAGGCAGTCTTTTATTATTTCTTGTTGTTGCATTGTCAAGAAGGAACATGCAAGTAAGCATTTTATTGTACAGTGTATACCATATGTATCCTGTGCATACGACTAATAAAACTTGAAAGGACTGTTCCTGGATACTACCAAGGTGTGGTGGTCTTTTCTGTCCCTTTTATAGTCGCCGAAGCGTCACCCAGGTGGGTGATACACTTTGGGGACTTGACGATCCAAACTACCTAGAGATGAGCTGAATATCGTAGACGTCAATGTGCCTGATGAAGAGCTCTTGTGGCCTGACTGACATTTCTCCTGTCTGTAGGCCTACTATCTATGCTCCCCCGCCTCAAGCAACCGCGTTTCGATCCTGCCTCGATGTCTTATCATCTTAAACTGCGGAAGTCAAACACCCAATAATCTGCCATCTGTTGTTGCGTGTTTTAAAAAAAAGAGACTATGAGATTGTTTGTATCGAAAAGCGCTATATAAAATATTCTTCTTCTC